>NC_084666.1:60809587-61115421 GCF_028389875.1 Rhea pennata
ACCTGTTCTGTGCTGACATTCGTGCTGCAGAAGGACGTCAGACGCTGGCCGTGGGCCCACCCGGCTACAGCAGGCCCTGGCAGCGCCAGCCAGCGGCGTCGCTGCAGCGAAACCTCCCAGGGAAACGCGGGAGCATATGGCTTGGCCGGGAGCCTGCGCCGCTGACAGCGAGGGAGCGTGCTCCAGGAGCAGCCCAGCACCTGGGGCCTCGTATACCAATGACAGTACGTAGTTCATTTAACTTTTCGAGCAGGCATTGGGAAGGGGTGCCCTCATAAAGGATGACTGTTGCATTCGGGAGAAATGCTACAAAAGAAAGCACAGTTTTAAAGGAAGAAGCTTTGAACCATTTGCCTTCAAAAAAGATTGATAAAAACTTTTTGTTCCGTTTAGCAGTACGTTTCCCCTTAACTTCAGTGGGGTGCGATCAGGATTTTTGTTTGGTATCACTCTTTCCTACAAAAGAAATGTTTTCTAGGTACAGATTTGGAAAGAAAAAAGACAAAGAAAAAAAATATTCTAAATTACACATAAATGCTGTAATTATCACAAAACAAAAAAAAAAAAAAGCAGTGGGCCTATAAAACTGCGTTTTTACAATAGTTCATGCAGCAAATCCAGGTATGCAAATATGGAATGAGTAGATTATTCTTCTGGCTGCTAGTGTGAGCGCTGATGTCAGATTTTGATTGCAGGTATGTGAGCTGTGATCTGACTGAAGCAATTTGTAAAAGGCAAAGAAAGGTTGCATGTGTCTAAATAAATGGAATAGTGCTGCACTGATGAGCTTCATCTAACCATGGCAACATATTGAGGGTGAATTTCCAGGACCTAAGAGTTCTGAATGATGCCCCGGGGAAATAAATCCTCGGTTTGATGGGCATTTCCTGCTAGGGAAAATACATCTGACGTCTCCCATGCTTGGCACAGGCAGGGAAATTGGGAGTGGTTATTCTCTGGCTATATAATGTTCACTAAGGAAGCATAAGAAACGGTAGAAGTTGAAATTACTTGCCATTAACTCAGACCCTCATGGGAGCTGTGAATTTAGGTACAGGTAAAAAAAATCAATCCTGATGTCTTTTGTGTTCAATTACAAGAATGAATAACTACCGCTGAGTTGAAGGTGGACACCTCACCAGAACTGGGACTCGTATTTTATTACTAGGTAGAGGGTTGTGTTTGGAGGACTACTTGGTTAGATGAGGATCTTGCCAGTGAGACATATGCTTGGTGCTTGGGATACAGCCGTTCAATTCTCAGATTTGTCGTTGAATTTCGGTGTGACTTTGACCCAGTTTATTGGAAACTTCATTGATAAAATACCTCCTCATCCAAGGTAGGAAGAGAAAATGATCATTCAGCAAATTCAGAAGATGGTTGCAATTACTCAGATAGACAATATCAGGCATTATATTAATACAGTCAGTCATGATGGGGGGTGATACAAAATAACTGATAACCCATCGCTGATATTTCAAAATCTTACAGTTAGTTTTGTTGGATAGTTTGAAAATACACATTCTTATCAAGTACCACATAATGAGGCTATAGCAAATGGTATGTGTTGCACAAAAAAAGAAACTAAGTCTTACTTATCTGAGAAACTCAAGGAGAAACAAATTACTGCCGCCTCCCCCTGCCCAGAAGCATGGGGGGAATATTTAACTAACTCTGCAATATTTGTAGCAAGCAGAGAATTTCATGTTTTTCAAGACCAAAAATAAAATCTGTATTCTATTGATTTTCAATAAGATTTACATATCCATCTAACATGAAACTCCCACCTGATAATAACTTTTTAGTTTATTTTTATGTTTTTTTAAATTACTGATGTTCAATGCTTCCTTCTTTAGCACCTGAAGGAAAAGGAATGTATTATCTTGGAACAACATCCTCTAAAAGGAACCAAATGCAAAACACAATACAGTGTTGAAAATTGAAAAGCAGAGCCTTCTTTTATCATATTGCAGAACATGTTTACTACCAAATCTGTTAAAAAATAATTTAAAAACCTGAAGTCAGATTTTCAGCTGTGCAGAACTCTACCTGAGAGGAATGACGGGGATAAGAATATGGCTCTATGTCATCTGCTGCTACCTGATCTCTACCCTTTCCTGAGCATAATTCTAACATAAACTCTGATCTTGCTCACTACTGAGTGGCCTAGCCATATTAATGCTGATATTATCATTATTCTGGTTCTAGAATTGCTTTATCAGATAGTTAAGATACTAAAGATATTAAAATGCCGATTAAATGCTTCAGTAATATAGTGCAGTCAGTTGCTCTTGTTGTTAAGGTGCGCTATAATGTATTGCAGAAAGGATTAAAAGACACTCTAGGAGAGTATTTTCTTGTGAAGCTCTGGTATGCAAAATTATGAAAAAAAGACTTGAGAACCATTGCTTTCTGGTAATATTGCATTTGTTGACCTCTTTTATCACCAATTAGCAAAATTATATTTGTCACTTTAGTCTTAATTAAATGGTTCAACATTATCTATTTTCCTTATTTGCTACAAAATATCGCAGACTCAGAACAAGAGATGGTAAGTTAGACATGTAAGTTGCAATATGTATTTGTAATCTACCAAAAGGCGAGACTGGCTCTATGTCTTCGTAGATGGAACTCGAGAAGGAAGAAGTAAATCAGTTCCTTTCATCCCTGAGAACATAAGATACCAAGATAGCAAGAAAATCTGGGAACTCCAGTTGATTTACTACTTGGCAAACTCAATTAAATAACGGCACACACCAATCAGCAGTCCTAAAGCTGCAGACATCCAAGGTTAAAATGACAGAAACATAGAAAGCTGGGCTTGCTACATCCTGCTGGTGAGCAGAGTGCGGTGCCTACACCAGTCATTGCTTTACTGTTATCGATTTCTTTGCAAGAATGCTAAAATTCGTCGACGTATATTTAAGGAAAGCAGGTATTGGACTGTTTGCCTCTGAAGTTTCTAGAAGAAAGGGGTCTTTTGAGGGGCAAAGAAGGATCAGTGAATTCTCACTCAACAGTCTGGGAAGTCCTGTATTTCGTCTATTTTATTTGAGCTTCTGATCCATTTTGACATCTTACATATGCCTGTCTTAAAGGTCAAACCTGCTTCTCACCAGTGATAACTGACAAATGAAAATATCGGTGTTTTAGAAAAATGACATCCATAATAGGTTAATCTAATCTTTATCAACTGAACTTGATAGAGTGCTCTTCAAAAATGATTGGGGATATTCACCATAAGCATTTCTGAGTCTGTGAAAAGCTCGGTTTGAGCTTCCCTTATAACAGACTGTAAAACCGATCAATGTGATACCTGAAAAATATTGGTAGCTCAAGGCAGATGCCAAGTTTTCACAGCCATTTAGGATTACTCTATCAATGAATTTGACTGCATAGCTGAGTCTGCAAAGGTGCCCTCCAGAGCAGAACAGAATAGTTTTTAAAGGAGCTTACTGTCAAAAAGAACTCAAAAATATAGTTGTATTTTTCTAATGTGCCTTTCTGGATCTGAATAACATACAATTTACCATTTCCCACAGCATAAGAAATAAGGGTCATCAGCTGAAATTATTATGTGGCAGGTTAAAAAACAAGAGGCAGTTAATGCCCAGAACATGCCACCACAAACTGCTGCCAGTGCCAGAAGTTGTCATGGATTCAAACAGCAACCAGACATATTCATGGGGGGGAAGGCAGGGGGCACCGTCAGTACTTACTAAACTAAAAAAAATTTCCATTTTACATAAACATTTTTAAAGGCTATCTTCTCTCCAGTATGATTGTGTAACTTCCAGCAAAAACAGCTGTGATCCTCAGTGACCAAAAGCATCTGGGAGCTTGCTCACCCTTCGCCAGTTTCAGAATGGAACATGAATCTAATTTTATTTAAGCTTTTAAAATAAGGTGATAGGCCATCCCTAACTCTTTGCACATCCTGACATTTCCTGTGTTTTTTGCTTACAATTTTTGGAAGAATCTGAGGCGCGTACGCAGTGCACCTCCACAAGATCTCTTCCTGTGACTGGAACGAGAGTGGGAAGAGTCAAACCCAAACCAAAAGAGATTTACCTCAAAATTTCAACATGCTTTTAGAGGTTCCAGAAAAAGTAATATGTTCTAAAATTGCATCCACATTTGGTATAATCTTGCCCTGACCCTGAAAAATGATGAAGAATGTGCCCATTTAATGGGCAATTTAAAATGTTCCCATTGCTTTTTAGCAAAGAGAAAAAAAAATGGAAGCATCATGAAATCCTAAAGAAAATGCCTACACATCCAATGATACATTTTCTAAATATACTGGATGTCTACCCTGTTCTTCAGAAATAGTCCTAAAAATGGCCTCAAAAGGGCAGACAAAATTTTGGAACAAACTGGGTTTGTGTTGCCTCCAAAGACAAAATGGTGCTGGGTCTTGGGAGCGCCTTATGCTTTAGGCTTTTCATAGTTGAGCCCAGCTCAGGAATGATGCATGATACATGAGCATATACATGACACTGTCCAAAATAGATTTGATTCTAAAGTTAAGAAAGAAAATGCAAGATGAAAAAGAAATAGTAAAAGAAATCTAACTCCCCAAAGGATCAATTTTAAAATGGTATGTAGAAAAGATTAGCTATGCCACTACATAAATAATGTTCAAGAAAACAGTAACTTGAAATTATTCTTTCTGAATATAGTTCAAAAAGAGTTACTGTCAGAGCTTTATCCTTCTGCTGCAAAAATACTCATTATAAATGCTGTAAAAATCCTGAATACAATTTATAGATTCACTTTTATTATGTTAAAATGACACTACGGTGATACCATGATAATTAATTGTAGTTTAAAAGCCATCTGTGACTTGGCTTTTCTTTATTTATAGAAAAGATGTGTTGAAGGCTGCAGTAATGTATGGATAGTCTCATTCACTGCTATGTTACTCCAGCTTTAAATTGATGTAACATCATATTACAGCAGCATAGATATGAAGTACCACAGTGGGGAGTCAGTCCTCTGGTCTGCTTTATTCCAGGACAATAAGCACATGACATATGGGTAATAGCGCTATGTCCAGTAGCAAAGATGGTAAAAATGTAAAATTAGAAACGGCATCTTCTGAGCAATTCCACTAAGTTTGATTTAAAAGGTGTGATCTTACAGCTATCCAGCAGATGCCCACTGAATATTAGAAAGGCAAACGGTTGAACTCCTGGTCACCTTCCTGGTAGTCAGACAGTACTGAGCCTCTGAAGTGAGTTCCAGTCCTTGTTTAAGAAGTCAATTACAAAACAGGGGGTGATTCTGATGTGGGAATGAGACCAACTTCAAAGTGCTAGTCTCTGTGTTCACTTACTTATAGTGTGCATTTGCATACTGCTTAGATGTGTGCCAAAACTAAAACCTTGAAGACCTTAATCTACTTAAATTAGCTTAATCTTCTCTCTCTTCTTTACTTTTCGAGGTTTGGAGAAAAATCCTAATTAAGTTTGGTTTTACATAATGCGAACTCATCCAAAATAGGTCTGTTCAGGCCACTCTCAGTCCATGTATAGGTCATGCAGCACTGCAGTGCCCCCTTCCCTGACTGGTAAAACAAGGAAAAGACTAAGAGAGATAGTGAGAGGATCTCAGTGAAGGCCAGTTGCAAACCTCCCCGCTATCACCTTGGGAATAATGAGGTAGAATATTGCCTAAAAGTTAAAAGACTGAACTGATGAAGATGCCTTGTGAGGACTGTGTAAGGAATGGTTATATATAGAAACCAAGTGAGTACTGAGGCTGGAACTCAAAGTTTCACTGTATAGATTTTCCCTAAATGTAGAAAGAAGCTTTTTCTAAATTATTAGAGTCTATTAGTGTTGTTATTTTATTATCGCTTATTATGACATTTACTTCAGGCCACAGGTCAGCAACAACTGTAATTTCTACAAGGTTGTCAAGATTGCAGAACATACCCTTTTCTGCTCAGTAATGCTGAACACACTTATTTCTGGTCAAAATAATTTTAGTGGAAACTATGAAGCATAAAAACAATGATGAGCCCAATTTTCATAAAGACAGTTTTCCCTCATGAATGCAATGTGCAATCACAGCAGAGCAGGGGATGCAACTCACCATTTGTGCTTCTCAAATCAAAAAAATATTAATGGTGCTGAACAACAGCCTGGTCTGGTCTATGTACAGTTAGGTCACCCTTGTCCAGGAAAGAAGTTTTCAAACTAGAAAATTTGCAGAGAAGAGCTGCTAGGAATTTAGGTAGAAAAGAAAGTCTGTCATAATAAAAGATACTCGAAACTTGGCTTGTTTAGCTGGTAGAGGAAGGCTAAAAAGGGCTATGCATGCATTTTATACATATGCTGTAGGAAGAAGCATACAAGATGAAAGACAGTCTTGGCAAGGGGACAATGTATATGACAATGTAAATGAACTATGAAACAATTTGGGCTGAAAATTAGAAAAAGGCTTGCTAGTGTCTCAGCCTTACATTCTGGATTTTGTTTTCAGTAATGATGGCAAATATTTTAAGCCAGAAGTTATGAAGTTGCAGACCGGCTCGACACGACACAGGTGGTGCCTGATTCCTGTGGGCTGCCTCTGGCAGCCGAGAAGCTACTGTGCATTTCTATATGCTAGAAAACACAACCAACTGTAAAGATAAAGCAGCTAGACATGAACACGCTCAGGTAAGTGCCCAGGTTTGATTTTCAGCCAAGCTCTTTATGTGGGACTTGGGACCTGGTCCTTCTGAAATACATTTTTCAATTAGAAACTGCAGAACAATACTGTTCTGCAAGATTTTTGAGAGGAACCATTCTCTTCCTTCCTTTCTCCCAGAGACCTAAACGAGTCTCAGCTATAGCAAGAAAAGGATTACAAGGAACTATGTACTTTCTCCCTTTATTGGATTCCCAGCTGTAGAAAGAATTAAGCAATGAGGTGAAATAATTGTTTGAAATTACTGAAAATGAATCTTGATCACAGCCTCAAAACTGAGACTCATGATCACTGTATTTGCATTCTCATGAATGTACATGAAGTTATTGTTGTGTACCAGAGCGTATATTTGTGTATTAACTTTATCAAATTTAAGTGTTTGTGATATCTCAGTGAGCATGAAATGTAGTTACTTGGTTGCACCTGTTCATAATAATTGGATTCAATATTCATGAATGATTTTCCGGCAACCATGTGCGTGAGCAATGATCATTAAGTCAGGCTTCCAGCTTCCCAAATGTTGTACTGCAAGTGAGCTGTGAGCTCTGTGAAAGCAAAGCCTTATCAACTACGAGCTGATGCTTGGAAACGTATGCTCAGGTGGTTGTTCCTCTTGGCTATGGCAAACAAATCCCTGCTTGTTTACAGGTGGGAATTCATCCTCGCGTGACAATTAGAATGATGTTAAATGGAAAAGGATGCTATTTAAAGTTAAAAAAAAAAGAAAAGAAAGAAAAAAAAAAAAAAGAAAGATCAAGCTGGTCATAACTGTTAAATGAGCTGAACCAGAAGTGGCCTGGAAGAGACAGAGGATTAAAATATTGAAAGTTAAATGTGCCAAGAACAGCAAAAATCAAAAACCAAAAATCCGAGTAAGTAGAAGAAAACATAAGCTATAAAGATAAAAGGATTATTTAATTTAGCTTGTAGTAATTAAATAAACATATTGTCTTTCAAGAGACTTTTGTTTATCCCTGAGGCATTTGCCCTCACCCTGAAGTATTTGAAAGGTCACAGGCTAGACCAAAATACCATTTGAGCTGGTAACACCTCAGATTAGATGACATGATGTAGTTATGGAAAGTGCTCCCCCCATCTCTCTCTGGAGAAGCTACAGGGTTGATGTGAAGGTAGTCAAGCATATCGTGATTCCCACATCCTCAATTTTTCAGACTTGTGTTGCTGTTACCAGATGAAAAATTTTTATGCTTAAAAATCAAACCATGATACTTATTGATTCAGATTATTAAGATCAGGATACAATCTTGGTTTGGTACAGGATTAGTACAATGTTCTCCAAACAACATTCCTGTTTTCAAATTGTCTCATTCATGGCCATGATAACAGTAAAGGTTCAGATGAAAGTAATTGTTTCTTTAAAGATGGGGGTATGCGCTCTGATTTACCCAGCATCCAGGTTGGAAAGATCACCGCAAAAATGGCATTGCTCTAAACAGGTTACATTTATCAACATTGTGGGTGCGAAAGAAATACCGGCTCATATCGACACATGAAAGGGTCGCACTCCTTCTCCAGGGAGGGCCTGTCCCTCACTGTGGGACGGAGCAGCTATGGCTGATCTGCTGTGCAAGGAGCAGACCCCGGCAGGGCCGTACCCCCGCCTGTCTGAAATCAGTAAGAAATGCAGTCTCTCACTGATCTGAGAAGGCTTTGAGCAGGCACTCGGCTGCTGTACAGTACCGATTAAGGGAAGTCTTTGGTTCTAAACATATACCTTGGAGAAGCTGGTCAGTGGGAGATCGGCACCTTGGATATAGCACAGCAAGGATAAAACTTAATATCCCAGATATTACCTAATGGCTTTTGCCAGAAATATAATGGTTATGAGATTGTTTTGTGTAAAGTAAGTGTGGCTTCCCGTGAGTAGGTGCGATAGCAGCAATAGCGTATTTAGGCACTGCGGCTGGCAGGTTTTGCATCACCGATGCCTGAACCTCAGGATGAGAAACAATCATCCTGATGGCCCAGTGTTCATAACATACATTGGATCTGCTGCAAATGAACAAATGATGTCCAGTAAGACCAGTATTTCTGGAAGGTGTGGAATTTAGTGTACAAATTTCTTAAAACGGACCTGTATGGGCAAGGCAAGAGAGTCACGCATTTCAAGGCTGAGAATAATCTGTAGAGTTCCTGGGGCTTCTCTGAGTAAAATGCCAAAACTTGCTGCAAATTATAACATTTCCCAGCAGAAGAAAAGAGGATGTAATGAAGGACACTGATGTAAAAGAGCCCTTTCTAGGCCTACAGCATATTGCACAAGTGTGCAAACTTACTTACTTTTTCACCTTGCACATGTTAAATGGTTATCTGGACAGGTCTGAACTGTTCCACAACCTTTAAATGTCCTCTGAATCAAATCTACCCTGGCATCAGATAGTAGAGGGAACAGAGTGCTAAGGCAATTCCCAGTGAGGTGGACAGTTTGAAAGTTCAAATAAACAGCTGGGGTTTAGCTCACCTCTGCTTTCTTCTAACTCCACATTTCTGTGATTCCACTGAAATAAGCAGACATATCAGGAAGATCTAAAATGACACATAGGTTGATCCAAGACCAGTGAAAACCAGAAATAAGATACTTTAACTCTTATCCCCTTTCTCATGGATTGCCATTTCCTGTTACGCTAAGAAAGGGCAAAATAAGCGCAAGTAGCAACTTCTGGGTTTTTTGACATTTTTCAACAATATACATTTTTTTTACAAGTGAAGACTGGAAAAGAAAAGCTCGATTTTAAAATTGAGACAAAAGACAAAAACAATTAGCCATCAGTTCCTCAGACACGAAGTCTATCAGGCCAGGCCTGTACATTAGGGAACTTAGGCACTTTTGAGTTTCTGAGGAAGGGTAAGGGCTATTCTGTGAGGATTATACAGAATATCTAACAGAGAGGTGATCAGCTACTTATGGAAGGAGGAAGCTCTAGAAAGCAAAATATATTATATGCAAATTAATTTTACATCAGCAAAGAGTTTTTTTTTCCTTCATTCCCCTGATTTAATGCAAAAAAATAGAGGTCAAACTCTATAGAAACGAACGCCAGAGAAACCAGATTACACTTGTGCTACATACATAGGTAACTACAGAAACCTGTCAACTTATGCAAAAAAAGAAAAGAGGGAAAGGGTTATTAAGAATGCCCAAGAAAAAGTTGAACATTTTTTACATATGTGCCTACATATGGGCCCGTGCTGAAACTGCAGTCTAATTTTTTCCCTAATTGTCTATATGGTTAGCTTGGAAATAGAAGTACTGACAAAATATATTTTCTTGAAGGAATGCAGCTATTTATTGACCCTGAACTCTGAAAACTCAGGAATTTTGGAAGAGCAGCTAGCCTCCAACTCACCATTCATTATTTAGAAAACTACCTCTTGAATTGTATCATCTTTTTTTTTTTTTACAGCTTCAGCTCCCAAAATTATGAACTTTAGATCATACTATTTATTTCAGAAAGAACAGACTATAATTTGTGTTGCCATTATCTATTTCATTAAAATGTGTCGCGTGCTAAGGTCATGACAAAGGCTGATGGCAGGCTTTAGCATGAAAAGCAAAACAGGTTAGATTTAAGGTAGGGTAATGAGATTAGAGTGAGACAAAATACAGGATAATACAGTAGGAGACTGCATGGTCTTTATTAATATAAAGGGATTTCTGTAATGGAAAGCTATGCAGAGACTAGATACCATTTTTAATTTATCGCTTTCATCTCCTTCTGTTTTGAAATCTAGTTAGTAGCATAATACTGGCCTGGAGTTTCAAGGAGGAAAATGTTAACAGTTATTACTGATCTTAGTTACATGCAATTATAGAAAAGCAGTAAAGGCTGCCGACTTTGTTTATCTTTGCTTTGATGCTTGCAGATACTGCAGTTATTTTACGTTATGCATATGGGTATCAGTTGCTGTGATTTTTAAGTCAAATAAATATTAAACCCTTAAGGAAGGCCAGTGACGTAATGCTGCTTAAAGAACGGCCAGTTTGAGGTCTGCTTGCCTAAGGAGCACAGCGCAGCGAGAGTGCCGCTGCCAGCCTGTTTGGCTCATCTTCGTACAACCAGTGCCAATCTCTGCCCGGCTTAGTCACATCTGCCTTCCTGGAGGAGCCGGGCTCCTCTTCCCAGCGCCTGCTGCCGCACAGCTGCTGCGCCGCAGAGGAAAGGTGCCACCAAAAGACTCCAACACGTAAATACAAGTCCGCAGCATTTTGCTTTGGCCACTTAGCAGATCCTTCCCGCTGATCTCGGCCCAAGGAAGACAAATCCTGCAGCTGGTAGCTGAGCTGACAAGTCTCAGGGGCTGTGCAGCTCAGGTTGTGTCAGCCACCCTCCTGCCTGTCCTTCTGCCTGGCAAAACCAGGCAGCAGACCCACATTTTTGCCGTTACTGCTTGTTTTTCCTTTTTGAACTAAAGACTTTCTTGGTCAGGTTGTAGAAGTTGAGGCTATGGGATTTGAAGTACCTTTCAACATTGAGAAGAAAAGTTTTTTTCAGACCGTCTTTCAGGCACTTAGAGCTTATCCACCCAAGTCCTTGTGCACCTGCTCCTCAGTAAAGCTCAGAACTGGACTGTACTGGTGATACTGGAGTGTACTCTGTAAACACAGGATCTGTATCAACTGGGAGTGTGAGGGCTGATGAGCTGAAAGGAAAACAAGGTTACCTAGGATATGAAAAGGGGAAACTCGTTATTGCTGTAAGACTTTGGAAAGGTGAACAATTCAGGGAGACACACCAACAAATTTGCCCATGACCGTCAGGCCATCATCTTTGTCCCGAGTGCAGAGGTTCCTCATCCGCCGTGTGCATCGCTGGCACACGAAGCACGTCGGAGTGGCGCGGACCAACAGGTGCTCCAGCGAGGTGGGATAACGTTTCTGTGTGAGCCACGACCTGCCTAATGCCAGCTAGAGTGGGAAGCGTTACTCTGTGCCGCCAGCTCCGGGTCTGGTACCTGCCTTGAGGCTGGTAAAGGCCTGGGTTTAGGGGAGCTAATTTGGAAAGGGGGTGCAATAGAGGGCTGGGAAGCAGGAGGCAAAGGCTTTGGCTGTGCAAGCGCACCAGAGGAGCGGGAGAGCGGCGTGCCACAGGCCTGAGTCGCGACCACAACCACGACTGCTGTATTTCTGGCCATGATTTTTCTGTTAGAAGCACAAACATAACATCATGCTTCATAATAGAAATTACAACACTTTCCAGATGCCCTAAACTGTCTTCACGTACAGCCATCAGCTGTCTTACTCCGACACGTTAGGTCAGATATTCTGGGTAGTGCTAGCTTTATTTTGTCCATCCTCGGAGAAGCGTTAAAAAAAAATGAGAATTTTGGGTCTGTGTGGCAATACTGCTGCCTAAGAAATGAAGTCGTGCCCAAGGCGCGCCCAGCCCCTTTGCCCAGTGGCGAGGGAGCCAGCAGTTGCTGTTTCCCACTGAAGGTAGCCAGACAAAGTCCGTGAACCTCAAGTCAGCCTCTTGCTCGTATTTGAGATGCATGTTGTCACCTGATGATAACCTCCTCTGAGTTCTTACTGCCCATATACACTTTCCGGCCTGTATTGATTCAAAACCAGCTCTTTGCCAAAGAAATGTTAAAGAAACAATAAATGATTCTTGCGATTGTATTCAAAACCATTGTAAGAACGACGTGAGTGAGGACGTCGTGGGATCAGCCGCCTTTTGAAGCGTTACCAGTAAATGCAAGACCATGTTTCTTGTTTCTCAACTGTATTTTAGTAATGGATAACCTACTTGTGGCTTTCTGTTTTAAAAAGGGTGCTGATGCTTTATAGCAAAAATTGAGCTATTGCACTGTTTTCCTGAAAAGCTTAGAAAAAGGGAAAGATTTTGACAGGGAAAAAGTCTTGTTTTTATGTAGCTATATAAATCTTGTTTATATAAAGCTCTACACAATATAAGTTTTTTGCACACTAATACTGTAAATGGTAGGAGAAAATGCTTTGCAGAGCTCCAGAGCTGTTAATTCCAAATTAATTCATGAAATTGTTTCTTTTAATTCTAGATGTTTTGATGAAAACATTTAAGACCAAACATTTTTCTTTTCCTCGTAAACGGTATATTTTCAGCTGGAGGAACCTAGCAAGATCTATATGTTTTATTCACTTTGGCAACCATTCAGGTTTCTTAAACTGCTTTTACTACCACTTCTTGAATTTTCTTATCTATATGTACTGAGATAAATTAAATGCTGAAATGCCTTCCCAGCCTCTCATACAGAAATTCAAATGCTGATTTCCAGCAGTAAACATCTGATCTTTTTAGATGTTGAAAGCAACAGCCCTTCTTAAAACTGTGCCATCTGGGTTATTTTGAACTTTTTCTCTAGCACCTCATCTCACACTGGCTTGCAGAAGTCTCACGCTTCTCAACTTACTGGAAACAATAAATTCAATGTGACTTTGTGAGAAAATTTGATAGATTGATTATAGCATGCCAGCTCAAAATTTTGAAATATAACAATCAGTTTTCATCACTCCACCACTTGCTTAAAGGAGGCATTCACACATAGGAACTTAAGATAACATAGTGTAACATGAAAACTTTAAATACTGTCTCTCATGCTTTCTTAGTAGTATTCTTTAACATAGCAGTGTTTACATTAGATACGAGCTTTAGCTACTGATAAGATCAAGAATATCATAAAATATTTAAAAAGATGAACATACATTACAATCCAAAACAGCATTTGTTGTGGAAAAAACATCCCATTGAAGAAAGAAAATACAGTTATTCTGTAGACTATGCTAGGTGTAGTTCTGGACTAACAGACATTTTAAACATAGGGAAACTGTGAGGATTAGAATTTATCTTACGACTTTTAAATAATGTTTCTCGGCGTTATTGCTTCTTTCCACTTATACGAAAAGCTCAGGATTTCTCTTCAGCTTTCTTTACATGCTGAATGTTTTGAAGAATTTAAAATTAAATGAAATGTAGGTTGCTATCACTTGGCAGACCCTTAGGCTGGGAAAAAAATATGGAAAGAGCAGACTGGTGAACTCAAGCAGAAATTGCCCTAAGAGGAAGACATCTGATTCTCCAAGGTTTTCAAAGCATCTGTCTCAGTGCCTCCAAAGCAGAGTCACTGCAAGTGCCATGAGACACTGCAGAGGAATGGAGTGGTCTAAAAACTAGTAAATGGAAGGGAAAGATGTTAAAGGCAGATGTGGGTTTTCTATGGTGAGAGAAGGTACTCGTGGGTTACACCGATCAGATTAAAGCCAAGATTTACTTTAAAGGGCTACAGAAAAAAAAATAAATATGTATTTCATGTTTGGATGCAGATAAAAGCATCTTAAGGGATGAAAACTAGTTAAAGTTAGACTGCCTGAAAATCAGACAGAATTAAGGACAACAGGGAAGTCTTACTGAATTTCTTTACTTGCAGTAAGGAGGCTTACTGCAATAGTAGCAACAGATCTTTCTTGCATCTAGAGACTACCTTGAGCACCAGTAAAAGCTCAGATGCATTGTCTACCCAGGTAAATCTTCAGAGTTCAGGGGGAAGAAATATGCAGGGAAATGGCATTCTCCATCACATTTTGGAATATTTAAATTTCAAATACTAAAAAAAACCTTTTATTACTTTTGTGTTTCATCTTCAAATGAATATGTGGAACGGTGCGGAAAATCATATACAATCAAACCACCCACCTCATTTTACTAAATGTTTGTATTACAAACTTTGGATCAAAGTGGCTAAGCATAGTCACCAGACCCTCTCACAGCAATTCTGTTACATGAAATTACAAAAACTACAGTACTGATTTAGAAGGATTTTTCTTCTTACTAAGGAAACATTGTGATCATTTACATTCAAAAAAGTTCAGATGTGGCACACCTCATCAGAGTACCACATAATTAAGCTACAGCTGCTTCGTTTCCAAATGTGGCACAACCCAATCTAGCCTCATAAAGATAAGTATCGCCTCTGAAATGTGCATTATGTATTGTTTTCTTTTACACATATGGTGCATATGCTATATATGCATAACTGTGCAGTGAAATTTCCCTGCTTCAGCAAAGACAAGGCGTGAAGACACTACTTGCAATTTCGTTTGGTGTCTACACTGTGGACTTAGCAGGTAGCCTTAAATGTTCTTCTAAAACATAAAATACCACTATCATCAGCTTCTCCTTTAATTTTTCTTCATATTGTTATTAAAATAACAAGAATGACATACTGAAAGCTTGCCAAGTTCATTTCTAAATGTTGCAGAAAAAGCTACATCAAAAAAAATATCCATGAGTGATTGAAAATACACAAGCATGTTCTGTGGGAACAATGTTCTGAAAACATGCACCTGTATCTTTTCAACTCTTAAAGAAGATAAAATAGCCTGAACTCGCTAATGTTTGCTCTGCCAATATTTAATATAGGTGATAGCTCCCATTCTTCTTCCCTTATTAAATACTGTCCTTAATCTTAATCATTGGTGTATACTTCAAAATAGGCTGAGTTCAAGATTTCTGATAGTGATGGACAACTTTGATGCTTTGCTTCTACGTTGCTAGCACGAGATGTCCTTAAAAAGAAAGATCCAGCTTTCTGTTTGCTGAACAGTCAACCTTTGTAAGTATTTTGCAGGCATTTTCAGCTTAATTTCCTCAAATATGTACCGAATCATTACTGCTTTTTTTTTTAACATAATAGTAAATCAGGCTAGCAATTTACCTACCAACATCTCCCCCCAGAATTAAAAATATGTATATATTTTCATGTATGTATTCCTTCCATCTTGATATCACAGTGATAGCGGGATTCTGCCTTGGCTGATTGCTTTGTGCTGTCATATTTAACGTATTTAGAATGACCTTGAACCTCAGTTAAATTATATATGATCTGGTTTCTCAACAGGGCCATTTATGATCATTTATCTTAGATTTTATGTATTGCTTTTCATTGTCCATCTCAGAAATTGTCTCACTTGCACTGAATAAAAGAAGTGACAGGAAGTGATGGAGTATATTACTGGAAACACTTTGAAGATTCTTGATTTCAGCAATGATATTAGTTTATGAGCCTCAGCCCCTCTCAGGATCAATAGCTGCATTAAAGCAGGGCCAGTCTAGGTTGGAGGAACGGTGGCAAGCAGAGGACAGCCCCGACCCGTTCCTCCACGCACACTGCTTGCTCCGCGTGAGACCTCTCTCCCCCAGCCCTCGACCGCCAGAAAACTCTTCTTGGCATCAGGATGCTCGTTCACTGCCTAGGTAAGTTGGCTCGAAGGCTGTTTGAAGTGCCACAACAGTGCCCAGAGAGCAGCTCACGCACAGCTTACGCTGTGCTCCGTGCTAGCTGGTGAGCTATAGGCAGGACACTAGTGCAGGAGGGGACCTTTTCCTAGTGTTTGGCTGATATGTTGTCATAAAAAGGAAAGAAAGGGGGGGAAAAAAGAAAAAAAAACTTACTAACATTACTTTCCAATGAAGACAATGTTGCTAGAATTGAAAAGAGGTTGCAAAAAGAGAAGGAAAATGTCTTATACGTGAGAAGCATTTGAAAATGCACAATAGAGAAGAGCTGGGGAGGATTTTCAAGGAAGGCCACTCAAAAAGCTGGTTTAACCTTGTGACACATCTCTGTATTCACAATTTAGTCACATTCTGGAAATGCTTGATAACTGTAAAAGGTGAGTGAGTACTACAGAAGGAATAATTTATACTCACTCTTTTGCTGTCCCCATCTCTGAATGAAGATCCTATCTGCACTACAAGATCCTACTTAAGAAAGAAGATTGAGTTTCATCTGTAATAACAAGATATATTGCAATATTACTGTAGAGATGCGAACTTTGGTCCACTAGAGAGGACAAAAGTAATCCTCACAATCTAATTTTAATGTGAATATAGCTATTTTAAACTGTATAGCAAGGGTATGGCATAGGTAATGTTGGGAGCCCAAAATGTTTTTTCAGTTTACTTCTGCTCTTGCTGATGACTCAAAGAGATGATTCACCAGAGGTCAAAGTCTTGCTTCCCTTACGTCACTTACAAAGATCAGGATAAATCAGCAGGAGATTTGTATAGTCCACAGGGGTGTGGTTGGGCAGTGTGGAGACACAACAGAGCCTCTTTGAGGTCTAGCTCAGTGCCTGTGCAACATACAAACCTCCCAGAGCTGCTTCTTGGCTCTTTAAAACCTAAGGAATGAGGTGCACCAGGCTCAGTGGGGTGCTATTTCACACGTGGTTTGAGCCTGGATATGTCTTCCAAGTAGCTTAGACTTTTTCTGGCCTCGTGCAGAGGAACGAATTTTATGCTGCAAAGCAGTCATCAGCTGCAAAGATGGTGCTCCCTGCACAGTCTAGTCCCTTATCTTGGGTACACATTCAGGCACCTGAGCCCATTTTCACTTTTGTTTTGTCATTTCTAGTATCATCGTCACATTCACTTGTTGGAAAACAATATTGAGAACAGCTTGCCTTCACATTTTAGTGTTTTCTTGAAAAAAAAATCTACTGACTATTTCTTCCTCACAGCAATTTGGCTATGTTTTTCTGTGCTTGACAACTCTGTGCGTTATGTTCAATAGGGACCATTTGTAGAGCACGTGTGACAGTGGGCAAGTGGCATTTTTCCCTTTCAGTGTGAGATTTAGTTCTTATCCTTAGTACACTGAGTGAGCCTAATGTACTGCTTCTGCATAAACAGATTAAATATTATTACAGGACTGAGGCTATCTTAGGTAAGCCTCATTGCTACCCGCCTTTGCTCTTCACTGGGATCATGTAAGACAAAAGAAGATCTCACTAGAAGGGCAAAAGGGTTAAATAAATAAATGCAGAGTCACTTTTTCTGCTTCAGGAAAGAGTTTGTAATAAATTGTTTCAATAAGGGTTTTCATAGTTTTGGGAACAGTTGGCTTTAGGGTGTGTGAATGCTCTTTGGATCTTCTGTTAATTTAGTTGTCTTCAGAGATTAGAAAGACCCTATAGGCAAGAAGGAACAACTGTTTTAAGAGTCTATCCCATATCTGACAATGCCCACTGAAAGTTTTTTTTTTTTTTTTTTTTTTTTTTTTAATCTTAATAATTTTGTTGTCCTCAAATGATGTGGCAGAAAACATTTTTCTCCTACAGGTTAATCGGTTTATTGAGCAGCTGAGTGTGATACTTGACTTTGTTCTTCTTTGCCCGTACCACGAACAGGAGACAGTATGGGGACTCTGCTCCTTTAGGGTGCTTTCAGAATGCCCAACACAGCACAACCAGGGCAGACAAACCCAAAAAAGTTACTCATTTAATTTTTCAAGGATCAGTGAAAAATGTGTGAGTGTCATTTCCCATAGACAGTTATATTTGTCTGCTGCTGTCTTACCCAAGGCAATCTTTTATTATTTTTCAACCCATATGAAAGCAGAATTAAATACGTCCAGAAAATAAACACAATACAGCTGAAGAAGAACTCAAAAGGTTGTCAAGTGAAACAAAACCTGCAACACTGGTTGTTCAATTATACATAATTAACGTAAACATGAATAACTGTTTGCCTAGCTATTTCTTACGCCACATCAGCTTTTATTTAGGAAGAAAAAGTATTCTCTGGTGCTTGAAATGCAAATGTTTTAAATGTGCATCTATGCATATATCCTATTAACCATGATTAAGCGCAGACTTTTTCTTTTTACCAAGAATGATTGCATAGTCAATATTTGTTTTATTTCTGTGATAGCTAGCCAGAGTTATTGAGAAATCTCTCTTCCTCTTCACATTCAAAGCCAAATTGCCCTTGCTTCTGCATTCAAAATTTTCATTCAGCAAATAAACATTTGATTAAATTAAAGCATAAAAGATGTCCAATCTACATCCAGGAGACATAGCCGCGTGCTTATACAAGGAAAAGGAAAGAGCATTTTTGCATATCATCTGTAAGAGACCATCAGGTAGCATTTTTGTTGTTGTTGTCATCCCAGTAGATATAGCTGATCTGACAGGAGTACGTTTAGTGCTAATGGTATCACTGCATATCTCACTGCAATAACTTAAAGTATTTTCCCTCTAGAGCAATCTGGCCTTTCACCAACCTCCCAACAGCCATTAAAATAAACTGCAGTGCAAATTATGCTAAAAATTCAAAGGGTGAAAGTAAAATTCATATCTGCAGAATTCTTAATTCGTGCTTGTGGCCATCTGCTGTTGTTATCCTTTGAGATACTGACCTTGCTCTCTTCTCGCTCTGTCAGGATTTCGAGCAGTTACCTTTTCGGTGACAACACAGTCACAGCAAACGTGCTTCCCTCTCCCCACCCCATCTCTCTCCTTCTTTGTCTCTCTCTTTATTCCCTTCTTCCTATAAGGAAGTGATTTTTTTTTCCTTTTTTTTCCTTTTTTTTTTTTTTTTTTTTGTAATTTGAACGGTGAACATCTCCCTGCTGAGCCAATCTGGAAAACAAAAAACAAAAAAAAAAAAACAAAGCTATTCCCCCATTCCCCACAGGTGAGGCAAGCAAAACCAGAGGTTCCCCAGTGGAGGCTGGAGCGTGGATGTCTCGGTACCCTGGGAGAAATCTTCAGCTCTGGCACAGAAGTTACAGGCTACTGCGTTCATATTTCCACCTCACTGATCAGTTCATCAAAGCCAACTGACCTGCTCACGTTACACATAAAAAAGCTAAACTACCTTGTCCTTTCCTAAATATACTTTGAAAGAAAAGAGTCCATTTGAAAACTGCCTTCTAAAGGTCACAGTAAACAGGGAAAAGTTGGCTTTTATTATTTGGCTTAACTGCTATATTTGTTCCAGTCCCTACTGTGGAGAACAAGCATGTGGTCAGTAATAAATCATGAAGTTTTCAGTCCTTGTATTGAGGAAAGTATTAGAAAATGCTACTGTCAGCCCTCAGCATGAAAGTTCAGATTGCCAAGCCAATGTGACTAAATGCAGCCTCGTATGCAGCAGGCTGCAAATGTTCTTCCAGAGGTATATCATTGATGATTTTGTGAACTTGCTGCTGGTACAAATAAGCCCGGTGCCCTCCAGTATTTGCCAAAAGCAGCAAATGAATCACTATTTGGCTTTTTCACAATTCCAGAGAAGAGCTGTACTCTCTGCTAACTCAGAGTGCCTCAACTTTTTCTGCTACTTTCAGCTGCCCCTGAACATGGTGGAAGGGAGCAAGCACTTGCCCCACTTTACCATCCACAGATATGCACACTAGTGAGGTTACTCTCAGTCTCTCCTGGTCCTATTCTTTCACATTTTTGGAAGCTTACTGATACTGCTTTTGGCATTTCTTTGGAAAAAGCACTTTTCTTGTCCCAGTTGCTCCTTCAAAACAACCATCTTTTTACATGCTTTGAACTGTACAGACACTGAATTAGTTAACAGACAAATAGTAAGCATAATAGTACAATAAATGTATATAATAAACCTGATGTCCAGACAGTGAAAATCAGTATGGTATCATTATAGTTAATGATATTTCCAAAGGGGAACAGGAGTGGAATCCATCTCCTACATTCACAGCTGAGGTGGAAAACTAGAGAGTTTGTGGAGTCTCCATCCTTGGAGATATTCAAAAGCCATCAGTTGAATGGGGTCCTGGCAATGTGCTCTAAGTGACCCTGCTTGCAAGGAGGGGTTGGACTAGATGATCTCCAGAGGTCCCTTCCAACCTCAACCATTCTGCAATTTCTGACTCCTGAGGATATGTTAACCCTAACTGGAAGTTAAGTATTTGTCCGGATAACACAATAAAGAAAGACAAGAAAAAAATCTGCTTTATACATGAAGACTCTACACATCTCTCCATATACAGCTCATGATCTTGTACACACAAGATCATAACGGGCAAAATCCCAGTCCTGCTGAAATCAGCAGAGCAGCTCCCATTGCCTGTAATTGTTATCTGAAACTTAGGTTTCTTCATTGATAATTATGTGGCCCTATTGTAATAGAAAGGCAAGGCATTACAGATTGCTTAAAAGATATCGTGCACCATGTGACTATATATTTTGTGTCGTGATTCAATCTCAAAGTAAATTTTGGTGAAATTTTTTCTTTAAAATTCAGGGAAATGCATAGAACGTCACCTAATGGAGTCAACAGAAAAGCTCCTGCTGACTTGACTAGAGTTCAGTTTTGCCCCACTTAATTTAACCCAATACTGCATCTATAGCAGGTAAAGTTTAAAGTCATTAGCTGAATTCCATTCTGATTTTCATTCATTAAAAGCTGTAATCTACCAGCAAAACTCAGGACTTGCTACAAAGGTAAGAAAGAAAACCAGGTGAGATTTTGATGCTGCAAAGCCATCAAAAGTCCAAAGATTCTGTTTCAGGGGTAGCAAAACTGGCTGGCGTCCTTTGTTAAACTGTATAAAGAAAGAAGTAAACTTTATGTCTTCATGAACTCATTTATTCTACTCTTTTTGTTGAGCCTTTGCATCCTTATGAACTTGAGGAGAAAATGATTAAAGGAACTTTAAAGAGAGCACTGTAACAGTTACTGTGCAATTAATTTACTTGTGTTACGCTTCTGGGCATTTGCAATGTGAGAAAAGATGTGTCCAGAAGACTAAGCTGTTTTGATTTGAATAGATACTTGTATAGTTAATCACAATGTTTCGTGTATGGTTTGGCCAGCATGCCTTCTGAGTACTTACTAAATCTGGGCTAATTTAACGGCAGCGTATTTATATCTCTCCATGCATTTTGATGTAAATGTATACAAAAATTTTAACAAAACCCATTGATCTGGATCTTGCTGCAGTTAGAAAAGCAAATAAGCAGTCTATGAAAACACAATGGGTTTGTAATGCTTATATCCATCAACAAAGCATTTCAGTGCATTTTAATTTATAGAAGACATTAATATGGACCTGCTGTTAAGCTTAGTACTGAGGTAAGGGACTTGGATTCTTTGCCTTTCAAAAATATGACAGTTAAACTACTGCTTTTCTGATTTATACCACAGTTTTCCGTTACTGTGAACAACTACGTCCTCACAATGCTTCAAAGCATCCTCAGGAAGATGCGTTTTCCTCTCTGAGTCTCAAGACCAGCACAGCTGAAACGCTGAACTAATTATTGGAGATAGCACTCAATAATCACTACAGGGTAGAGGCAGATGTAGCTGCTTGGCTTGATTGCAGCCCACCAGCTAGAGAGAGAGAGAGAGAGACACACCCCTTTAAATCTGACTGAAAGGGATCAGTCTGCTCAAAGTGCAGATGGGTGCTACAGATCAAATGCATCATTTAGCAGCAAGTGCATATATATGTTCCTGAGACCCGACAGTGCCTGGAAATTCATGTGTAAGGAGTCACAGAAGGTGGGAGACTGCTGGATCTCTGCAAGTAGAGAGCAGGGTATGTTTCTATATATTTCACTATAATTTGATAATGCAAAGCTCAGAGTTGATCTAGTTATTCCACTGAGGTTTTCAAAGGGTTTTTGTTAATGCAGTGTCCAGATCTGGCCATTTGACTATTCTACCTGAATTGCATATTTCTGAGAATTGCATAAATCTGCTGCATTTGAGTATGATCCTAAAGTACAAGCGTATGAAAACACTTCCATATGTTATTGTTTCAAGAACAGCAAGTGAGGAAAAAAAAAAAAAAAAAAAAAAAAGCTTCTTCTAGAGGCCTAGAAAACTAAGCATTCTTCATCTGGATTCCGCTCAGTAAGTGTAGGTTCACCAGCTAGTTAAACTTGCAAGGGCAAACAACCTCCTTAACAAGTTTCAGGTAAAAAATTGCGTGAGCACTAGACAGTTAAGTGACTAAGACACTAACGCTGGAGGTCAGTTTTACATTTAACTGTAGTGCTAATTGAAACCGCTTTTGTAGCGGGCATGCGATCCTCGTTAGAGAATACTCCCTGTCACTAAGCTGCCATGTATAATCTAGCACCTGTGATGAAATCTCTAAAACAAAGGTCCAAGACACAGCTAATGTGGAAAGAGAGCTACTTCTGACCACATGAGACAAAGGTTCTCTTGTCTGTCAAGCAACGCATGTAATCTTGCATCTATAGATAAATTAATAGCTTCACTTCCTGGATTACTAATCAGCTTTCACTTTCTGAGGAACGTACTGCAGTATACTGGCTTTAAATGTCATAACGCACTTATCAATATGCAGGGCAGCATTTAAATCCTTAGAGAAACAGAACTGTCTGAAGGATCTTATATTATGGAAAGGCTAAACTTGTTAACTCATACAAATGTTTAAAACCCACTTACAAAATATGGGAGGAAACTGCCATTGCTATGAATACATATCATATCATACTCATATCGTATTTCCTCATGTTTTATATCTTCTCTGTCAATATCTAAAGGCCAAATCAATCCTGAAAATATTCTTGTGACTGGTCCTTTAAGGATTTACTAAAGCATGCTGAAGCAAGGTATGAGCCCAAATATATTTAATGCAAAAAGGAAAAGTGACTAAAATTCAGGCTGAACCCTAGATCTACACACTGGTGTAGCACCGTTTTTCTGCAATAGTCCTCGCTTTGCAGAATGAGGTGTGTTTGAAGGCTGGCTGGAAACTATTCATTCAGCTTTTGATTAAAAGATCATACAGTGTGCAAGGCAGTAGACGAGTCATCCCAAGATTTCTGAGTTATTTCTGTTCTGTTAGAAGATGGCATTACACTGACACCATCTCATACTTTACACTTGCAGGTTTTCAGTTTCTTGTCTTAGGGACAGTCTAGAGGAATGTGTTCTTTTTCTAGATCATGTACTTTGATTTGTGAAAACATACCTTAGGATGTTTGATATCTTTTGGCTTTGTATTGCAGTTTTTCTACAAGTATCATCTCCTCCAAAACTTGTAAGATTAACTTTCTCTTATTGGTTACCTTAATATAGGTTGCCTTTTTGCTGCTCGATTAGACCACATCTGACCACTAGGTCAGATGGAAGGGAATAAGAGAAAAGGACATGAAAAAAGTAGTACTGTTTGGCATTGTGGGTACTTCTACCTCCCAAAGAAAATAATTCCCTCAACTTCCATTATGGGAATTTCTGAAATCAGAGGCTCATCTAAGCTTCACTGAATGAAAGTAAGGAAAAAAAGATTTTCAGTTTGATACAATTTTAGAATTGGGACTTAGACTGAGATGATTTGAACTGATTTTTTTTTTTCAGGCTTCCTATGATGCGGGTGCCTTGATTCATTAACTGACATGCAAAAACTTAGTCCAGATATACATCTGTATTTTATTCTTTAATCAACAGAGAACTGTATGCTTCAAATTCCAGAATCATATCTTTTTCCTTACTTTAAGACCTATAAAAGTATTCTACAGCCTGTGACTGGTCAGTAGGGGAAGAAATATAGGCATCTCACTCCCAGATATATATGCATCCCATTAAACTGGAGGACACAGTATCTAAAACTTGCATAATATGATGCCCAACTCAGAGCTACCATTAGTAGGCTAAGACCTTATATTTTGGCGCTACCACGCTTTGGAAACCTTTAATGTATGGCAGCTAATGGGCACCAGCTCTGCTACCTTGCTGATGGGGAGAACAGTCCACCCACTATCTGAAAAAAAGAGGCGAGGGAATAACTGAATGTTGTTAGTGGACCAGAGCTAATAGATGCTGCTAGTGTCTTGGGAATACAACAGTCAACTGGGAAAAAAACGTACAAGCATAGACACTTCCGTAGTAATTGTGGATACTGGCAAGATAAGGTGGGGGAAATATATAATGGGACATTTTTAAGGGGCAGAGTTTACTGACAACTTATTCAATATGCAGGACTACCGTAAGAAACGCAGTCCTTCATTTCTGACTGTCTTACTCTGCTTTCGTTGTAGCGAGAGAGAAGTTCGTGTATGCGCAAAAGAAAAACAAGATGTTAGGAAAATACCATTTCTATTAAATCATGGATTGTAATCCTGCAAAACATGCTTATCACAATGTTTCTTTCCTTGGTAAGTCTGAACCTATACAACGCAAAGTGGCTATTACTTAACTCTAAATGTGACAAAACATTTAACATAAAGGGCAAAATCCTCTCTGCTTTTTTTACTGCGTTGAGGGGGGAGGTGCGAGCAGATAAAACATTCAGGCACCGGATGAGAGCAGACAGAACCAATAAAATCAGAAAGATGGTGTTTTATTGCGCTCTGGCGGATAGCGAACTATGCCTCTGAAGAATATTTCACTAGTTCACCGTGCGCAGGTTTGATGGTAAGCAACCCTTTTTGTAATTGCTGCCCAGTGTTTGCCTGGGTAGTGCAAGATGGTATAATGGTAATAAGCAGTGTAAAAACTCTTCTAATGACCGTATAAATACCTGTACTAAGGCCTTTAATAGTGCTATAATGGCCGAGTAAGGAATTACAGCACGTTACCGATGGCGTACTGTGCTTTGTAGGATCATCTCTAAAGTAAGCCACGCGCCGGCCTTTTTTTGAGTGCAGGTGGATGAATGACAGAGGAAAAGGTCAAGAATCTTATGTAGAGTAAGAGATTTTCAGGGCGTAAGATCATTAGATCGTTTAGTCTCACTACCTGTACAACACATGGTAAACAATCTCACTCAGTGTACTTGGATTTCAGCCAAGTATCTTGTGTTAAGCGTATGCACGTTTAACAAGACATCAAGTCCTGATCGGAGGACACTGACAGAAGATGTACCAGTTCTTCAGTACAGTGTTTACGTGATAAAATATGTGCATGATTGCATCATTCTGAACTAATCCAGACTTCTTTGAAGACGGTTATACCAGTCTTCAGGTGAATAACTTTGTGTTTAGATCTTCATAAAAAGAAAAAAACATGGAAGTAAATGTATTAAAAAAAAAATGGTGCTCACTTCAGATTTTATCTCTCTGTGAGGTTACTCTTTAATTGGTGACGCATCTGTGAGAAGATGTCGTGCCCAAAAGAGAACGAAATTAAGGATCAGTTTGGTATGGATGAAATGACTTCATGTTCTGAAGTGATAGTTCTTATAGGCACTAATAACAAGAAGGTGGGGTGGGGTGGGAGGAATCTTGCATTGCAGATCAGAGACTAATACCACAGATTTAGCTATTAAGCTAGGCTGCAACTTCCAGCAGTTAAATAAAAGATTTTTAATAAAAGCTTTTTTAAGACCTTAGAGGTCTGCAATAACATAGCTGTCTTACAAGGAGAACACAGCCATGTTGAAATTCCCGTGGACCAGCCAGAGTTTTTCTAACTCCGGGGACACTGCCAGTTTGCAAGAAGCTGAGACTCTGGCACGTGTTGAACTGAAGGCCATGCACAACCTCTTCTCCCCTAACCAAAGTGTGTGTGTGTGTGTGTGAGAGGGGGTGAGGCCTGGAAGAAATAGAGGATATTGATTTCCCAGAGACAGCAGTCTCTACCTTAGAGGTTTCTGCAAGCCCGTAGCCAGTGCCCTTCCTTCCTTAGAAGGAAGGGTTTCACTTCAGACCGAGGGCTTCCACAATATAGTGGGAAATTACATTTCTGTAGCTACCGCACAGCTGATTGCTATGTCCTGCAAGCAACTGCAAATGTGTATGCAGAAAGAAGATGGGCTTTACTTGTAAGAATGTGTTGGAAGCACAGATAATGCACTATGCACCAGAGAGGGACAGGATTCATAATCTTTCTATAAATACCTGGGAAGAAATCCTGGCCTTTGCTGGATTTAAGGAGAAAATTAAATGTCACTTTGTGAGCTAGGTTTTTCTCCTGGATTTTCCAAGCTTGTGCTGTCAGGCTTTCTAATGCAAGGGCTGGTAACCTCTTAAAGAAGCAAGAAGTTACTAATCAAGGGGGAAAAATAGTTGGCTTGGTACTGGGTGAGGCATGGGATCCCAGTTTCTGCTGGGTTCCACCTGGCAGTGCAGGCTTGCAGCTGGCATCTGCGGTCTCCTTCAGCAGCCTTGGGTGAAGATCAGATCCTTTGCCTCTATTATACGGAGGGAGGTCTCCGTTTCAAAATCCTAGATGAGTTCTTTCTTTATACTGAAGAGATGGGCAAAATGAAGTGAAATTATTTGCACAAGTCACCAAATAGCCTGTAGTTAAAGATGCATTAATTATGAATATGCATGTCTCTTTCTTTTAATATGGTGAGAATTAAAGGAACAAAACTTTCCCTAAGTTCTTAAGCCATTTGCAAATTATGTACACGCACATTGTGTATGCCCACAGAAACCACAGCCGCATAAAAATATCTATCCTTCAAAACGATTAATTTCATAGTATTTCATTAGTTCTCCTGCCTTTCAGAGGCAAAAGAAATTCCTTCCGTCTTAGCAAACAAAGTGCGCATGCACTGTGCCCTACCTCTTCCTTTAAAACACAAATTCATGCATCATGGGCTACAATGAACTTTTCTGTTTTGTTCCAAAGGAATTATGCATGGCGATAATGCAAACTACTGGTGGCCTGAGTGCCGGTAATGCCTACCTTCCTGGTGGGGAAAATCTGCCTGGATCCCAACTTTTCACAGAGTAGAGCGACGACTTCTTCTCCCCTTACAAAGAGAGCTCTGAGGAATATGAAAAGGGAGCAGCTCTGTCCACATTTGACAGGTTTTCCAGGTGAGTCTTGGTCCCCTCTGCTTCTGCTAATAGAGGGTAGCAAATGGCCACTCGCAGGAAATCCCCTTCGATACTTAACTGCAGTATTACTAGAGGCATTTAATAACACTGGAGGATGTCACGGGGGAAAGGGAGGCAGCTATGGTGTCTGCATGCTGAATGTTCAGGGAACTAATTAAGGGTCCCTGGCAAATGTGTTTTTTCTGAATTACTATCAAAATAAATGAATAAATAAAAACAACCCCCCCCCCTCCCCCCAACTGAACAACATAACTAAATCGACTCCTGTTATGACTGGGTACATTCAGCACCCAGAAAGAAGAAAACTCCTCTCACTAACAGACACTGGGAGGCTGGTACATATGAGGACATACACTTTGTGTACTAGGCTATGCTGCAGAGAAAGTGGTGAAAGACTGTCGTCAGCCACATTGTTGTACTATAAATACTAAAATTAAAGCTTTTCTTTCTATTCATTTAAAATATATATTTTTTCCTCTCGATAACGTCTTCATTTTGGTTAATAACAAAAGAGATAGATAGAAACGGTATGGACAGCTGTTCTCTCTTCAGTGCAAGGCCACAGATGAGCGCAGAAAAGAGTTCTAAGGCAGAGAAAATCATCACTGAACTTTCAGCTTCTGTTTTGAAATGTGCTATGTGACCACACCTTTGAAATCATCAGTGCAAATGCTGCCATCTTCACTATGTATTAATACCCCCTCCCATATGTTTTTACTTTTGCAGTTTATATTGCTGGGTTTTTTTGCTCTAACTAAATACAAGCTGTGTTCAAAAGGCAGATCGACGTACAGGAAAGATACGTTGGAAACGAAATAAAGAGAATTTCTTAAACAGAGCCGTATTACGCTACGTTATTGTATAAAGTGAGGATGCCTTATCTATAAATACTGGGATGTTGCCGAACAGCAGATTTTCTGCATCAGTAGAAGCAGGACTGAACGTTCAGAATTTGCTCAGTGCTGGGGTTGGAGGCCTCGTTCCTACTTACAGAATGTGCAAACATCATTGATTTGAAGAACATGTTTATTATCACAGCACAATGTTCTGTCAGCAGTCATGCATCTGTTTCTAGAATGTGGCAATGAATTCTCCTTTAAGGAAATACTTGTTTTCTAACACACTTTCTTAAAAGTTTTAATTTTGGATTCTTTTTGTACTTTTTATTACATCATCACATGATAATTTATCATCATCACAAAAATGCCTGAAAGATATTAAAAGACACATAAAAAAGACTCGTGAAGAATTAGAACTGTCCAACGTAATCCAGTAATTGAGTCTCAAGTCCTCCTTCATCCTAAGTTTATGGCTTTTGACATTTAATTTACATCATTGGGTCTAGTATGAAATTGTGGGCTTCTCTACACCAGAAGACCGCTTACAGATATATGATATAGGTACACATCAAATGTGAATAATTCTCATGTACTTGTGCCTATATAGATTGGCATAGATGATGATACTCAACCTATATAGATATGTTATACCCATATGCTTTGCCCATTTTGTATGGGAAGAAGATAAATTCTGTCTGACATTAAGAGATCGTTAACAACACTTGTGCAATGTTATCGCTAGGGCCACAAAACAAACATAATAATAGCTGTGCAGAATACACAATGACAATATTGACAAAGGTTGTGCAACAAATGGTCTCTTAAATCTGCGCTGAAGGGCATTCAGCTCAGAAATGAAAGATCTAAACAGTTTGCTATCCGATGTTAAATTAGAGGTTATTACAGTATGCGTGCAGGAGCAAAGCTCAGGTGATTAAGGCTCTGATATGCAGAGGGATAACTTGATTTGCTTGGGCAGTTCTCCTGTAATAGCACTGAATAAAAAGGAGCTGTTTGCCAAAGCACTGTAAAGTGATTTCATAGGTTAGTTAAAAAAATAGAGATAGCTTTACATACACAGATTTTTTTTTAGAAGGAACTACCTTATTACTAGGAAATAACATTAAGTAATTGGGTTTGATCAGGGTTCAATCAATATCACTATATTTATCTTTGGGAATCTCTCATGAATCATTCTAATGGCAAAGTTAACAGAAAGCACATCAGTAACACTTCAGGGCTCCAGAAAGGTCTGCTGCATCTCTCTACAACGGGGCTACATCAAACACTCGAAAGACCTTTCCTTCCTTCCTTCCTTTCCTTCCTTTCCTTCCTTTCCTTCCTTCCTTCCTTCCTTCCTTCCTTCCTTCCCTCCTTCCCTCCTTCCCTCCTTCCCTCCTTCCCTCCTTCCCTCCTTCCCTCCTTCCCTCCCTCCTTCCCTCCTTCCTTCCTTCCCTCCTTCCTTCCTTCCCTCCTTCCTTCCCTCCTTCCTTCCTTCCCTCCTTCCTTCCTTCCCTCCTTCCTTCCCTCCTTCCTTCCTTCCCTCCTTCCTTCCTTCCTTCCCTCCTTCCTTCCTTCCTTCCCTCCTTCCTTCCTTCCCTCCTTCCTTCCTTCCCTCCTTCCTTCCTTCCCTCCTTCCTTCCTTCCCTCCTTCCTTCCCTCCCTCCTTCCTTCCCTCCTTCCTTCCTTCCCTCCCTCCTTCCTTCCTTCCTTCCTTCCTTCCTTCCTTCCCTCCCTCCTTCCTTCCTTCCTTCCTTCCCTCCTTCCTTCCCTCCTTCCTTCCTTCCCTCCTTCCTTCCTTCCCTCCTTCCTTCCTTCCCTCCTTCCTTCCTTCCCTCCTTCCTTCCCTCCCTCCTTCCTTCCTTCCCTCCCTCCTTCCTTCCTTCCTTCCCTCCCTCCTTCCTTCCTTCCCTCCTTCCTTCCCTCCTTCCTTCCCTCCTTCCTTCCCTCCTTCCTTCCTTCCCTCCCTCCTTCCTTCCTTCCTTCCTTCCTTCCTTCCCTCCTTCCTTCCCTCCTTCCTTCCCTCCTTCCTTCCTTCCCTCCTTCCCTCCTTCCTTCCCTCCTTCCCTCCTTCCTTCCTTCCTTCCTTCCCTCCTTCCTTCCTTCCCTCCTTCCTTCCTTCCCTCCTTCCTTCCTTCCCTCCTTCCTTCCCTCCTTCCCTCCTTCCTTCCTTCCCTCCTTCCTTCCCTCCTTCCCTCCTTCCCTCCTTCCCTCCTTCCTTCCTTCCCTCCTTCCTTCCCTCCTTCCTTCCTTCCTTCCCTCCTTCCTTCCTTCCCTCCTTCCTTCCTTCCCTCCTTCCTTCCTTCCCTCCTTCCTTCCCTCCTTCCTTCCTTCCTTCCCTCCTTCCTTCCCTCCTTCCTTCCTTCCCTCCTTCCTTCCTTCCCTCCCTCCTTCCTTCCTTCCCTCCCTCCTTCCTTCCTTCCCTCCTTCCTTCCTTCCCTCCTTCCTTCCTTCCTTCCTTCCCTCCTTCCTTCCTTCCCTCCTTCCTTCCCTCCTTCCCTCCTTCCTTCCCTCCTTCCTTCCTTCCCTCCCTCCTTCCTTCCTTCCCTCCTTCCTTCCTTCCCTCCTTCCTTCCTTCCCTCCTTCCTTCCTTCCCTCCTTCCTTCCTTCCCTCCCTCCTTCCTTCCCTCCTTCCTTCCCTCCTTCCTTCCCTCCCTCCTTCCCTCCCTCCTTCCTTCCTTCCCTCCTTCCCTCCCTCCTTCCTTCCTTCCCTCCTTCCTTCCTTCCTTCCCTCCTTCCCTCCTTCCCTCCCTCCTTCCCTCCTTCCCTCCTTCCTTCCTTCCCTCCTTCCTTCCCTCCCTCCTTCCTTCCCTCCCTCCTTCCTTCCCTCCCTCCTTCCTTCCTTCCTTCCCTCCTTCCTTCCTTCCCTCCTTCCCTCCCTCCTTCCCTCCCTCCTTCCTTCCTTCCCTCCCTCCTTCCCTCCCTCCTTCCCTCCCTCCTTCCTTCCCTCCTTCCTTCCCTCCTTCCTTCCCTCCTTCCTTCCCTCCTTCCTTCCCTCCTTCCTTTCTTCCTGACAGTAAATACAAATAATGAGAAAAATTTGAGTAGAGTTTTTTTGCAACATCTGCTGCAAACTTTTCTAACCTTGATGTCCTGTGTCCTCAATGGCATTTTAGCATTCATTTTCCAGAGGGGGTTTGGGTGATGATGTAGAAATTCTTGAAGTGTATGGTCAGGTGGGGCCCTTGCTGGGGTCTGTGTACCAAGTGGACCGAGCAGTCGGGGAAGCCCTCCAGCCCAATGCAATGACAGGCAGCTCGAAGGAGTGGGGGTTGGAGACGCCCACAAGCTCTGAACTGGGCTGAAGGCTGGCCCTCTGGAAGGAGCAGTCACAAACATCTCTGAAAGGTTTTGCAGCAGGTCCTGTTCCTGGAGCTGTGGCACAGTGTTACAAACTACACTGAGACAACATCCTTTGCAGGTCCTAATGTAGGCCTGGCCAGTGCTGCAAAAAAATTTTTCACGTGTATTTTTAGCAGCTATTATTTGGAGATTTTATACCTCGGTAGGTGGTTGTTGTTGCTGCAGTGATTAAGACGTAAAGTCTCCCTTCCCATTGCTTTGATATCAGTGTAACTCTGCAAACTTTGTGATAGGTATGCCAGAGTTATACAGAGAGAAGTGAAGAACCACCATGCCCCAAGAGTAAAATGCCAGTTTAAATATAAGCATATGTATAGCGACTTATTCACACAAATTATATGAGTCTTGGATACTCCAGGTGTAAACCCAGGTGGAACTGAGCCACTAATTTATGAATGCACTGCACTCCTGTAAGAAGGAAAAACAAACCTGAGGATCTGACAGCCTTATGAAAGCATTCCCATTGTGGCACAATCTTTTAGAAAAAAAATAAATCATACCCCATCTTTTTGTAAATTGACCTGTAAGTTACTGGCAGCAAATCAATAGGATACAAATGAAAAATAATAATGTAATAACAATGCTGTATATTATCCTGGACCCTAGATGAAAGGCTGTAAAACGGTCAATATGATAAAGATCTAGTGCTGTTACTCTTTTACAAAGAAATGACAAAATAGCATACTGATTTTAAAAGGTTGCTGAAGAAAGCTTATACCCAAAACCGCCAAAAACTGAAAAGATAAAAAATAATATAAAACCTTTCCTTGTTTGTTTCTCTGTTTCCTTTCCCCTAGCATTCCATTAATTTCAACTGCAATAAAACAGAGCAAATTTTGTTTTGCCTGGAGAAAAAGTGAACAAGCTACAGAAGTCAGTCATTTCAGCACCAGCCCGGTAAGTTCAATGGATGAGAAAATAACTCACTTGCATACAGTCAGTATATGAAAACTGGTGGTTTTCATGAAATACTTAGAGTGCTTACTGTATTTACTGCTTAGTTTTCTACGCTCCAGTGCTACTTGTTCTGCTGCAAAAAACTGAGCAGCTCCAAAAGAAATCCCAGCAGAGCATTTGTTAATTGGAACCGGTTTGGGACTCCTTGTCCTGGGGCTCTGCATACCTGGCTGACTGGCAAGTCCTTCTTTATCAAATCATAACACGTTTGAATCCTTCGTCCGTATCGCCAAATCTTGTCTGGATCCTGAAGTCAAGAAGGGTCTTCCCTCTCCTAAGCAAATTTGTCCTCCCGCAGAGTGTCTTGTTTTTCGTGGACTTGGAACAGTGTTCAAAGTTAGTCAAGCTCATTGCATGATTCGTACTAAAAAGAGGTGGACATATTTTGAGACTTAAAGATATCACGCATTTCAGCGTTGCTGTCAAAATCAATGTAGTTTGTTTGGTTTGTTTTTTTTTTCCTATTTGAGCCACTGAATGGTAAGCATATTCACAAATACAAGGAGGAAAATGCTACCATAAAGAAAATAGTTTATGCAGTATTATGTAAATAGTATTATGAATATTATACTATTCAATTAGTAAAGAATAACATCAGCTTTGAAATATCTGTATGTTGAGATATCAATCAGTGCAAACAGGAATGGGAGAAACTGACCCTTAGTGTCCGTACAGCATTCTGCGATACTCAGAAGAAAAATAAGATACAATTACAAATGATCAGTCACTATTAAATGCATTTATAGTGCTACATTTATTGCTTGTGTGTTTATTATAGAACAGCAGCTTAGGAAAACACTGCAAGCGGCATTGACTCATAGAGGGAAATCCTGTCTCTACTAAAGTGAAGAAAACTTGTAAAAAAGGAAGAGATGAACAGGAATCTCTTAGTCATCCCAACACTTACCGTCTACAGACTTTTTTTTCCAGGCAATCTCATTCCTCCACTTAGCCTGTTTTTCTAATTTTTTTATTTTATTTTTTAATAGCCTTTTGCTTCGTGCTGCTCTTTCCTCCTGCAGTATCTCCTTTATCACCTGTAAAGGCATCTGGGAAGACTCGGAATAAACTAACAGATCTGGGAGACTCTTCGGCCCTTGCGCCAGACCTGGCGAAGCCTCGGCTCTGCCTTGCTGTTCGGTTCAGCTGCAGGGTCCGGAGGCCTCCGGGGAGGATCCCCTGCCCGTGCGCGAACGCCTGGTTCAGATCGCTGGGAAAGCGTCGTGGAGTTTAGCATCAGTCTCAAACACAAAACCTTAAAAGGTCTTATTACCAACCGGTCTTAAGGGAATGATGAGAGGGTGAGAAAATGACTGTTTGTATTGCTTCATCCCTCTTTCAATTTCAAGTGTTGTGGAAATAACTTTGCATAATTTGTTTTGTGCAGATACATCTTTCTAAAATGGATTATAAGATTTATTTGCAAGTAATAAGAAACCGCTGTTCATCAGTGGAGATCTACTTGTGCAAAATATAAGTTACTGCACACACTCAATGATAAAATGTTTAAGCAATATTTTGCTTAGGAAGTCAAGTGCATAAAATCAGAAAGCGTCATTACTTATGCAAGCTTAATCTGGGCTTGTTACAGATTTTTATGATGCTTTTTTCAGTGGCATTATCATGTGTGATTGTATTTATTTATGTTTTTACGATACGTTCCCTGTCTCGGAGCAGGCAGGACCGTTGATGCTCAGAAGGAAGGCATTGCTTTGAATGAGGCTAGCGGTGCGTCCTTAAAAACTCGTACCAGTTATAGAGAGGGCACGGCGATGGAAGCAAATCCTGCAGGTAGGAAAAGTCCACGCGGAGCTGTTATCCTGGTCTGACAGAGGGACTGCCTGGCTGCGCGACATGCGAATGCTGCATCGACGGTGCTGATGGCACAGCCTGAATGTTAAAATACATTAAGTCTTTTGCTGAATCAGGGGTTTAAGCATTACTAATATTCAAAGGTTAATTAAAAAAAAAAGTGGCAACTGGGTTAAGAGGTATTTTAGAAAACCACTCTTAGCTGTCTTGTGATTTAACTGTTATGACCATTTCTTGCCCTCTCATGGACAAATTCCTGTAAACTTGCAGTGAACAGAGGAATGAAACTTATGAACGCAGAGGTAGGTTGATACGAAGGATTCGTTACTTAAAAAAAGTAAGGCTGGCCATAAGCTTCACTGAACGAAAGCTAAAATCAGTAAATTCATTTTCAGTACATGATTTTTGCACAGTCGTGGGACAGAATGAAAAATGAAGAACAGCAAAAGGAAATAAAAACTCAAGAGGAAACACATACGTGAAGAGAGAAGACGAGACAAGACTGTCGCGGAGGAAAGGAAGATTTCCGCCCCTGACACCCTCAGAAGTGACAGCAACCAGAGTCATTTCAGGAACCTAGGGAAAACACGAGGAAGAGGCGCACACGGCTTAGGGAGGACTCTACCCGAATGTCCGTGCGACAGGCGTTCCTCCGTGCAGGAGGAGAGGACGTGCTGCGGGCAAGCCTGCCGAAGGGAAACGCGCAGCCTAAACGGGTCCACTCGGTCCGCAGTCCGCAGCAGGCGTACCCACGCGTCACGGTTTTACGCGTCCCGCGCTACGGTCCGAGAGGAAATAACTCCTAACGCCGGCTGCGCAGCAGGGAGGTGCACGAGCCGCGTAGCCCACGGTCAGGCCACGAAATACACGGAAAGTAATTAAACGCTAATCACTAACGTTATGTATTTACCTGTCTAGGTTTGCATGGTGCTTTTCAGATGGGCAGAAGTGCAAGGACTTCACCCTAGAGATTTTAAAATTAAAACGAGTCACGATAATCAGAAAATAAAGAGGAGGAATGAAGGCAGAATCGAGAAAAGGTGGCATACTCGCACGAGGGCATCGTTTACACGAAGCAATTTTGCCATTTCAGCTTGTTTTCTTGCAACTACAAGGTAAACAGTTATCTCGGTCATTACTCTTAGTGTCTACCCATAGTTGCTTTACTGTGCAATAATTTTATAAATAGAAGCATAAAAGCGTGAAAATTTGTGACAACTCGTGCGTTTCTAGAACTATGTAAAATAACTTGGACAATCAATGCGACATGGCAAATCTCAGTTACCTGTCGATCTTGCTTATATTTTCATTCTGGATTAGTAACTGCAGAGTGAAAATAAAATACCTTTCTTGAAAGGCAGCCAAAAGCTAGTTTTCAAATTTCAGTTCATGTTCAGCACTTTATCACAATTTCCTATGAACAAGTTCTTAGTGTAGAGACTCACAGAATTGCCGTAAGGTGCATTTAAAATCATTTATCTCCATGCAGGCGCATCACTGTGCACATTTTAAAAGTTATTTCAATATAAACCCACAATTCACAATTAGGAATATGTATCAGAGGTCCACACACAGCTCCTGTCCCAATATGCACCACCCCCTGAGGTGTCACCCTTTATTTATTTTCAGTTAGTGACAAGGATCCCCTGTTTCTCCCACTAAAAACCCAAGCTATCAATTTATTGGTACCTTGAAATAAAATATGAAACTCACTATCTGTGAAGATACATTAATTCCTAAGGTACACCAGCCTCTATCTTAATTATGTTCTTTAAAATGATGCATTTTCAATTATTATTATTATTATTATTTAAGTATCTGCATCTCTCATTAGCAGTGGCATTTCTTGAAAATCAGAACCACCTCAAAACTGAAAAATCTCAATTAACATTTTGGCCATCTCAAAAAAAAAAAAAAAAAAAAAGATAAAAATTCTTAATGGAAATCTTGCCCGAACAAAAACTTTAGGTGTGTGGAAAGATTTGAATCTCTATACTGTCTTTCTTTTTGGATAACTTAATAAGTGAATTTTCCACATATATTTACAGACCATTTAATAAACACTGCAAAACATGCCTTAGACGCAGTGTTCCATAAAATCACCTTCGCTTATCTGTGGATCTGGGCAAAGATCTCCTGCATGCACGGTCCCTAACCTACCGTAACATCGAAAAGATTAACTACACTCCTCGGTGAGATTTTTGTGCTAAACTTCCAGAATTAAACAAAACAAAGTATTTATTTCGTTTACTATTTTTAAAACTTTTTTTTCTTCCAGCTGCTGTATACGTTTCTGTACGATGCACGCTCCATAAGAACAGCCTCAGCTGAGGAGTTACCCAGTGAAATAGGCAGTGCATAGGACTGCACCATCCTAACTGAGAAGAAATGCAATCAATTTTTAAATTTTTCTTTGCCATGGTGCATACATATCAGCAAGTAAATTCTACAGCTGAAGTATCTGACTATTTCAGCAGTCTAGTTATATAGTTATATAATGCTTTTAAGCCACAAGGAACAGTTCTTTAATTTTAAATTTTGTGCTCACGAGTTACTATTTAATCAACAGATAAAAATCTTGGAGGTTTTTGTTTCTTGTTGTTTTTACTACGAAACAAGCAAGGGTCCAGATCGTAAAAGACTGCTTAAAATGTAAGCAAAACAGTGACAATTCAAACAAAATCCCCACAACAAAGCAAGCCATAAAAAAAGACATCAAAACCAACTTTGTATGTAAGATTTGGAAATAGTCATTAGCCTTCATAATTTGTGGAAAAGTCTCAAGAATTGTGTGGTTTGGGGTGGGGGGGGATGTAAATCACATGCATAAAAAACACAGTTGTCTGCTCTAGTTAAGCACTTAAGGAAACATCCTCTTACTTTGCAGTATGGCTTCTTTTTCTTTTTTCTTTCTTTTTTTTTTCTTTTTTTTTTTTTTTTCTTTTTTTTTTTTTTTTGACTAAGTTGCGCTAGCCTGGAGATTTAAAAAGACAATGCAGCGATTTGCTGGGCCCCATCGCTTTAAAGGTAGAGCTTGGACTACTACCTATTTTAAAAATAAACACAAATGTTTTTACATTTTTTGTATTTTTCGCCATTATTTTACTCTGTGAGGGGAAAAAATTAGAACATTTTAAATGGATGTGCTGACCTCACGCTTAGAAATAAACCTCTGTAACTCACTTATAGACCAGAAATTGAATTAATCTATTTTAGACATTCTAAATGCAGAAGTGCTTGCAAAGGCCACAGGTTATTTGGCACTAAAAACCAGTAAGGACAATTTTAAGCTGTGTATCAGGTACATTTGCATAATAATGAGTCACAAAGTGCTTTGAAAGTATTTTCTAAAAGTTGCAAGAGATAATTGTAAAAATAATTCATTAAGTTTTGCATGCAAAAATGACACATTAATGAGCACAAATTAGATTTCCCTTTAAAAAAAAAACTTACGTTCTCTGATGGATGTGATAGATCTAAGGCAAATCAGGAACTTTAAGTTGAGCTGCAAAGCAACCAGGTTAATCTGCTATAGATCTGCTTCAAAATTCTTACACTGTTACGAGAAATGTACACATTTAGTTTAAGACTTAAAAAAAAAAAAAAAAAAGAAGAAAGAAAAAAAGGAAAAAAAATGTTTTCTGAAAACATTTTACATTTTGTCTTCAGTTGTACTTAAGCACCGTTACTGTGCCTAGTGCTGGATAGATAAAACAAGCAAAAATGAAGACACAAAAAGAACTAAAGGCTGCGCCTCCTTTCATTGAATTTATTTACAGAGTTATTGAGAATGAAGACACTTAACCTCTAATGTAAACCTGTGGGGAAGATTATTTATCTTTAAGATGACATGAAGGCTAATGCAACAGACTGAGAATTTTGTCTTTTCATTGTGGAGGTGAGAAGAGCTGGATTAAATTGTTTTCTTTAAAAAGTAACAAATAGTTTAAAGGGTTGGTATAGTTATGCTGAGATAACAGGTGCTTTAGTAAATATAGGCACATATATATATACAGAGAGAGAGAGAATGATAGAATTGGTAAGGTCGGATGAGACTTCTGGAGATCATCTAGTCCAGCCCTCAAATGAGTGGCTGGTATGGGGATCAATTGCATGACCTTGGCATTATTAGCACCGCTCTCTAACCAACTGATACCATCTTGCTTAGCTGGAAGAGTAGTTTCCTCTGTCCTTCCTAAAGTGTTGTGACAGCTACTCGTGAACCAGAAGCCACAGATAAACCCAGCTCTTAATCTGTGACCTTCCCTAAATCCCTTGTGCTGCTTTGCATGGCACGACAGTGGACAGCACCACACTGCGTGTAACCTGGCCTTTATCTTCAGCCGAATTAGATTCACCCCTTCGGCTACTTTTAAGGATGGAAGGTTTTTTTGCTTTTAATATTTGTAAAATATAGCCTTTCATAAACATAGAGAAAAGGCTTGGTTTCAGATTTCCACCCTCTACTCGTGGTTCTTGCTATGCCCACATCTTGATATAAATTATCTTTCCATTTGCTCGTTATGAAGGTTGCTGCCAGCACCATTTTCCATGCTAGTTCCCTCTTTATTGTCCCTTTGCTGGTTCCAGCTTCTCACTCTACTGCAAACAAAAATGATTTGTCTTCACTTTCAAGGTTCATTATAATTTAGTCCCTACTTATTACATCTCATTTACTATCTATACATTGACTTTCTCCTCTGATTAGTGCACAGTGCCAGTTTCAAGCACCCACATATGACAGTTAAATGTAGCCGACCATTTATTGCTCGTGATTTTCATTCTCCTCTGTGTCTTTGGCAGAGGGGAGTACACAGATGGTAGTAGGAGGTTCGTGCTAAGGCAGTAAACCCCTCGGAGTGGACACAATCTTTTGTTAGAGGTTTGAGAAGGGATTTGCACAAAGTGACCAAAGCCTTCCCAAGCTAATACCGTGCAAATACGCAACAGTGAAATAAAGGAGAATAACAGACATAATATGTATATACTCTCTTAACTGCGTTGTTCTACATAAAATAGTACCCTGAAGACATTATGTCCTGAAAAATGAAATATGGAGCACAGGGATAGAAACAGGGGTAGGGGGAGCTGCAAAGATGACTCTATCCAAAAGGAAGCTGCAGTGTGAAAACATTTGAGAATCTTTGCAATGTATTAAACTATTAACTACTTTAGGCAATCACGGTCTTACGGCTTCTTGAGCTGACAGCAGTCCTTCTGTTAAATTTCAGTACGGATTGGACGAAGCCGGAGAGACTTACGCATTCATTTTCTTTGAGGTGTTCTGAAAATGACATATTGCAGAACAAAAGACAAACTAAAATGTTTTCTCCAATGTTCGTCAGTAGCCAGTTTTAAAGGAGTAGGAGGGTAAAACTCAAATAACACACTTGATACAGTGTAACAAGCAAGGCTTTCTGAGATACTAATATAACAGACAAATTCTCAAACACCAGGCAGAGGTGACAAGCTAAGAAGCCCGGAACACCACATGTAAGATACAAAAATGGATCCATCTGTCACTAGTTACTTTATAGGTGAATTGCTCTCACTTATACTAGAACCAGCATTTAATGAAATACGATTTAAAAGTACTACATAGAGGAAGAAATCGTGCAAAGTTAATTCCCGATACAATGAAAATTGAAAGGGATGATCGATTCTGATATTATAATTGGCAAACAGAATAGAACATTTTGATAGAGGTGACAGTAGGGCAGCCCTTGGGGTATCATTTGGCTGGGATAGCAATCTTCTGATCAAACGTCCAACCTGTCTTCAGATGTCATTTTCAAGGTGCATGTTCAGATGAGAAGTAGTGGTGTTATATGACAATTTCACTGATGGCTGCAAAGAAACGTTCATTACATTGCCGCCTTGCCACATAAAAAGGGACCGATCGTGTCTTAAATGGTAGAAGAGGTGTCCATGAAAAACAAGTTTAGGTATTTAAATCCCTCATTGAGTCCACATGCAGCCGTTGCTCCTATGTCGGGAAGTCAGTGAACCAATATTAAGTGGAAGTTGAATAATATGTAGGGGTTTTTTTTTGGGGGGGGGCAGATGGAGGGGGGTGGGTTTTTTTTCTCTCCGTTTTCCTTGGACATTTCTTATGTCATTTATCAAGAGAGAATAGTTTGGAGAGAGCACCCCAGTTTAGAAGGGAAGCTGTAGATATACGTAGCCTTAAGAGCATTACAGATCTCAAACCACCAAAGAAAATGGAACCGATGAGGAAAATCTATACTGTTTTTAAAAATCAACAAATTATTCTGAGATCGGGAATGTTTAAACTTCAAACATATATACACTTCATCATCTTACTACAAGGTGGAATAAAAGTTGCTTAGATGCCTCATCTATGACTTACTACATAGTAACAAACATGTTTGTAGATATACTTTAATTTACATTATTTAGCAAGTTTCTAATAGTATGTTTGGACAACAAACATAACGTATTCTACCCTGAGTTAACAATGCATCCTCTCAAACTGAATCTCATCCTCATGCAGTTGTTACCTTAGTATGATAGAGACAGAGATTGCACACTTTGCCCCACATTAACTAAATTTATACCAGGGTCTGTGACATATTTTTGCAAGTTCTCTCTTAAAATATTCTTCCCATAGCCCAGCGGATGAAAGCACACCATATTTTTCTGAAATACCAGCACCAAAGTGTTGTAGTCTTCAAGACAAAATTTAATAATGTTGAATTTAAAGTTATCAGAAATACCATTGCTTTCACAAGTACACAAACATTGAATTAATTACTACATCTATTTGAGATCAGCTGAATTACGAGTAGCACTTCAGTGATGGATTCATGTTGGAAATTCACATTTACAAATTATGTTCACCAATAAACTAGGCTTAGGTATGACATAGAAGTTATTTCTATTACTCATGAAATGTTTTCTACTTTTCTTTTTGTTCTTGGGAATGCTATGCACCAAATGATATATTCCCCGTATGAGATGGCTTTCCTGAAACATCTGATGCCAGAAAGTTTGTGTGGAACTTGCAATGATGGATGAATTTTTGACAGGTAATTGCAATTCAGATCAGATGCAGACAGATTTAGTACCTAGAAGCTCCCAGTTTATTAAAATCACCATTGATTTATTTAAGCACCCCCTCCTCTTTTCACCACCATTCAGAAATTAATCACTTGGGTATGGTGTTCAGGGCTCATCCAGCTGCTCGTAATATGAAATGCATCAGTTTATCCTAACTTCTTCTACCTATCAGCACTTCTGAAGTATTTATCACTACAGCATCTAGGCACCGCCAAAAGCAGCATGTAAAATTAATACAAACCTTTAATAAAAGCTTAAAGAAATGCTAAGATTCATTAGTTACATGGTTTCAACTCTTCAGGCTTACTAAAGCAAGTTAAGTGTTACTACTAACCATTTCATCTATGAAAATTATCTTTATATTTTTGTTACACTGTAGTTGAAAAGCTTGAAAGACATCACTGGTTTGGTCCCAGCCAGTACCAGTTCTTTCTGTTTGTAATGTATTAAAAATTCATTACTGAATGTAATGTGTGTGACTTATACGTATATGTATATATACACATCCACATATATATATCCATTCATATATATATATATATATATATATATAAATGGAATGAATAAAATATAAATATGAACAGCACATTAAGAATTTTCAAGAACACCACTGAATTTGTGTAACTGATATAATTACAGTAGCAATGGTCAAATGAAAGGAGGACTCTATCTGGTCAAGAACAATACAGGACAATTTCTTGAGCCACAGTAATGCTCCAAGTTAGATGAAGTGAGATGGTTTGTACTTGCTTTGGGATACCTAGACCACCACTCTGAACTGCTGGATTTGTTTTTCCACATTGGCTTAGCTGCTTTTTTCAAACTGCATCGGTATCATTTCCCTAAGTATCTCTTACCTAACTTCTAGAACTACAATTCATTACTGTTCAGCTTTGCTCCTTAGGGAGCCAAACTAAAACGAGTGCTAGCTATTTTATTTGAGGACCGGGTATACCACCTCTGTGCACTCAGAAGATACAGCGCAGAAACAATGGACAACATGGGGCAGGAATATCTGTACTATCTAGAGATGTACATTGTAATACAACTCATTCAGATTGTGCCAGATTCAAAGAAAAGTTGCATTGATCTCCTTAGACTCTAGGCTGAAAGGACAGATCAAATCTAGATCTCAGATTTTATGATATTTGTACTGATTTGAATAATGGTATTGGCATAAACTACTTCCACCAATTCATAGTCAGGTAGGCACACAGATTTCATTTCGCTGTAGATGAAACAAATCAGAACTGAGTGAAGTAAGACAGACTACCATCAAGCCTTGGGTAAGCACAGATTTTAACTTTCTCTGCAACGCATCTCTCTTCTGATAAAGGATAGCTATGTATTGACAGTAGCCATATGACCTTCAACTATTTTCCTAATACTTTTCCCAAGCTAAATAGAGCCTGGAAACAGTTAGACGTGCTTGGAAAACATCCATAGAAATTTGAAGACACTGAAGTAAAATGAACCCATGAAATGTGGTCAGTTAAAGCATTTCTATTTGATTTAACCCAGTTCTAAAACAGTCATGACGGAAGAAAATAGGCAACATCCTCTCTTGAGCATAATCCAGAAACATAAAAACAATCATACCTGGTCAGATATTCCAGTAGTCTCCATCCAGCAGCAGACACAAGCAGGCACTAAAGGAAAAGTAAGGAAAAGCAATAACACGGTGAATATATGATATTTCTTTCTGGTACTATTCCACCTTCCAGCTCAAAGGGACTTTCTGAGTTAGATGTAATTTTGTGCGTTTACTGTCAAAAATAGGTATAGTTTCACTCATCTGGGCATAAATACCTACTCCAATTTGTTTGTCGTTCTAAGCCTAGTTTGGATGCTGGTCTTGCTCTAAACCATTGAATGTTTCTTATTCCACATGCTAGTAACTGCACTTCAGGAATAAACGTAAAAATGCAACTGCATTTGTACAGACACCACGATCTCTTGCTGAATAAGACTTGTTTTAACAATGACTTTTACAGTGGCATAACTGTTTTAGTGAGAGGAATGACTACTGCATATATGTTGTTCTTGTACACGCAATACTAAATTACAAACACCTTAATGTCTGTAGTTTATTCCCACCTCTCACATGAATAACTTCTTGTGAAGAGAAGCATCTAGTAAGAGATTTAGGATTAGTTTATGTTTCTTCAATCATAATAGCTTAGCCAGGTTTTTAGAGGCCATCTATAGCACGCTGTTTCATCAGTAGACTGTTTGTGGCGCTCACCTTTTAGACATAATTGAGCTCAGACATACCTCAATCTGACGCAGTTATGTCATTTCTTGCTCCTTTTTTCTCTATCAGCAGCGACGCCATCGGTGACTGCTTTACGTAATTCTCACGCAAACGGCCTGTCCTTTCCATACTGCTTCTCCCATCTAGAAGGCCATCCCTTGTCTTACACGATTCCATTTTCATTCTACCCGTGCCTCTCAAAGACCGATTCTGTCGTATTAAACATATACAATTGGCCAAGACAACTCCAGCTGAGCATCCACAGGCTGTCTGTAGCTAATTATTGCTCTTACACGCGTTAGTTCTCCTAAGCTACACTTTTGTGCTTTCTAAGGTCCTTTCAAGGCCATTCAATATTAAGTCCACAGAGTTCAGTAGGTTTAAGCATTAAGAGCCACAGAATGACTGGCAATCTGGAAAACATGAGTTACGAGGAATGAAGGAAGAAGTAGTCATTTCATATAGACTGGAGAAAGAGATATGACAGTGTGTTCCCTGACAAGCAGACTCATACAAGGGAGCTCTAAAGAGAGAAGGAAACGAGCATTCCTCAAGCCCACAGTTAAAAATGCTTAAATCACAGCGTACAAAATTTTAGGTTATACGTTTTGAAATGTCCCAGAGGGATGATGCTGACCATAATTTATTGAAGAGACCCAAGTTACTTTTTTAGATGCAGTTGTGCATTCAGTAGAGCAGTTGCGGTTCAAATACTTCACATTAGTTGGTGCTAAGCAGTCAGACACATCTGGCAACAGAAGTTTAGGAGGCTCATGACTAGAAGGAGGAATTCCGACTGCCACTGAAAAAATATTTTCCTCCCTTTTTTAAGCATCTACCCAAATCTTACTAAGAGTCACTCTCTCCATGATGAGTGCACAAGTGCAGACACACGTACAAAGCCAATATTTACCTCCTGATGAAAGGTACCTCTGTGTGGTTACTGCTACTGAAGTCACTGCTAGATCAAAAGGTGACTAGAAAAAGCACCTCGGGATCCAAAGTGCCTGAGCACTGTCTAACAGTTCTAGCCCCCTGGTTTGTGATTTCATGTAAGTGACTGCAGCAAATAAAAAAAAAAAAACAAGACTCACCTGTCTGTACCGTTACAGGAGTGGGAAATATAGTTCTGTAAGCTATGATCCATCTCAAGTCACTGGAGAAAAAAGAAAAGAAAGAGTAATATTTTCACCACTACTCATCACTTAATTACACAGGATGCTGCAAAGAAATTCTTTATCTTTTAGGGTTTTTCAGTAACAAATGCTCATCGATCTTTTTAATGATTTTAAATATAATATACAGATTCCCCTCCTTTACTTTTATAGGGTGCTTTGAATTTTTAGTAAACTGATATTTTAAAGAAAGGCCTGTAGTGTTCTTGACAAAGCTGATTATAGAACATCAAAATGATGATACATTTTTATTAAAAAAATGCTTTATAAGGTGTGAAGATTTATAGAGGTGTGCTGCTGATTCATGAAGACTAGATACGGAAATCAATTTCTAGAAGCCACTCAGTGGTGAAATATGTACCATATAATGCATTTGTCTGTAACAAATGTGTATACTGGCTGATTAAAGGAGATGATGTGAATTTCTAAAAAGAGGAAAAGGAAAGTATTCTCAGGTACAAAACAGCTAATTGTAAAACAAACAGGAAACGAAATGCCTACATTGAGCAACTACCACTCTGTCCAACGTTTCTTAAACATAAAACCTTTAGCCTTATTTTATAATATACTGCATATGCAGCCTCAACATCTAGTATCACACATATACACCTAAATTCTTCATATATACTGAAAGTGTGCCTAACTTTCAGTTAAATTTAGTTAGGTCATTTTATGTCTTTATTTCTCTTTAATTATGCTGTTTCTTACTATTTTTTTCTCTTAGGTAAGAAATATCAAGACTGTTCTTTGAATTCAGTGGTGGATTTCATGTGAATTCAAAATATATTTACCAAATAACAGTAACAAAATCAAGAAAACAAAATGGAAGTTTAAATAGTTGGATTACAAATTCTATTCATTCTCCAGTGCTTTGACTTCAGTCTTTTGATTGATATTCTCTTCTGCTTCCACTTCATTTCCAGACAGAACAGAGTACTACAAGAAATCCAAAATATCTGGAGGTCTTTCCACATCATAAATACGGGAACAGAACAAAAACTAACCACTGACTTCAAATACTATTCAGTTGGATGCACCAGTTGAAGAAGAGACCACAGCTTCTCAGAAGCCTGTAAAATCTGTAAAAAGCTTAGTTTCTGCCTAATATGGGAAAACCATGCCAGCTGCCAAACTGGTCAGAACAAACAAACCAGCAAACCAAAAACCAACATGTGCATCGAGGGGAACAACTCTCACATGGGAGGAAGAGGATGAGGAGCAGGCAGCCACTTGCTGGTGAAGTACGGATTTCCTGCCTGATGCCAGCACCAGCCCGGGTGGCAGAGCGTGGCCATGCCCCACCAGGCACCCAGGGGCCTGGCCCACGGGGGAATGGCATGCGCCAGTCACCGTCACCACGATGGAGCTCTGTGTTGAGGACAAACTGCAGTGATTTACTGAAACATGTCAATGAACTCACCGCTTAGAAAAGGGATAAGGTAAAATTCAGTGGGACCGACGCTTCTCGCGTTGTGTTGGTCTTCGTGACGTAAGCCAGCAGGCAAGGACGGACCGCAAGGTAGATCGTGATTAATCCAGTATTAAAAATAAATCCAGATTTTATTGTCTACACTAAATACTATTCATCATATGGGGAAAAAAGACAAAGACACTGAAAGGCCTATAAATAATTAAAATGTACAATTATTAGTGAATCTAAGTCCATAAGCCAATTAATGGAAAGCTACATCTTCAACATACAATTAAACTTTCCATACAGAAAATGTGTGGCTCCTTCCATAGCAGAAACAGCAATGTGCGTGTGTGTGTGTGTTTGTGTTTTTTTTTTTTTTTTTTTTTAAATTCACCTAAGAAAATGTCAACGTGAGGAACTCTCTTTTTCAGAAAAATCAGTTTGGCTTCAGGCGTTCAACAAGTGATAAATAAAACTTTTCAAAAATAGAAGTGCCTAAATTTGTTGATGAGACAATATGTGAATACTAATGAATAAATATAATGCGCCTGAGAAGGCTAAATTTCAGCTTGCCCTCATATGTAAATTGTTTGCATTTCTGCAGCTGTGTTGATTTTACATGCCTTATGGACAAGAAAATGGAAGATTTAAAAAAACAGCTTTTCCCTATTTACATTTAAAAAATTACCCATTTTATTTCTGTCAGGTTCAGAGATTTGAAGTATTTGATGCCGTACGAATAAAAAGATCAGGGACCACATCATCAGGCTTATCATCTACATTTCCCTAGTCCTTTTGCAGAAATGAGAACAAATGGTGCATTAGGCCCAGGCACATACAGACTAGGGCTTTGAAAACTGTAGATTTCCCTGGGACATAATGATTCCAAACACGTTGTCATAAGTTTCAGCTTTGTTAAAAGAATAAACTTTAGGTCTACTTATGTCCCTTAGTTCAAGGAGGAATTGCTCAAGTGTTTAGAACTGTCAATTTTTATGATTTTTTTCCCCCTTTTTTCCTAATGGATTTGGTAGAGTGAAGTCTTCAAAACATACTTTCTTTTTCCTCTAGTTCTCTTCTCCATTTTCCCTTCCATCCCATAAGAAAAACAAAAAAAAAAAAAAAAAAAAAATGCAGGCATCAATGTTATTGCTCGGTGGCATGCAAAATAACTCGGAGCTGTGCTATTACTATGATGATGGCAAGGAGGTATCCTCTGATGCTATTTATACAGTTACACTATAAATCAGTAGTACGCTCTTGTCTGAGTTACTTGTGCATTTTCATCCTTTCTAAATCTGGACAATCTCTGGTTTTTGAGAGGGCCTACTTCAGTTATCACTTAAAAAAATGAATCTAATCTAGTACGCAGTCCGCACATACATACCCGTTCTACCATTCAAGGACAGGATATAAAAACAGTGGTAGCCAAAAAACACAGAACTGCAAAGCAGCTGTATTACACTCCTAGTTTTAAAGGAAGGAAAAAAAAAGACATTTTAGAGCATACAACCACATTTTCTTCTTTAAAGCCTCAGTCAGGCTAACAACACTCTGTATGTATCCATTCAAGGAGGCGCAGATAGCTTACTCAGAGCATTAAGAACCAATATGGGACAAAAAGGAAGGGATCACAATTCTTCAAAACCCAGTTAAGACCTACCCTACCCTTGTCTCATCCTGCGGTCATCCTGACTCGACCCTATCCCGAATGCTCTCAACTTCAGGAATTAATGAGAAAAATAAGAAATCCAGCTGGTAGGCTGGTCTGCAGAGAGAAAAAGACTGAAATTTATCTGTAGCTATACCAAAGTCTAGTCAGATGCTGATGTTCAAATGTTGATAGGTATCAATACCTGCTTACAGATAAGAAAACTAGTTTTGAGACCAGCAGCTACAGATGCCTGATGACATTGAAAGGTTTCAATGGTTATACATATCCATAGGTATCAATAGATATGAATCCCTACCAATACGCATGGAAATAGAGAGGCAGCAATGACTCTTGATATCAAGAGCTCTGGATGTCAGCAGGTACTGATGCCTGGCTGACAGCAAAATCAGTCTGAGAGTGAAAGCTATCTACACCTGTGGAGATTGAGAGGTATTGATATCTATTGATAAGCACAAAAATTGATAGGCATTGATGTCTTTCGATGTCAAAAGCTATCAATGTTGAAAGGTGCTAATCACTGGCCAATAACTATTGATACCTATAACTATTTGTCCCTATCAATCGTTATGGAAATCAATAGGCATCACGTGGCATCACCGCCTCTTCATTCTATGCGGATGTCCTATGGATGTCACTAGGAGCCGATGCCTGACTGGCACCAAATCAGTCAGTGGAAGCTACCTATGCCTATGGAGATCAAGATGAAACAGTGCCTATCAATAGCTATTGATACCTATTCAATATTTATCCCTATCAATAGACATTGAAATTGAGAGGCACCAATGCCTCTTCATATGGAGATCTCTGGAAGCCAATAGGTGCTGAAGCCTGACCAAGAGCACAATCAGTCCAACAACGAAAGCTACACGTGCCTGTGGAGGTCGGGAGTTACTGATGCCTATTGATAGGGATAAGGTATTTAAATATTTCATTCCCTACCTATACGTATGGAAATCAATACTTATTGATTCCTCCCCATATTGAGAATGGTCTTTGGTGCTTGGTCCAAATTAAACTTGGTCCAAGAGCGAAAGGTAGAGATGCCTTTTGAGATTGAGAAGAGTTGATGCCTATCAACAGGACATTGATATCTGCATTGCATTGTAAGTCTGGTGTGCACCAGCATGGCATAAATCAGAACACCACAGAGGTCTTTCACGTAATTAACTGAAAAATCTTTCAAAAGCTGAGATTTGCTTGCTTCATATACCCTGGAGGCTGCTCATCACTTCTACCAGTTACAAGAAATATCTTTGCTTTAAGATGCTTGGATATTTACTATGTCAGTAACACTTGTAACACGCTTTAGCATCAAAAGTCCCAACAAAAAAAAAGATACTTAAGAATATACCTACACTGAATGGCTGGTATGGCAAGGGAGCAAATTTAAACAAGGAATGCAAATAAAGTTTTATATACCAAATTCTATTTTAAGTATCACTTCCAGTTTCAACTTAAATGTGAAATGCTTTTTTTTTCCAAGTGGAAATACATAATTTAACAAACGTTCTTACTGAGAAGCCAGTTTGTTGACTGGAAAAAAAAAAGAAAAAAAAAGAAAAAAAAAAAGAAAAGACCTCAACCCTACTGTAATTCTACAGCACTGATTTACAGAAAATAGGATTCCTAATAAAAACTCATTACAAAACAACAGGGATGGAAAGTAGAAAGATAAGTCATTTCTCTTAAGGAAGTGATGCATTCCTGATTCTAGAGATGCAAGAAGAAAGAAAGAAAGAAAAGAAAATCAATAGCTTTCTTATTTCTGTTGTCATCCTACGCTGATAGATTAATATCACTGTCATTGTTCCGCCTGTGCATCCATTTCACAATTCACGCTGAAGAACATCCTGCTTCTCTTCTAATTTGTTCCTACTTATGTGTCACCACCCAGGGGAGATCAATACAGTGGCAGCAACAGTGTCTGTGCACATCTATATCTACTGGGCGATTCAATGAGGAGACTATTTTAACTCACACCTAGACAGTCAAATACAATACGAGAAGAGTGTGATTTCAGCAAATTATACAGAACTTTTTGGATAATTTGCAACTTGCATGGACTTTTTCAGTTCCTCAAATGCCTAAAGCAACAGAAGAAAGAATCAAGCTTAACTCTGTCTACCCCAGTAAAGGTACTGTGTGTCTGTAACAGAGGTTTGGTATAACTTTGGTGTTAAAATATGAACTAGGTAATAGATCACCAAACTATGAATAGTAATTCAGAGTACGATGAAAAAAATTTCTTTCTTGCATTGAAATTCTTTATTGCCTTAAAATTCTGAGTCTCGTTTTATATAAAATGCTGTTAATTATTCAATTAGTTGTGAGTAACCTGAAGTCTATGAACTAGATCCTGCAAGGTATTCCTTGCTCCTACGGACAAAAGCTCTTAAAAACATAATGTAGACAATAAAAAAACTGTAGGAAAAATAAAATTACTCTAGCACAAGCTATATATTTGCATCTTTAATGAATTTCTGACTTCCTTCAGCCTCTTAATCTGCTAGTTGGATTTAACGGACATTTTAACCAGAGACTTCTGGAATCTGGAAGAAATGTCTATGAGGATGGATCCTACCAAAGTAAAGGGGAGCAACAGACCAGGAATCAAAAATTCTATCCGCATCCTTAATATTATTCATGAATTTTCAGCAAGTCTATCCATACCTTTAACCTTAAATGAAGCTACAGCAAATATGAGAGGAGTAGCAAAGCCACAACAGTACCCTCCAGTGAGCCATTTTGCTATAACCAGTGTTTTAAAGACACACAAGACCCACAGAAGCTCCAGTGCCAGGAGGGTATTGCCTACATTTCACTAGTCAACTACTGTGGGAATTAGTTCTGGGGTAGGCAATGCCGAGATGGTATTTACAATATGAACAAATGGAGCTAACAAAAGTAAAATGCTTAGAGGAAGAAAAAAAAAAAAAAAAAAAAACTTTTTTTTTTTTTACAGATAAGTAAAGCTCAGTAACAGACTACAAAAAAATGACATAAAAGGTTAATAGAATACACGATGTCATTTTTAGCTCCCTGCTGCTGTCTCCAGCTATGCCTTTTGACATACAGCAGCACCTTAGATTTGGAATACAAGGGCAGAAAAAATATAGTTGCACCATTCCCTGTTTCTTCTCCCATCTGTTATTTTCTTTGCACTGACCCAATGCGAGGGAGTCAGGCTTAAAACCAAACTTCATAATCGGGACAACAACACTGAATAATCACTGGGCAACGTCAATAAAAAACCTTCTTTGCAGCAACACCGAATAAAGGATGAATTTCTGGTCTCATGTAAAGTGAGAAAGGAAAGATCATGACTATAAATATAGCACTTAGAAAATACAGGCTTTTCCATTAAAAAAAAAAATACAAACATACCATAGATATTTTGAAAGAGAAAATATACCTGCAGAAGAATAAAGCTTAATAGGAAGACTGGGCATTTTCTGTGCCTATTTAAAAAAAGGAAGGAATTAAGCAGAGAGTGTTAGGGTTGATAGGATGTGCAGTAAGGATAAATGACCTAGGGCAGCTAAGGTCTGCTCTGGTGAGCATACTCTGAACACTACTTGAGATGGAGGAAAGCCACATACTTTCTCTCTAGCAGAGGTTCTGTAAACCTAAAGATTAGTTTTCCCTTCTCCCTGTGAACTTGTTCACCAAGCAAGTATTTCTCCTCTAATAAAATTTCACACCTGCTACATCTGCAGTGAATGCAGTTAAACACAATACATTACAGTTAATACACCACCCTTCACACAATAGTGTCACTGAAACCAAACTTCAACATTTTATTAACGAAATTTAAATAACTGATCAACTACAAAAAATTTTTGTTTGTTTCGCAGGCCTAATGACAGAATCGACAGAACCATTAGAATAACTCAATAAACAAAGTCCAACCACATTCGAGATGCACAACTGAACAAGACGGATGATTCAGAGGACAACGTATGGGGAAATACCCCAAAAGGGGGATACATCAAAGAGCTGCCCGTAAAGGCAGGAGGCTGCCCAGAGCCCTGGGAGCAGGTGGCGGGTTTGGGATTCTCCCGTTGGCGGTGCTCAGGCACCGGCGACTCCCAGGGTGCAGGAGGACGGTGCCCTCCCGCCCTCATCTGCACGGCCCCGGCGTGGCTGTCCTCGCTCCTCGTTGTGCCTCCGTGCCGAAGGAAGCACCTGGCTGTAAGGACAACATAACCCACTAGAAATACCTTTCCTGTATATCCTAAAAGGAAACAGGTATGATGTTGGTATGATGCACCTCAACTCGAAACATAAGACATTTAAACAATGCAAAGAAACATTACACTCATTTGCTTCTAAACTGAATAACAGGATACCTTTAATGAAAGCAATCCATAGCAAATCAGAGGGCTCGGTAGCTGTTTATATGGTATGTATGCAAAAGAAATAGACTTTGTATAAAGAAAATTGAAATTGAGAAAAAAAATTGTTCATCATCGTTAGCAAGTATTTGCACAGGAGTCTGAAGGGAAAAAGCAAAAGCCTGAAGAAAGCTATTAATAAAGGATAAGAACTACTGGATCCTAGGCCTGCCGAAAGATTTGAGATGAAGCAAATATTGCATGCTTCTCTTTCTTCCATTATACCATTGCAACTATGCTTTTTCCATTTTTTCCCCTCTCCTATCTTGGTGTAATGTCGCATCATAACCAGGCTTTCGTATTACCAAGTGCACATATGCAAATAAGTGTCCTATATTGCTTATTTCTTTAAATTTTGTATCATTCACATTTTGTAGAATATTCACATATTGTGTTCACAAATTATCCTTTCTCCAATCAACACTTCATTAGGGACAATTCAGACTTCTCCAGGTTGCCAAATAAAGTACTGTACCTGGATACTTAACATAGGTTCAGTAGCTGAATAACAGTCCAAGTGTGGTAGGTTATGAACGTCTCAATAAATTATCTCCCCTCCTTTTTTCGATAATAGAAAAGAAAATCAAAAACTAGAACATTCGAAGAATGACCAAAATTTACCTGGTTCTGCTACGAGCAAACGAGAAATCTTACTGTTATTAGGAATCAGTAGCTGCTCCTCAGTACTCAGCCAGTCGGCGAAGGTTTGGAGGAGGATGGGGCAAACCACACATCTTCGGGCTTCACAGCTACGCAAGTCAATTTGCTAGGGAGAGGGAGAAGGAAACCAAGGCACCTTCCATGAGGTCCTGCATGCACAGACAGCAGATCAGAGGCAGAACCAGAAATGGTAACCTGTGATGTGTTCAGGTAATTGCCACCAGTTATCTCCTGAAGAAGTAAAGGCTAGTGACTAAAGTTCTTGACAGGAAGCCTTGACAAGACCAAAGGAAAAGGCCCTTCCTTTTTGCACAATTCTTCTTCATTTTGTTTCTGTGATAACTGTTATGTGTTTGACACAGATGAAACCAGTTGCCTTGAATCAGTGTGATCTGAACACAGGTAGGGCTGCTGCTCTTTCCCCACCTCCCCTTCCAAAAATGTTCAGAATCTCCACAAGGTTGAATGACAGAAAAAGGGCCAAATCCTGATATAGTTAGAGTCAGTATAATCCTACAGAAATATTGCTAAAGCTTCTATTCAAAACTAACTGCTCTGAGTCCAGATGGAATAACCTGAACAAAAACATAGTCTTCAGATGCTAAATACCTTCAGATGCTATTTGAAAAACCAAGACTTAGTTGCAATTTACAGTTCAGAGGCAGGATGAATAAAGAAGAAAAAGCTCAAGAGAATATCAGTACTAATTATACTAATGCTGCTAAAGTAATCAATCAGTTCTGCAATCTGTAAAATTGAGATAAAGAGCTATAAGATCTAGCAATGAAAAATCACTAGAGAGCAACTACAGACCACCATTATCTAAAATGGCACATCAGGACTGATTGCTCGTGGGGCTAGTTTGCCTTTTGTCCCCTTGCTCCTTGAGAAAGGAAACAGTTCTGCTCCCTGTCGCTCTTTGGCCTGGCCCGGGGGGGCCTCTCCCGCACCACGCACACACCATTCACATTCTCCCTCCCCGGTTTTCCTCGTGCTCAGACATGACCGTGCCTCTCAGCCACAGAGCGAGCCTTGTCTCTCCATGTCTTCTAACGTCTCCATGTCTTTCTAATAAACGTGCCTCTCTACCGTCTATTGTGTATCATGTATCTACCAATTATTACGCATTGTTCACCCTCTGACTCATTATGTTCCACAGAGGATATTGCATTCCATGAAAACATGAATTACTACCAAAAGATGTTTCCATCCATTAGTTTCGTACCTCCAGATCACCAAGAGATGGTCTAGCGTAAGTGGGAGGACTGAGGAAGTCAAAAATCCCACTTCTGTTCATAATATATCATAGGAATATTAAAACATCCCCCAAGAAGAGACAACATTACGAAGATGATTAAAGCCAGATCCATCGTGGAGGGACAGTTATGGATCTGATGTGAAGAATACTGAAGGCAGCATGAGCATTTCCATCTACTTCAGTGATGTTTGGGTCAGGCAGAATTGAACTATATAAGGCTTAAAAAAAACCCTAGCATAACTGTTCAGAAAGGGCAGATCTGTATCTCTTCATTTTCGTCTTTTCTATGCTTGCGTGTTTACTGATTGAGCAAATTTAATCACTCAGATCAATTTAACTATAAAGGAAACAGTAAGTAGTCTTTTAGTTGCACTCAATAGATGTCTGGACATCACCAAATTAATGTCTACTCTCATTCAACAAAGTTGCTAAGACAAGGCTTTACAACCTGAAGCAGAAGGAGAAATTAACTGAAATCCTATTAATCTTATTTTTAAAAGCCAGAAACGTAGATTAGCAGAGTTCACTCCGAGGATGGCTGAAGTTCAGCCGAAGCTGGCCTGGCCCCTGCGCCCTCGCGATGAGGAGGGGGTCTGGCACCACCCGTCGCAGACACGGACCAACCCAGTGACCACCGTGACCGCAAGGATTTGGCCCTGTGCCCTCCCTTGCAAGCCCTCTGCTGCAGCACCCACCCGGCAGGGGCGACAGGCTCCAAACGGGGGCCCCCGGGTGGCTGCGACAGCATTGCCTGCAGATTATAAACGCTTCACGTCTGCGGTGAGCCTAAAGGACAAATTGTGTTAACCTAATATGGGCATTAATACCACTATCTAAGCACTGTAAGTACTACTCTCATGACAGACTGTAGTGGCTTGTAAAGCTATTTTTCAAAAATGTACAAGGTTCCTCTCATTACACAACAGCAAAATAAACTACAAAAAGAATTTTACAGTGCCACGAAAGCCATAAATCATAACCACAAAAATTCACGGATACATCTTTGGTCTAATGTGCTGTCCTTGAGGCCTCCTGCTGTGCTTATATAGCAAACACGCTCAGAATAATCTGTGATTTTACATATTAGCTGTAAAGTGATGTTTGGCATAATGGATGAGTTCTAAAAACTGTCTATCTCAACTGTGCTTTAGCATCAACTTTGTACCGTGCTGGCTCCACAAGTTTCAGGATTATCCTTAGCACTACTTCAAAGCAGTTTTTGTGATTTAATTCTGTATTTATGCCCTTACTCAGCTGCAAGAGATTTTTCCAATAAATAAAGAAGGGCTACGAATCTTGCATTATAGCTGTAAATTCTTGCAACAGGCTACATTTTTAGTGATGCAAAGGCTAGTGCTTGAGGGGGGTTTTGTGATAAATTTATCAATGTCCATCTGAACCCCCTAGCGGAAATACGGCTTCAATTTTTTTCTTAAAAACGTGGATCAATCATTGTTGCCCTTGCCTATTCTTTTCTGTCAAATGCTTCAATTTTGTTGGAATATCCGCAGAAAGCTTGAGAAGCACTTTGGTTACACGTCTTACAATGCTACTGTGTGACACCTAACTTCAGCGTGGCTCAGGCTTTCTGTCTTTGAGATGCGATGATCAGATCTGCATTTAAAGAGGAATCTGATTAATGCTAATCCAACATATTCAACAGACACTAAAAATGAATGTAAATGACTTTTTTGTCTGCAGAATACCCTGTGACCCGGAGCTAACATAGCCCTCTTTGCCTTTGGGTTGTAGGTCTTATATTTCATATCCCTAGAAGAAAAGCACTGAATCTCCCATCAGGAGATCCAGGGGAGAGGAAAGCTAAGGGTTCATGTACCAGATTAGCTTCTCTTTCCAGTCAAACTGATGAGAATAGTGTCATTAAGAAGATTTTGCAAAATAAATACATTCTGTTTTACTGCACTGGCTAGAAATATTTCTTCTGTGCTCAGTGAATATCTTCAGCCTTCTGTCAAATGAATGTCTGTTCTTTAAAAAAAATAAATAAATTAAATCCAAGACTGAGGAGACTGGAAAAGCCAATGGGTATTGAATACTTAATTCTTTGATATTGTAGATGGATCTTATCCACTAGCAATGAAGGAGAGCCAACATCTTTTGTGATACTGTATGCCTAAGTTACTTGTCAGAATTATATTAAACCTTGCAGGTAGATTCCATCATGCCTCCTTGGAGATTTAGAAAGTTTCTAATTCAGTGAAAGGAAACTGCCAAGGAGAAAGAGACAAGTGGGATGAGCTTCTGCTGCTGCAGTTTGCTAGTTTAGCTTCTCGCCAGTGACATCCTCATGTCTAACTGCAACATATGACTAACTGAAGTAACTTTGATTCTCGTTTCTCTAACAAGTTTTCCCGACGAGGTTGCTAACTGAACTTGTCGCTACTGTCTTGTTAATGCTCACCTTATGGAAGAAATATTCTTTGAAGAAAAGCAATAAGAATGTCCCTTTATCTACTTTATGGAAAAGCCTCTACCATTATGGTCAGCATCATATACACTAAAACATCACAATATTGCTATTAGTCACTGAACAAAATGCTCTTTCGTCATGGTACTGCACAGCTAAGCCAGCAAAATTTCATTGCACCAGTGTTTCCCTGGACAGTCCTCCAAGATACAGCAATTTGATAAGAACCTATTTGAAAGGCAAAATCAGCAACATTTACTTTAACAAGTAATCACTGCCTTTTTCCTCAAACAAAAGCCACACCGATCTGTTAACGAAATTTCCTTGGGCTAAGAGCAAAAAAGCTCCGTGGGTAGAAACTAAGCGCCTGCCTCACCACGTGGTCTAAAAAGCACACCTACACGGCAAACGAGGCATCCTCGAGACGTCGCTCCCAAGGCAAGAGCATGGGCATCGCACTGCCCGCAGAGGCAGCTACGCGAGCAGAGCGGGGGCCCAGGCTTACAGCCCTGCCAGGGACTAGTCAGTCTTTCGGCGTGGATAAGCAGAGTTTAATGATGACAAATTACTGTCTCTGGGCTTGAATAAGCCTGTGGAAGTCAGGGGACCTGTCTCAACATAAGCCTGTGTACGCGCTCCAGATCTACCTGAAGTTACGTACAAAATTCTTCTCGATGACGTTTTGCGAAATTTAATCAAAAGAAGTCTGGATGAGGCTCAAGCTAATAAATAACACTGCTTATGAAGAGAGGACATGATGCTTCCTGCAAATAAGATGTCGTTATGGCTGCTTAAATCAGCTGTCTATGATATAGTGAAGCAAGTCATGTAAGGAAGATTATAAGCCTCAAAATAATTTGTTTCAACAGCTTTCTGATGCACAGAGACACAGCAAAATAATAATAATAATAAAAAAGAAAAAAATTAAAGGTCATCTCAGACTGCTGGCAGGGTTTTACCGGACTGCAGTCCAAAGGAGCAGGGGCACGGGGAGCGCTGGGCACTCATTTCCATAGGGAAAGAGGGCTATTTGCTAATGCTTTCTCCAGTAGCTCTCTTGCGGTAGGCAGCAGCGAGCCAGGCGTCAGGCCCAGCAGGGCAGAGGCGGTTACCACCCCATTACCCCCAGGTGAGGTTTCCTTTCCTCTCTGTTCCCAAGCCACAGTCTCCAGCCACAGCCAGCCAGCTGCATCCAGCAAGACCAAAGTAGCTGTCGTTTTTCCCGGGCAATGCTGCGTGGCACCACACCAGCTACTCGCGTTTCTGTGCCAGGACATGTTTTGGTTTCTGAGCGTGCTCCCGCCATCCACAGCCGTGGGACACGAGGATCTTGGGTGGCTTGGTGGCTCTCCTCCGCCGGCCACACGTTCAAACGTCATTCTTACCAGCTCAGCAGTGGAGCAAAACACTACCATAATACACTGTAAAATGAAAGCAGCAACTTGCAGAGGGCAGATACATGCTCCGCCTCACCTGGAGCCCGGCACACAGCCAGCACCTGCCTCAAGGGAGGCTTTTGCAAGCTCACCTACCTGAGCCAGCTTCGCACACTATGAGCTGCCTCCATTTGTACCGCAGGAGCGAGGACAGCAGCTAACATCCATCACAAGTGTTTGGCATTTTTTTTTAACATCAAAACCATGCCACAGGTGCCTGCAATCACTGGCTAATGGGACTAATTGCTAGCAGCGAGGGTCCCCTCTGCCACCCTTCACGGTGCTCCATACCCCTCCGCAGGGACTGCGGGGATAAGGGTACAATCAGGGCAGGAAGGGTTCATGCTGACAGCCCTCCACGGCCGCAGCTCGTGCCATCTGAGAGCAGCTGGTACGGATGTACACAGAGACGTTTGCTTGGGCAGAACCGCACCTTTTTACCGCACAGTTTGTTCGCTGCCGATCGGCCACTTGCTGCAAAAGAGGAGAGGAAAATCAGGAAGAATTCATAAGGGTTTTAGAGTTTTTTTAATTAGAATTTTGATTTAACCTGCATGAGTATCAAAATGCTAATATTGCATTGCTTAGCTGCTTCATAATACAAGTTGAAAAATACAGAATATATTGAAAAGCATACAAGTTCTCAAACTTCCAGGTCCAGGCACTAACCACAGATATTTCTAAAGCAATTCTGAATAGCAAGCAACATACTAAAAAAATTATAGCTGGTCTGTATTTCATGAATGAGAAAGAGAGAAATTAATTGCATGAACTTTTCACTGGGAACGGTTTGCCTGCCTGCTTCTAGCTGCTAACTAGATGTTCACATTTGAACCCACTGTTTTCATAGTCTGCCTTTATCCAGTAGGCTAATAATATAAATGAGCAACCACAATGTAGTAAACTGCAGTAAAAATATCAGTTAATTAGTGGCTGCCCTAAGCATTACGTGGCAATGAACATAACCACAGAATTAAAGTAGGTTTGGAGATACTCCTTAATCTGTGCAAATAAATAAATAAATAAATAAATACATGATAACTAACATTCAAAATATCATAATCTTCATGTTATCTTTTCTTTTGAATTTGATAGCACAAAAATTGGAGACAACATTCCTTACTAATCACATTAACAGGTTTATTATTTTAGGCATCATATTTTCTGATGGACTCCCCAAATCACTACCCAGCCCATTTGCAGGGACTGAATTTTCCCCAGCCTCAGGAGAGGAGGAATATATTTAAAAAGTTCTCAAAACTGCTTTTGAAAATAAACCTGGTTTTGAATACTGAAAAAAGAAAGGAAGAGGTAACAGCTGTCTGATAGTCCATTGCACGCTTATTCGCCGAAGCTCTCGGAGAACAAGCGCAGGTATGCCAGTGGCGTACAATGTCAGTACAAAAATGCCAGCACACGCATCTAGAGGAAATTATTGTTGCTATCCTCAAGTGGCTGCAATCCAGCGTGACACCTGCGCGGCAGCCAGGTGAGAAGCCACGCGCCGGCCGACGGCGCAAACAGGCGCCGGGCCGCGGCTCTTGGCTGCTGGTTGCGGCCCCAAGCCCTTCCTGGGAAAGGGCCAGCAGGGAGAGGCCGCAGCAAAAGCTCGCTGCGTCCCCCCGAAACGACCTGCTCTCTCCCGTCCCAAACGCAGCTCCGGGCGGAGCACGTCGCCGTGCGGCACAGCGCGAGCCTCCCGAGACCCCGCTTGCGGTCTTCACAGGACGAGCAAAACTGGCGCTTCTCTCCTAAATCAACGTCCTTACCAAGCAAAGCAAGCCTGCAGAGGCACCCCGTCGCGTGGCTTGCCGCCTACGAAAGAATTAAGCTCCTTTTAGCACCTAAAACTTCTCCATTCAAAAGATTAGACGATAAAAAGGGATTCATTATTTTGCAATGCTTAAACAATTTATATTTCCTCCAGCTGTTGCAGGCAGTCATTTTGTCCAGCTTTTCAAAGGATCTCTCTCAAAGTTTAAGAAAATTCAGACCTGCAACATTTCAAACAAGCCCCCTCAAAAAACAGCAGAAAAAATTTCCAACATAAAAACTCCTTTCTTACCAGACAAAATGTATATGCATATATATATATATACATTAAAAAAAAGAAAAAAAAAAAGCAAGCATTTTAGTGGTACTCACACAAATAAAAGTTTTAACTAGAAGAAAGGTATCAGAAAGAACATAACTACCAATTTCATTATTAAAACTATCAGAAATAGGAAAATTATCAGTTTATACGCACATTGACTTAAAATCTGTCTTCAATTAGACATAAAGGAAACATGACTGCTGTGAGTAAAGGTCCAGTGAGGGCAGACTTTAGATCACATAAATTTAGATTTTTTTTCCTCCTAGCAAGTTAATAATCAGGAAATTATATAACAGATATGTAAACCAATTACGAAATGTCAGAAGGTGCCCTGATTAAAATACACACTTCCCCTGGAATATGCCATATTCACAAATTAGCCATGTGTTATTTATAGCTCCTCAAGGCACGATATTGAAGAAAGTGGTAATGAAATCTGAAAGGCTGAATATCTCCCTTATGTTTGAATATAAATCCCATGAGACCCATCTGTAGTCGAAACTGAAAAAAAGTCCTTCCGCAAATAAACAAAAATATTACGAACAAATTCTCCTGCCTTCATATATTTTATTTTTGGTGCTTCATTTTTAAAATGATTTAAGCTACGATATAAAATCTCATCATCCTCCTTGCTCCTGAGTATTCGACTCCACCAAATAATTTTAAAATACCTTCTTAATTTCCCAGAGCTTCCCAAATGCTTAAAAAGGCAAACCGCACTTTGTGGGTGCAATTTGTAGTTGAGAGACCTAAGTTATGTTGTGTATCTCATTCTCACGGTGTGCAGCCCAACCTCCTTTCCTACCCAGCAGTTCTGACTGCATAGCCCTTGCTCCAAACTTTAAGGACACACTTCTCACCTAGAAGGACTATGCAAGGCCAAAGTCTTACACATACCATTTTCTCCTTTAAATTCCCACAGTTATATTTGGAGTTTCAGCTCAAACCCCTAATCCTTCCAACCCCCAGCCACCAAAATCTGTTTCACAGAATGGTTAAGGTTGGAAGGGACCTCTGGAGATCATTTAGTCTCCTGTTCAAGCAGGGTCACCTAAAGCATGTTAGACAGGAACGTGCCCAAGCGGGTTTTGAATATCTCCAGAGATGGAGACCCAAAAACCTCTCTGGGCAACCTGTGCTCTAGTTTCCATAGGTGGTGGTGCAGCTGAGAGGATTTCACTGAGCTCAACCCGGGTCCTTCATAAAGTGCATTTACCCCCAGCCTGCAGGATGGTTGGTTCCTTCTGCGGGGAGATACACACAGGTTCAGCGTAGCATTTTTAGCACCCAGAGCTGAGCTTTGTCCCAACAACGTGTCACTGGCTGGTGCCACTAGTGCTAGCGGGAAGCTGGAAATGACTGTGCTGGTTCCCTGTACACAGGTAGATGAGGAAGGACTCTCAAAAGCACTTGGCCTTCCACTCAAACCCAGATATGAACTCACAAATGTTTATATATGTAACAGCTCACTATTTCATCCCTAACTCTCTCACTTCCATTCCCTCCAACACTGGCCTTTGACTCTATATATTTATTCCTTGTTTTCTCAGTTCATCACTGACCAGGGCTGTTACTCTGCCTCTCATATAAATTTATCTTCCTAAAACCATGTATTAATTCATTTTCTTCTTCACTTATGATCAGCTGTACATATACTACATATGGAAAAGATTTTTTCAAACATACAGCAATTTCTATTTAAATATTTAACATTCATCCAATTTGATGTGGTCAACTGGTAGCACTGTAAGGCATGATTGATTCAGCCATGTTGCAACACAAATGCATAAGTGCAAAGCAAGGATAAATGAAGGAGACAGTCTCTTTTCTGGCATATGATATTACTGAAAGGCCTATAATAAGAAAACATGGTGTACTTCTTGGTTGTTTTTCTTATATTAGATGTAAACACCATACAGCTACTAAAAGCATTTGAAGGTATGTTCGAATACTTAATATACTCATCTAACGTTGCATTGGTAAAATTGGTCAATACTAATGTTTTTTTAATCCCCCAGCCTAGTGATATCCTAACAGTTCCCATACCTTTCCTCAAGAGCTTTCCCACATCCAAATTTCAACAACAAAATGAACATTGACAAAAACTACCCGGACCTCCCCCAGATACGCAGACAGAACATTTCAGGTCCTGCTTTCCTTGTCCCTATCCTCCTTCCTCCTTCAACTGCTTTTTCTTCTCTTTCTCTTTTAAACTGCCTCACTCTCCCCTTACATCGGTTAAGTATTTTCTTGTGTTGTTAGAGAAGCTACTTCAGACAGTAGAAAAGATCTTGGAGGCAGCTGAAAGGAAGAAGGGGGGGGGGGGGGGAAATCACAGTAGAAGCCAGGAGTTGCATCTTTCACAGGCCTAACTCCTAGCCAGAGGGTTAACAGATGAGCATGTGTTGTCAGAAGACATTTTGAGTATAAACAAAATTACTTTGGCTGTTTCTGGGCTGTGCAGTAGCACAGTGACCTCAGGAGCTATTTCTACCTACCCTGTGTTCAAAGATGAATTGTGTTGAGGTTTAATTTAATTGATTTAAAATTTTTCGGTATGTAAGGGATATGGATAATATGAACAATTGTAAAAAAAAAAAAAAAAAAATCCACATCTTCCCTAACCTTCTTTTCTTGTAATTCTCTTCACCTGTTTTTTATTAGTCTAGCTTTTGAAGAGCTCTAAGAAACATGTTTTTGAAGAATTTCTAATTAAGACAAGCCTCTGACCTTTGCTTTTGAAGGCAGGTCAGGATGTGTAAATGCCAAAATAGTCAAAAAAAAAGAAAAACTGTTTCAGCTTTGCTTCAACCAGAAGCATGAAGTAGCAGAACTGCATGGGAAAAGTCTCCAAAATACACTTCCACTGATAAACGGCAGCTGACTACAAAGCCTTTGGGTTTTGGACTTTAGGGACTCATGAACATTTAAAGCTCCGTGGAGACTTAAGCTGCTGTCCTGTTTTAGTCCAATAGCCTGTAGCTGTGTGTGCCTTGACTGTTGTCCCTTACTGACAAGGGTTTTGAATACTCCACTTCTTTGCTACCTGGCAGTGCTGCTGCGAAGACGTACCAGGGCTGCATCTCGACAGCTTGCAAGAGTCAGGGCCCAGTTCCAGTTCGTACCGCAGGCAAGCGTGTCCCAGGGGCACTGCCAGCATCAAAGCAGCCCCAGAATTACACACACACCCCAGAATACCAGTGAAGTCAGTGATGTGAACAGAACAACTCATCAAATAATGTCTATTTTGGACTTGAGACTGCCTTAGGGATCTTTCAACATCCATGTCAAAAGAGACAGGAAGTCTCTCTGTCTGTTGAGAAATCAAAGTTTAAGTATCTTAACTTTAATGTTTAAATTATTGTTATAAAACTGTTCTTCCTCGATTCTGTTCATTCCAGAATGTAATTGCCTTTTCTTTCTAGAACTGAACTGAGATGCGAGGTGCTAAAGGTTTTCTTTTGTTAGCGGAGGCAGACACCATAAGCTATTGTGTTGTTAATTTTGGAGTTATCTTGGCTTCTTTAATATCATTTACCTATTTCTTTTCTTTATGGGTACCTTATTCCGCTTGATTCTGTTTCACTTTGAATCTCCATTGATGTTGAGGATTTAATGCATTTTTATCATACTGTGCAAAATGCTGATGGAATCTTTGTGTAGACTCTTTGGTGACAGAAAAAGGTTATTATCATCCTCCTCTTTGTATTGTATCTCTAGAAATCTATGCACGTGCTTTGTAGCCACCCACTTTTCACAGAAGCATGAAGAAATCATTCTGTTTTATTCACCACAAAAGGCAATTTTTGAAGATGTTTCTTTATAATTGTCTTTTTTTAAAAAATGTTGCATGCATAATACATTGCTTTCAAATGGGACTTGAACAAATTGTGCCAATTATACATACCTTATCACTCAGACTGCTTTTTAGCTTAGAGGTAAAACCCATCTATGGTGAAATCAAAAAGTGTATGTTAGATCTGAATATACAAGAAAGAGAACTTTATTCACTGAGGCCAGTGATGAAACAGCCCCATCTGCAGTCTGTATCAGTCATCTAATTACTTGGCCTCTGGCATTTTGGAGGAAGCTAAACCCATGCAGACATTTTATTGCCCTAATCCAACCAATTCTCAACTGAAAAAGGTAGAGAAGATGACGTGAGCTTCCTTTTTCCCCCCTCCAGTTTCCACACTTCCATTAATTCAAACTACTTACTATCCGCCATCCTGACTTATCAGTAATATATGGTGAGGACCAGCAAATATCCAAATCAGATAGTGATTGATTAAATGTGTTTAGAAATATTTTTAGGTAAGCATAAAGCTCATTGAATGTCTTATTCCAGCCAGCCAGCCGGCCATTTCTGATTTATACATGAAGAGCAGCTGGATATTATAAACTAGTTATGGTATCCATGTCTTGTCCATATGCTCACTTTGAGAAGCAGGAGAGAATTCTGTCTTTGAAAGAGGATTAAATGAAATAATTAAATAAAACAGCAGAAGGCTAAAAATACTGTCTCGTGATTCTATTTACTTATGCTCTGTATTTCTACAAATTAATTTTGCAGTCAGTGCACATGAGGATTGAATAATTTTCTGCCATAACATTTTCCATGCTGCTGAAGGTAACATGGCGATGATTTTCAAACAAACATAAATCTGCTCATATCTCTAAAGGTTTATGTACAGTGTAAATGTATTTGTGACATCTGGCTTTCAAGAGGGAAACAAACAAAAAAAAATCAACAACCTGCATTCCTGAAAATACAAGAATCCAAGCTGGCAATCTTTTTGAAACACTTAAGAAAGAAAAAAAATGATCCTGTTCTTAGGGCATGTAATACAGATTGGCAAATAAGTGAAAGAGGACTTTTGAACTGACTTTTGAACTGAGATTGGTAGTTTATACTCTCTCCAGTTATCAGCCACCTTAGCCTGGTTTTAATAAAGCTGCCTTTAGCCCTTCCTCTTGAGGACTTTCCTCAGGCCAAAGTTTGGAAAGTGACAATCACACAAAGTCAACATGAAGCACATGTTTAAAGAGGGGGATATTCTCTGGTAACTTTGTGCTTTGGAGCAGCATTGCCTGTCTACCCTGTCACTCATTTTGCATGAACTGAATTTTGGTAAAAGTTACCTAACTTTCACATAAGCTAAGAGTTCTCTGAGATACTGGGAAAATTATTTCCATACAAAGACTCATGACACGAGCCTATGTAAGCTACTATATGTAACCTAAAAAGGACTCTCAGATCATTTCAGATTCTCTTTATGGATAATAATTTCTATTCCCCTTCTTCTGAGTCTATGTGACACACACCTATGTGTTTGGATATGAGTAGGCTGAAAAGTGCAATTGCCTAATAGATCTGTCGAAGCTGGGAGGCCTACCTCTAGTGAGAAAAAACAATACTTTTTATAAATTACTCAGAAGTACTACACTCAAACTCATAAAAGGTCAAACAGATCACTCCTTTCACCAGCACTGCCCATTACTGAGTGGGGGCTCCTTGGAAATAGTGCTCTGCAAACAAAGCTATGACACAAATTAAATGGGGTGTCCTCTTTTACAACAGAGCACAGTGCTATGGTCAAAAATATTTGTCATATCCAATTGGAATATCTGAAAAACCTTTCTTGAATCTGTTACCTTCGCTTTCCCAGGTGCTTTTAGATAATGTATTTGAAGAGATTGACACTTCCTTCCAGCTGCAGTCCAGAACAACAACAAAATTGTTTCCAAAGTGAAATAATAGCTGTGCAGTCTCTTCATTGTATTTTTACTCTGTATACTCTCCCTCTCGGGCAGCGACAGCACCTGTAAGCGAAGCAAGCAGAAATTACCTCTTCCACAATAAAATCTCATCTCATCCATCAAAACCATAGCCTCACTTTCTCATATAGTTATTTTAATAGTTAAGCAAAAACTGCATGTGCAAGTGTCTGGACACTACAGAAAAACGTGTTTTAAAAATGCATGCAACAATGAAGAATAACACAAACAAATGCTTTTTAGAGAACCCAGGCTCTGTAAAACTCTCTGGGTTCAGGTCCTGTTTCTGCCTTAGCAGAAATTGGCACCAACATCAGTGAAAGAGGACTTGGCATCCCAATTCTTTAAATAAGATCACTAAACAGGTCTGTCGCTTTTACTTCACTTGGACTAACTCAGGAAAACAACTCATATGGGAAAATCTCTTTGGAAAAAGTCAACTAGCAGTTTGTAAAATATCAGCTGCAGCAGCTACAATCAAAATTTTTATTAAAGATGATCAGGAAACAGATCAGGATCTAACATTTGGTTACAGTTAGATCTGCGTGCCTAGACACCTAGTAGAAACATTGACTCATTGGAAATTTTTTCCTAACTCCAGTGGAGCTGGGATTTCCCACCAAGTGCTTCAATTTTCAGGATATCAACTGCAAATACATCACTAGAAATACACTAATGAATTTCAAAGCAGTTTAAAAATAATCAAAGGCACACCATTGTCAGAGTTACAAACTCGTATTAAGAAAAGACTGAGAAAAATCATGCAAAGCTTTATAACCTGAGGGGAGAAAAACAAAACAAGCATAGACGAGGTCTAAATCAAAACGGAGGCAATCTATATTTTCCATTAAAGCCATTGTGAAATTGGCCATTTCACAGAGGTCTTGATTGAAAACCATGTGAAAGTTAATGGTTTTGACTTAGCTGATCTTCAGCACTCAAATAAAAAATGGTAGAAATCAGACCCAGAAAAACAGAACTTAATAAAATGCCCAAATAAAATGCACAAAACCATAGGACATAAAATAAATGCATTTTAAATAGCTCTAGAAAATACTTTACATTGCCTTGCTCCCACAACTAAAGGGAGATTCAACAATGCAGATTGCCACTAAAATTTCAGCACTATATTTCTGTTTTCTTTTTTAATAAACAGCAAATGAGTAAGATTTATAATTATCCTTTCAGTATGCTGTAAGCATTATTATCCATCCTTTGACATTTTATATTTTTCTATTTCATCAGTTTTAATAAAAAGCAATACAGATGTGTACTAAAGACTTAATTTTTAAGCAGCTCATTTGAAGGCTAATTAGCACATTGGTATCCATCAGATAATCGGAAGTCTTTTAAATTCCTATTTCTGGGTTCTTTTGTGGTCAGTTTAATTAAATTGTTCAGTAAGGTGTTTGACAAATAAAGGAAGAGAAAAAAAACCCATTTAACAGTTTAGGTTAGTTTTTTCAAAGACAGTTAATAGCTGGTGCCCATTGAACTAAAAAGGGAATCAGCTTACCAATTTTCTAGATTTTTTTTAATGTTATTCCTAAAATTTTAGCACATCTTCTAATAAGTGTAGTCAAGGAAGGACAAGGAGCACAGTCATGATACAACGAGGCTCCCTCTCCTCTCTACTGCTTCCTCCTCCTCCTCCCCCCGAAAGGAGGAGGCAAAAAATGTTTAGAAGCTGAAAAGCAGGAGTTGACGGTTTAAAAGGCTGCTGGCAACCTCTTATAGCGCTCTGTTTCAGAAGCTATGATTTCAAGAGTGAGCAAAGTGGTCATAAATGCTACTGATAGCCAAAAATTAGGAGATGAAGAACACTTCAGAATGTTTAAGTGGGGTAGGTATGATTGCAGCAATCAAAATGCTATCCCACTTCTACACAGTCTATCTTGAACAGCATGGTTGGAAAAAAAAAAAAGAAAAAGAAAAAAAGAAAACGCAGCTCTACAATCGTAAATTGCGCAGTATGCACAAATGTTGGAAACAGTCCTGACAGAAGTCCACACAGGCAGTTGACCTAAAAGGTAACATAGTATTTATCTCATTTTGTACTTTCACCCCAGAAGACTGCTATTTCTTCAGAAGAATGGTTTCACTCTTAGGTTATGGTCTGAAATATATATATATATATATATATATATATATATGTATATATATATATGTATATATTGGCAATTTGATACTGCAGATTAACATGTTTCTCACTACGTATCTATGCAATGCAAGCTTCATCCTTAGTTAAAACATTGGGGTATTCACAAGGATGCATACATAAGTAATTCACAGGCCTGTAATGATCTGATATATACTACATATAAAAAGTAAAATAGCATGACCACATTTTTAATAAGACATGAGTTTGGTCTCAGGGCCATGAATATATCCTCTGTTGTTGCAGAGCATAAAGGTTATCTAGGCACAGATACTCTAAAGGCAGTAGTTTTCCTCTGCTATCAAGCTCTTTTGGAACACTTGAGATACTTTCTTCTCTCTCCACGCTGAGTTTCTATGGCGTTTCATAGCGTACATCCACGCGCTTGATCCTTGTCTGGAAATTGTTCCACAATCTGGGGCCACCACATGTACCGAGAGCTCCAGTGTGAAGCCTGCAATAAACACTGTCATCTCTGGGCTCTCTGCATGAAAAGCTTCTCCTTGCTCGAGACGGAACATCTCCAAGGATCATCACATAAACCTCACTACCTTCCCTACCAGGTGCAAAACAACTCCATAAATACACAGCGACACAAACATTAAAAACTCAAATTGAACAATCCTACCACAGCAAGATCTCCCCTTTCAGCAGAGGACAAGAAAATAAACAACACATGACAAATGTTAGGTTACGCTCATCTTAAGACAACATAACTCCAGGCTGTTGCCAAACATGTATTCTCTTTCTTCCTTGTGTCAACTGAAGCACCTAGCTGGTCCAAATCATCAGGGAGCTGCACTACCACTGATGGGCAAGAAGGGGTTCAACAAAATGGAAGGATATATTAAAGGCAACAGGAAAAAAAATCCCCAATAGTTCTAAAAGTACTACCCAGAGCAGAATAAAAAATGAAAAAAAAGAAAAAAAAAATCTAAATACGTATGCTTTTAATCCTAATACTTAATGACAAAGTGAGCACGAATGTCCACATGCCTGCTCATTAGCCTGTAAATTGAAAGGAACTAAAATAAATTCTTCCAGCAAATAATTCAAGCAAAACCATAGATCCAAAAACTGTAATACAAAAATATAAGTTAAATGAAAAAATAATACTATGAGTTTAAGCAGCAACTAAACATCATTCTCAACACTTCTTCCAGAAATTCACAGTAAGTTAGCACAGACAAGTGAAGCTTGAGCTGAAGATCTGTACTCCAAGCACAAAAGTTAATTGGCAACTAGCTTCTCACAATAGAGTTAAAGATTTTAAGACCTAAAGGGATCAGCATGATCAGCAGATTTGACCTTCCATATAACAGAGGCCGTAAAATGTCATCCAGTAACTCTCACATCAAACCCAAAAACTTTGCGGCTGAAGTCAAATAGATATTCAGCAAAGGTATTCCAAGGTTTAAAGAGATGGAGTGCTCACTACCATTTTTTTTAAATTGATCTCCTGGCCCTCATTGTTAGAAAGGTTTGCCTAAAATTCAATCTCAACAGTTTTTCTCCAGCAGAAAGAGCCTCTGCCATTCACCCCTCCCAGATTTGTATTACACTTCTATCTAAGCTGTAAAAAATAAAGCAAGTTCTCAAAAGTGAAATAAATAATAAGATCAATAAAATTAAACTCCTCAACAAAGGCACTCACCGATGCCTATCATGTAGTTTAAAAGTGTTTCTGACCGCCTACGTTTGAGAGAGTCAATGGTAGATGTTTGCACTAAAAAATTCATTAAGTAAAGAGCACATTAGTAATTGCTTTAACCAGTTTTCATACAATAAGCACCACTGCTATTCTTTGTTTTTTTCTCCACTCAGTACTGAGGGACATATTACTGTTTTTGCACACTATCCATTGCAGTCAAGGCAAAAAAATACATTAGGTAGGAAGTAGCCCAGCAGAAGTTGTAGTCACACATCCTGCGTAATGCAGATTTCCTCCATCACACTCTCAAATCCCTTACTGAATCCTCTAAAAGAACAAAGCTGCTTTCTATTGCCTCTACCCTTACAGGGGAAGCACAGAGTTTCCAGCTGGTCTCCTGAAGCCACTCAGCTGGTGCCTAAAGCACACAGAAGATGCAACGCAGGGCTCATCCTGTGCCGGGCTCATCCCAAGCCTCCAGTATTTTACTGGGCTCTCGAGGAACTTCTTTGCCAGCTCTTCCTTGTACGTGTGGGCTTGGTTGTTCCCTGCCAGGCTGCTGAGCTGGGGTCCTCCTTTACAATAACCTTGTAATGTTGTCAAGAGCGAATAGGGGATCAAATCCTGTCCTTGCATCATCATAGGTCAGGATTCACCAACCTGAAAGTTCAGGAGCTAACGTTTTCGAAAGCTTGCATAGGATTTATTCATAAAAGTCAGTACAAAAAACAAAGAAAAACTGCATCTTCCTGAAGTTTTAGGCAAGCACCCTTATCCAGCATACTATTTACCACACAAATTAATAAGATAGTTTAAATAACAACAGCAGCAGCAATGGTAAGTTTGGCAACTAAGTGGAAACTTCCTTACGGCAATTCCATAAGCAGACTTTAATCCAGACTCCTACTCCCCTCTCTTCCAAAAAGTAAAGAATTCTTAATTTGATGATCACATATGATAATATTAGAGAGACAGCTCTTTGTAGCCATTTTAGGGGTTAAAATGCAACCAGTTGCCAACATATTTTGTCAGGCACAGAGACCAAATGTCCTGCATCTGTAACTGCTAAAATGGAAGCATCTTCACATGCAGCTCAGAAAGAAATATTTTTGCAGTTTTTCTCTCCATTTTTGAAAGAAAATAATATTTTTGTTATCACAACAGCAAAAAGTCAAAAAAAAAAAAAAAAAAAAAAAAACCACACAAAATTCCCTACAAATTTCTGGAAAATAGTTAACTTCAGAGTTAAGCTATATCGCACACATACATACACACACAAGGAAACAAAAAAAGCTTCTTGTTACTTTTTCCCTTGTCATAATAAATGGAGTTTTTGCCTGATTTTGCCTGGAGGAGCTGGGGTGCCCTGAAGGAATGCCCATATGAAGGCAATAATAGCATGGGATCCCCACACCCACGGGAATGGTAACAGGTGAAATAATTATCCTGTTTTTTATTGCACAACTTTTTGTTGGTGGTTTGGTCACCTATGTTATACTTGCTTATTGCAGTTTATGAAAGCAAATGAAGCCTTTTGATGAATAACACAATTCATACACCTTCTTTTTGTATGTTTTTGTTATTTTTTAATTTGAAAGAAAGCACAGCTGTTAAAAGCACACCAGGTGTATAAATTCAAATATATTATGTTTAATGTATGAAATTATCCATAGTGAATAGATATACTTGGTAAATTCAGGCTGCTTCTTTATGGACTATGACTTTTATATAGTTCTTTAACTACCCTCTTGCATTCTTGAGCCATTATCTTTGTGTTATTTTAAGTTCATCATTAGCAAAATACACTGACGTATGTTAATGGGGAAAAAACTGTGTTTCTATTTCCCATCTGTTGGAACAAACTTAACACATTAGTGGTGTACTATGGGCAGAGAGGATCTAAGATAGGGTAGAATTAATGCAGAAGGCACTCCACTCTGAGGGGAAGCCCTGCCAATACAGTCACAACTGACCAGCGTGTGAAGATATATTTTTCTCCAAGAACAGAGGGGAATAACATTTAACGAGAGCCAAAAAACATTCCTTTACCTGAACTATATGTTTTCAAAAGGACCCCATAGGGAATAACGGCATGATGAGCCCCACAGAGGCAACGGCAATATCTGGTCACTGTGCAGTTACCAGACATTTATGAAATGAGCAGCAGAAGGAGGTCGAGGAGCAGCCACTGTCCATCATGCATGACTTTTGTCCTAGCAGGACAACATCATTTATCTGTTTTGGAAGTGCCCTGTCTGGTATTACTTGGTCCTCTGAAAAGGTCGTTGTAATAACCAATTCAGTAATCAAAGACTGAGGAAGAAAAAGATGTTTGGAAGATGTCAGGAAATAAACACACTTGCACTTTCATATCACCTTTCAGAAAATATTTCTGATTTGAAAAACTTTGCATCTCTCAACATTTCTTTCTCTAAGATTCCCTCTTGATGCGCCATACGTAGTTGTATGTATACAACATTATTTCTGTGATATGCTATTTCCAACCAGTACAATAAGTTGTTCTGTTGATCTTAAACTAATTTTAATGTATCTTATTAAGAAATAAAAAGTAAACTGCAAAAGCTTTAGTCTGCTCTTCCACTAAGACAATATTTATTCAATAATCACACTTTTTGCTTAAAGCCAACAATAAACCTTGAGTTCTTAAAGCTCAAGAAGAGAAAAACATACAAAATCAACCATCTAGGACTAAAGGCTTATAAGAGGATTTATTTTAAGAAATCTATCTGTGGACAATAGATTTGTTTTCCTGTTTAAGCACTATTTATGATACTCTGATATATATCCTTCATAAACGGTCACAAAATAATCTACAAAAGCAACATAGGACTGGTAAAGTGCTTATTCTGAAACTCCTCAATTATTTCTCCTGTTTCCAAAGTTTTCTCCTCACCTACGGAGAGATGTATCACTGTTACACTGTCTTATATGACACAAATAAATCCAAAAAAGTAACTGACTTGCTTTATGATATGCAACCAGTGAATCCTATTGAAACCTAAGAAACTATACCAACATCTGAAATTAAGTAGACGCTGCATTTTGCTCCTTGCTGAAAGCTGTGTACATTGCTCCTCGCATCAGATAATGCTCTTTCTGCTCCCGAGTTCACAGGAAGAATATTTAAAACAAAATGCGAGTAAATATAAAATGAATGAGGATTAATGAATGTTTTTTACTGCCTACATCTTTAAAAGGGTGAAAAACCTCCTAAAATATTTGTGTAACCTGAAGCACATATGTTTCTAAACAAGTTTCCAAAGGTTTCCAAACAAACAAGAGGAGCGCCAGAGCTTGGTTAACACTACAGTTACTGAATGCAAACGAAACCAATAAAACTGTGAAATGAAAACTTAAAAACTGTGATAAGTCTCTTGATCATTCTCTGATATAGATTTTGGGTGTACATTTAATCCTGATAACATTGCTCCCAATACAGCAGCTAAACAATTCTTAAAATAGCTATTCTCCAAAAGAAATTCGGAAGCGTCACTGAAAGTTTTAAGGATGTTCTCTGCCAATGGTACTGAAATCATCATTTAAAAACAAGGAGGAAAATAACTATCTTATCTTTGACTAAATACAATATTTTCTACAGCACAAACTGCAGATCTTATGCAATAACATGGCTAATTTATGTAGCTGTCCAAAGTAGTAACTTGATACTCTAAAAGAAGCGGAAGATGGAGGTGAGAAACTGCAGTGCCTTAAGAAGATAAAGATGCTAATGTTGAATTTACAGTAAAGTATTTTCATGTGGAAATTTTAACAGAAATTGAAATCACATTTGAAAAATTAAACAATCCTCTCTGAAGATTTAAATTTGACAGAATATACGTTTTCCTGTGGGGGAAAAAAAAAAAGCAGAGCTAACTAAAAGCCTATTCATAGAAAATTCTTCATCAACTCAATTTGCTAGAAATACAAGCCTAAGAGATGTTAAATCACTACTGTACAGCTTCAGAGACTGTACCCAGAACATTGCATTCAGATGTAACTCCCCAAATATTGAAGTATTTTCAGCATCATTCACAGAGCGACAGTGAAAATATCACAGAGCTCTTGACAACTGGATTAGGAGAAAATATTTCCTCGTAAAAGATGGAAAATAACAATAAATGGGAAATACTTAAATGAAAGTAGCAGCCATTCACAGGATGATGAATTCCCCAGGGTGGACTGAAGGACCTTTGGGGCTAGCTCCCACCAATGTCAGATCTCACCTCATGGAGCTGCTGGTGATGGTGAATTGCTTCCACACTCCTGAAACTCTGTATCCTGCATCCACCCCTTGCTCTTATTTTAGCGGAGACGTGCTGATCCACTTTCCAAACCAGCGTGTGTTCTGCCCTTCCCGAGCTGTGCACAGGCAGCGGGACCCTTATTTTGGTGAAGCCTCACGCAAAGGCATCGCCTTGTGCAGCTCCTGGTAGAAGTAACACCTCGTTCGTAGAAAGACTGTGGAGATAACCACTTCATTCTGCCTCATTCCCTAGAGAGAACAGGTAACAGCTTTGGCTGAATGTTTCGCTGTGTCTCCCACAGCTTTTCTATTCCTTCTTTTCCTTACAAATCTTTAACCTACTTGTGCACTGCTTTTATAATATATGCTGTTATACTATGATCTATGCTATTTTTCCTTCCTCAGGTGCCTTCGTCAGTATTTCCTAGTACAGTTTTATTACTCACATATATAATCACATTGCTGACTCTTTGCTCTCTTGTAATAAGACTGTCTTGCCAGAATTCAGTTTATGTGAAACTTCTGTCCAACTCAAGTTGTCTCTCTAAGCTCAGCAAGTATTTTATCTCGCTAATTATTTTCTTAATCCATACTGGAATTTTCACAAGACAGTGAACTGTAGTATTATGTTTCTACTACATTGCCTTCTTCCTGAAACATCAAATTTGGCCCTTTCAGTATTCTCTCGGTCAATGAAACAGGAATCAGAAACATTTCTTTCTTAACTCACTCTTTTCTTCCTCCATGAGACGTAAAGAACAAAGCACGGTGTGCTTGCTATATTCCAGACTTTTTCTATAAAACCAGAAGGCTTTAGGCTTGGTTTAAATTTGGGTCTAGCAAGTAATCCACCTGAATTTCTCTAAGACAGTTATCTGTGTAGCCACTTCTGCTGCCAGACTGGGACAAAGTGGTGTTCTCATCCTGCTGTTGTTTTCATTTGCCCTTGGTTTTCTTTTCTTCTCTAGGTTGCTCATAGAGAAGGCTAGGAGCTTCTGTTCACTCCTCTGTTTCCCATTGAAAGAGCAAGTTTCCTGAATTTCTGTGATATGGCAAGCAATAAAAGTGCAGGCGGGTGGCAGAACTTTTTGGGTACAAACACGAGAATCTTTTCATCTTCACATTATAACCTTTATAATTTCCAGCATCTCTCTGATCACTCTCACCCCATTTCACCCGCAGCCAGGAAAATCCATGTTTCCCATCCATTTTAAGTTAAAACAACATACAGACAGAAGAAACTGGTGGAGTAAAAAGCTTTAGAAATACTGTCTTCCTTCCTTTTCCTCAGAGGAAGACACAAGCACTGGGTCTGCCTTTATAAGGCAGTCTGTAGGCCAGAAACTCCCGCCTTTATTTTCCCCTTCATGCTATCACAACCTTCTCTGATAAGGCAGTTAACCACTGCAGCACTGTGCACAACTTCTCAGCATTTGCTGCGTAGCACTCTGTTTTTTGAACTACAGTCCTCTGCGAAGAGCCCTTCTCAGAACTAACTTTGTGTACCTTAAAGTTCCCCTCAACTGCAGATAAAGCATAGCAAGCAGCATTTTTTTTTATTATTATTATAGGCTTTAGGAATGTCTGCAGGTTTAGTTGTTTTAAGAATAATTTTTCTAGTTAAGAAAAATATTTTAAATCTCCTGAATATGCACCATTTGACCCACTGAGTTCAATAACTTAATGGAGCGAGGCCTCATATGTGAAGTCAATAGACACTTACGTTGAGTGTCAGCAGTATGTAGACAGCAAACTGACACAAATCCTAATGAAAACATAATTTTTAAAAAACTTATTCCTTATTTGCTGTCCCAAAAAACATTTGGTCTATGCTACGAGGATAACCGCTACTCAAATGGAGCAGTGAAGATTGAGGTCTGTGTCTCCAGGGACACTCCATTATCTTGTCCATTATCTTGGACAGCTAGAGGTGGAAGTGCCAGGATCCAATCTTTTCCTCATCTTTAAACGAAGAAGAAAAATTTAATCGTTTTAAACAAAACATCACTCTTCTGTATTTGGTCCTGCCTCTGATCCTCCTGGAGATGGCCCACCTGCACAGCGACTCTGGAGAGGGCTCATGAACACCTTACTCTGGCAGCTCAGAAATTCACCATCAGCAAACTTTTTCCCAGAGATAAGTCTGGGCGTCAGGAACGGATATAAGGAGGTTATTACTTCTGTAGAGCCTTTCTGAAGGCTCAAAGATGTCAGAAGCCTGTGCTTGGTGTGAGGAACTAAACAGTCAAGAAGAGATGGGAATACAGAGACAATTTCTTTTCAGGCTGCCATTTTCTTCCATGTCTCTCTGAGGGATCTTTTTTGAACCTTTTGACGACTTTATATGGCTCTTTAAGCTGTTTCAGCAAAACAGGCTATAGTTTAGATGGAGAACAATGAAACTATAGGTAAATATATGCAAATACAGAGCGTAAGAACAATTCCTAAAACAGACTTTGCAGAACGCCAATACTTTCTCACTGAGGTAGACCACTCAGCAGCAGTAGTGGGCAGATCCGAGAAAAATACTACCAATCAACCCGTGCCAGAAGGATAAAGGCCAACCATAAAGTAATTATATTCATTACTGACCTTCTTTTAAACCACATAACATTTTATGAATAGCTATGCAATTCCACAGAGTCACATCCAGATCTTGGTTTTATCTTTTTACAGTTCTATCTTTGAATATTCAAAATAAAAATCCAGTTCTCAGAAACTCAGATTTCTGAGTCATGTTTGACAATCCTAAGAACAAACTCCAAGCCATTATAATGAATGGGAGTTGCCGGAGGTTCTCAGAGCTTTGGAAAAGGCTGTGGTTTTAACAGATTTCAGTGTATATGCTCTCATAGCAAAGATCCAACCACCTACATCATCCCATCTAGAGGTGGAAATACAGATGAATCAACATTTTCTTAATTAACTTTAAATTAATCCTGGTATCACACTGATCCTTGAGGAAGGCAATCTTTTCAATGACTTCAACAGCAGCAGAATAGAAGTGTGTGTTTTTAATGAAGTTGAGAGAAAATTAATACAATTTTTCAAGTAAAAATTAAGGTCTCTCTTTTTATAGATTAGTATTCTTTCTGATGCATACAGCTTTTTAAAATGAAATGAAGTAGGCTCTAAGGTATTTTCTGCAATACATTTCAATAAAAGAAAACATAAGCCAATAAAGTTGCTCATGTCAGCATTCAGGATTTAAGGAATTACTAAAACAATGAATGAATGAAGTTATTAACCGTCTTGGAGAAATAAAATACGTGACTACATGCTGAATCAAAACCTACAGTCATTTTAATTTTGAAGGACTGATTTTGTACATGTAACTGAAACATAATTAAAACAATATGTATTTATGTTGCATGTGCAGAAAACTTGACAAGATTTCTAGAACATTAAAAGATCTTAAGTAACAGCTTTTATTTGGTAAATTCATATCCCAGTTACCTCCTGGTAATGGAATTGATGCAGCAAGATACTATCTCAGTACCCAGACTCAAGCAAAGGAACAGTCTAGAGAAATCAGTGATTTTAAAAATTTGTTTGAAATGTTCTGCTGAATTGGGGCCATTAGCAAGATCATTATGACTAAGAAGCAGAATTTTGCTCATGTACAGGGTATTGCATTAAAACGTCATTAGTATGATAAAGGTATGCAGGCCACCTCAAAAGAGCAACATTAAACCCTGATACCAGAGCAATCTATGTAAAGGTAAATCTGTGCATATCAGGTATTTAACTGTAAATTGTATAATGGGAAGGACTCAGAAAGTTTCTAACATTTTCTTAACTATCCTACAGCTAAAATAGGCCACAGGAATGTGAATAATGTGAATTATTTTCCACGGGTACCATGCTTATCTTACTAGCACCAACATGTCGTTGTCAGTTAGGAACTCACAGGAGATCTTCAGCTCCTCCTCGTGTCATTACTTGGCCATCAGATACCCTCCAGATATCACTACCATACTGTTTTTCAGATTTTAACTAGAGAACTGGAAGTGAATATTTTCTTAGCTTTTACCAATTGCTCAGCTGTTTAGCATTCTAGACATTTACGAATACAGAATTTCCTTTGTATCGTTAGTGCTATCATAAGTTGCCTATATATTACCTAAGCAACTAACTATGAAACTACATGTAGGTAGTCTTTTTGCTGTCTTCATGGAGTTCACTAAGGACTGATATCTAAACAATTAGTAAACAACATGTTAAAAATATATGCACAACCACTCAATGGCTGTATTTAAACAATAGTTCAATTTGTAGCTTATTAGTAACTGAAATATGAAGAGTTGATTTTTAAAATGAAGTTGTAGATCTACCTCTGAAAAGCTAGGCCCAGCCTGAAAATCTGGCTGGGCATGCTCCAAAAGTATCTACTGAAGCTGCATCTTTATTTCACATTTTAAATTTATGATAAAGGAGTAAGTATGCTAATTATTCATGGTTATCTTAACAGTTTGGCAAAAGGAGAGAAAAACAGACCAAAACTGTGCAGCTTCAATCACAGTTAATGTGTAGAAAATGTTTAGAAAATTGCATTTGCTTTGGAGGGGGGATATTTTCACAAACCTTTTTTGTACATTTTCTTCTTTATTTGATGTTTTGATGAAAGATCTTTCTTAATGACTAATTTCAAAAATGTTCAACCTAGTCTACTGAGTACAAGGTAGATGTGTCTGTACAGCCGAAAACCTGGACACCATCTAGAGTTTAATGAGTGCCTTGCTGTCCTTAATGCTTGCAAAAGCGCTACACATATTAGGCACTAATAAAAAACATTATTTTGAATCAGCCCTGGCTTCCCAGTACTTTTGTGTCCTGTCCCTGAAAGCACCCTGAAATGTATGCATAAGAGGATGCAGGATTAGGACTCAGTGAGGTTTACTGCTTCATCCCACTATTGCTGCTGTCATTACATTTCTCTGCTAACAGCAGGGAGAGCTGCAACTATAAAGCTCCCATCATTACAGTTTCTTTCTAAAATGACAATTTCCTTATCAAGAAATCAATCCCTCTTTTTAAACCCCCTTTATTATTTCTCAGGAACAAAACCGTGTTCTGGAAGGATTACCCAAACACATTAGGGGACTGTCATTAAAGGGACCTACAAATTACTTTGATCATTCTTCTCTGCTAATAGTAGCCAATATCGTACTTTTTTGAACCAAGTCATTTAAAAAACCTTGCCAGGAAGAAAGCTTTCAACTAGTCATTGTATCCCTAGCCTTTCTGCTGAGGCTGCTCTTAGAGTACCAGTTTTACTGTGGGCACAAAAGGGACAGATTTAAAAAAGTTCCTTTAAGGAGGGAGGTTTCGTGTGAGACCTGAACGTGACAGGGAAAGCCAGAGCACGTACCAAAATGCAAATCTATCACATGGATTCTCCCTTCTTTTCATCCTGCTTTCCTTATGTCTATAAAGCAATTTCTTTCTCTCTTCGGCAGTTCTTCCTATTTCTCACATGGCATTTTCCAAGATAACCTATTTGTTTATTCTCATCTGCTTTTACCAGGTTGTCCTCTCATTTTCTCCACTATTTCTGATCCTTTTCTTTCCTCTTGCTACAATTCACCTATTCCTTGTCCCTCACCTAAGTATTATTTCCCTTCTACTTAGACATCCAGTTTTAATTTTAAATATATTTTTCTACCTGTCTGCTTCTTGAAATCTTCACTTTTACTTTGTCTTTGTATCTTTCTTTTAAATTGCTATGTATGAGAGACATTCACATGCTGGGAAACGTGAGCTTTGGATTCAGGTGGTCAGGTGTAAAGGGTGGGGGCCTACGGACAGAAGCAGGTGGAATTAGATACTTGCACATTCTAATGCTAATTTTGTCTCAGATTAATGATCTCAGAGTAATGATATTCTGTGCTCTTGCAATCCCTTCATCGTTGTTTATCTCATTACTGTTTGAAACATGGCACAATAGTTGCCCATCAAGAACCGAAAAGAATGTAGCAGGAAACTGCTAAATCGTTTCATATACTATGGGTATATCATAGCAAATAATCTGATTTCTGCACGTTCAGGCTAGCAGCTTTTTTTTTTTTTTTTTTTTTTTTTTAATGAATTAGAAGCACTTTTTCATGTAACCTTGCCCCATTTTGTGTTGTCCGCTGTAATCTTGTGGCAGTGGTGATACAGCCTCAAAATCATGAACTTGTGCATTCTCATAATCAAATCAGTGACACTTAGCATACCTTATTATCTAGCAATTTTTTTTAAATGAAAATGATTTTTTTTTTATTAAAAACTCACCTCAAAATGTAGAACAATAATAGAGTAGGTATCTGGAATACCATTCCTTGAGCCAAGTACAACCAGAAAACTCAGTGACGCAGACTCCTATTGAACACCGAAGTTCTGTCAGAAACCATACACACATGAGCCAGTGCTCAAACTTGAGGCTTTGCACATTTCATTACATTTCTGTTGCACAGAATTTGCTTCCTCTTTGAATTCACTGAAGTGTCAGGACCCAATTATACCTCTGATAAAAGTTCAAAAAACAAATTCAACAAACATAACTAATACGATTGTAATGCTCCAGCACACGAAAATCTGGAAGTAAAAATGCATACTTTAATAGAGAAAATGAGATTCTGAGCACAACTTGCTAAGTCATTAAGTATAAACTGTCTGTACCTGTAATGAAACTGATTCAGAAAAAAAAAAACATATTGTTAGTAAAGCCTGATAAAAAAAATCCCTATATATTGAACCAGAATTGAACTTTGCCAGAGTAATGCTTAAGCATCTCCTGACTAGCACCCAGTGCCAGGTCTGGTTACTGCGTGGCAGGCAGTTACAGCAGAGTATTTAGCACTAACTGGACGCAGACCAATGCACCTTGCTCATTGCCATTACTGAGACATGGTCTGTAGCTAGCTAAAGGTATTTTTTTCTTTAGCCTGTAAGACAGCTGATAACTCCCTGGTGTTAGGAATTAACTTTTTTTAATGGGCAAATTATTCCAAGTTGTACATTGTAAGTACAGTTAAAATGAAAGGGTGACCATCATGTTAACCATGGACAAGTTGTTGGAGTACTAGAACAAAGCAATTTTGTTCTTTCATCTCCTAATTTCATTTTTATTCTGCTATAAAAACATACATCAGAGTGAATGATATATAGAGTTATACCAAAGTTATAACTGAGAATATCAAAGCTATAGTTTTCAATAGGGAATGTGACAGCATCCCAAACCAATCTGCAGATGCAAACAGGCTAGGCATGAGACCACAGACTCAAGGCAGAGCTGTTACCTTGGTGTGAGGTTTTCTAAACTTCGCTGGTGTAAAAGGAGAAGGGATGATGCACTTTCAATACGAGACAGGTATTTGATCGTTAGTTTTGATTGCTAATGCATGGATGAAAGTGCTGTTATTCCAAACAGCCTCTTCTCTCCTCTGTATTCCTCGTTTTTGCTTTCCTGTTTATCTCTCTGCCAATATTTCTGAACTTTTCTGCTTCTAAACCTTTTCCCCAAAGCATGATAGCTTGAATCTATCAAACATTTCCATCCCAATTTGTGTGAAATAAAATACTGAGAACTTCTCACCCCTTTTTTCTTACCTTAATCTCTGAAGTCACCTGCAGAGCAACTCAAACCTGGAGAATAATGCAGAAGTAAAGGTATTTTTTATAGTAAGTCACTTGAAGACCTAGAAAATTATGCACTTCTTACAATATGGCAACTATTATCCTTCAGTCACTTACAAAATTGCATAGGCCCCAGTCCTATCTTTCAGATATCTTTCACCAGATACTGGCCCAGAAGGATGTGTCAGACCGTCATTCCTTCAATCATCAACTGCGATGATACAAAGCGCTTACGGCACTGAGGTCTGCTGCAGCTTTTACGAGAAGTAGCTGGAAGAGTGATTCAATAGGCAAGTTTGCTTACACTTTGAAACATAAATGTCGTGCTTCAGTTTCCTCTAAAGCCACAAGGGACACTCAAATCCTGTCTGAATGTCTAGCTAGCTTCTCTGCTGTTTCTATTTTTAGGGCTATGCTATCTTTTGCATAAATCTGTGTGTAAGTAAACCCTCTTGTATCTGCTATTTTACCTGATTTTTATATTTACCTTATTACAAAAGAGAGAGAATGAGGACAGTATGTGTGTCTGTCTGCTCTTGAAATACGTGGTGTACATGGGCAGAGACAATTCAGGCTTCCCTTCTTTGCATTAAGTTTTCAGAGGGAAGAGAACAGAGTCTACTTCACTATGCTTGGCGTCTCATGGATTTTACCGAGACATCTCATCAACGCATCATTGCAGAAATGACAAAACTCACTACTAACAAGTTCACAGCGTCAGGCTATCTTGTGGGTATGTCAGTGACTGCCTTTCTAGATCTCCCCATTTCAGCCCAGGGAGGCCAAACTTCAGGAATCCCAATGCGCATCCACAAAGCATAGTGCAGCACAGCACAGGTCTAGTGCAGGTCCTGAAAACAGGACCTCTCTCTATCGGATGAAGAGAAGAATAATGGCAAATTATAAATATATATCTGCAATAATACAAACATTAATCTGCTGGTACGGTTATAATGTGGGCCTATATACAAGGACATGGTTTTTCTATGCATGTTATTCAGACAGCTCATAGAAGGCAGCATCAGGATAGTGACCAAGTGAATAATGGGCAATTTCAACTGCTATGCTATTAATTTGTCTAATGCTAGGGTGCAATAAGAGCCAGTGAAACAAATACTTCACTTTTTAAAAAGATCTTCTTGGAAAAGCGTGTTCTAAAGTACACGAGAAAAACGTATTCTGTCATATATTGAACATTGAGCTCTATTTAAGAGGTAGCTGTGTTTGAACCAATGAAGAATAAAAGGTACCCCAAACTAGCGGTCTGGCATTGGATAGGAAAAAAAGGGTTTTCTATGGAATTTGGAAAATAAGTACAGAAAAACTACCTTTCCTGAGTATATGGAACTGAGTAATAATGCATATTTTACAAGCGCATGATTTTTTTAAAAAACTTTTAGTGGCTCCTATTGCCTATGGTTAAATATATCTATTAACAAAAATCATGAGGAGGAAAAAGAATATAGAGAAAGAAACATAAAGCGAAGTTGCTGCTCTCAAAATCACAGACCTTCAACTGGAAAAAAAAGATTTTAGTGTATCTGCAGACTGTTAACAGAAAGCTCTTTTGCCATCTGGTCTAGCAATAACGTAGTCAAAAAGCACAAACGCTTTGTATACCTTTAAAACGGACATCTCTGTCTCATAGGGCAGGACTAATACAAGGAAATCACCTAGAAAACATCAACCAAGATCACCTTCCATTCAACAGCTCTTTTCATGCAATATACACGAGGGATCCTGGGTACCTAGGTACAAAACTCCCCTCTTCTTGACTGAACACTGACTGTATTTTAACTCCAATATTCTTTTCCCTATATAGCAGTATGTCACCCCTTAAATACATCAGGGATTCAGGCCAACACATACTCCAGGCATTTGCCTGGAGTAACAGGTAATACACAGACTCAGCTCTCGGCCACGTCTTCCACACTGAGTAAATTTGACAGGAGAACCACTGATGCAGAACGAATGCAAATCAGGATGTGAGCTTATTTTCCACTCAGTTCATATAAACAGAATCTAATTCAGTTATGGTAAATACTCAAAATGTTGATGCAAGGGTAAAACATATGTAAATTACCATTGTGATTTTTTAAAATAAACTATAATCCAGCAAAGTCATCTCATTTCATTATTCTTTGCAGCAGAGAAGAAAACTGTGATTTGCCAAGAGCAAATTACAAGTAATAATAATAATAATAGTACAGGCAACATGTATTTTACAAAGGCATTCTACCGCTTTTAAAAGAAGGTCTCTGGATACTATCGAGGCCAACAAACTACTGCACAGGCCATATGAGAAGTATCTCAGCACAAAGTACACTTGCTCAGATTAAAAAAAGTGTGACTGTGCCACTTCAAATCTGAGTACGCCAGTGTTGGTGCACTTTACACATTTAATGAAATTTTAGAACTAATTGTCGATGAGTATGCAGAAATCACACCTGCTGCCCAAACTGACAGTTTACACAAATGCTTACTGGGGAAGCCAGTATTAACGACTTAAACTTCTCTGCACTGGGGAGCTACGTTTGGCTGCGAAGACACAACTAGCAGTCGCGCCAGGCTCCCCGCCCTGCTCTCCTGCCAGCCCGGCACGCGTCCTGCAGGCACGAGCCACAGACGGGCACGTGCGCCTGCCTGCCGCTGCTCTCGGGGGGGTCTGTCAAGGCTTTTAAAAGCAAACTTGTAGGCTAGAAAATGAAAGCCAAAGGCCGGTCTAGCCAAAATTGTACTAAGCTGATGAAGGCTTTTTTTTAATAGAGGAAGTGCTGAGAGCACCTTTTTTTTTTTTTTTTTTTTTTTTTTTCCCCCCCCAATGTCCCTGTATGTTGAGTCAAGAGACAATGGAATTTATGCATTAGAATAGAAATACAGTACACGCACCAAATAAAGCCATATTGAGAACCACAGTGCTTTTGTGCATGGTATACTCTAATCATTTTTTAGCCAAAAATGTACACATTAAATACAAGAGAAGACTAAGAGCAGAAGGTTTGCTCACAGAATTTAAAATGCAAACAAAATAAAATATTTTATGCTTACTCAAGTATAAAAAATCCTCTCAAACTTTTTTTCTTTTTTTCTTTTTTAGTAGTTTCATGGTATTTAGCCAACAACATAGCATTTTGTTAGAGAAAGTGAAGTGACATCTAAAAATATAAACTGTTCAGCAATAGTGAGGACAAGATAATGTAGCTACTGAGCCTTTCATGCAGAAAACATTTCTCACTGTTACACTGAAAGGAAAAAAACAGAAATGTGAAACTGTCACTAGTATATGGACCTAGAGAGCACCTACCCTCTTCTGATGCGTTTTCTGTACTGCCCTTACTTCAGCCTTCCTCAGTTCTTACCTAAAACCTGCAGAAGCTAAAGGAAAAATTCTTAGTACTTTCACTGGGCCTCAGTCAGGCCACTAGTGCTACTAGTTAATTTAGGATCTTAGAGCATGCCCTATTAACCAGTGCATTTAACAATGCAATTAACAATTGGGTTAACATTAAAGAAACTGAGAAAAATACTAAGATAACCGATAGCGTTAAATCTGTAGAACAAATAACAGCACTTACCATTTTGGCTCTCTGTTTGTCAGAAGCAGGGTGTACTTCACAGCAGAAAGGAGTGTCTGTTTTGAGAAGTGGTATCCAAAACCAATAATATTTGTGACCATCACCTTTTGGACTACAAGTAAGCCTTCTTGCTCACATAGCAAACCTCATCTGCTTTCAGTAGTCATAAATTTAAAGGTTACAAGGTTTAAACCATTTCCCAGTTATATGTCTACCAGGCACCAACAGCTGGGCAATAAACTTTTGGCCATAAATGTTCCTGAAAGCATTAAGTTCAGGGCCAAAGCCATAACTACAGTAACATCAACTGATGTCCAAAATATTATCTAGCTACTTGGCTCCTGCTAACAATATCTACACCATACTCACCAGCAGCCTCCAGGTTAAATAAGACAGGTTAAGGTCAGGTGGGATAATTCTGACAGGACTCAAGGAGTTCACCCGAGATTTGTGGCTTCTTCTGAGCCTTCAGCACTCCCTGATTTCATCCCGGTTCTATCAAACACTCTAATATCACCTTCAGACTGGATATTGAAATCATTTAGCAGCAATAAAGGAGCGCTGCAGAAATGAATCCCATTCTGCTCAGCACACAGCCTTAAACTATTACCAGTGTGAAAGGAAATCTAATGTCTCTCTCAGCAAGCCCATCTTATTTGTCCTCTTGTTTTTTGGATTTTGTTTTTTTAATCTTTTTTCTGTGGGTGTTATATTCAACATTAAATCCATTTGGACACAAATTGGTACTCTGATTGTACCATAGATTTTGAGAAGAGATTTCTAGATTTATGTAGCCACTGTATCTTGCTGCTTTCAGCCACTATGTACTCCCCAAGAAATTTGATAATAAAGGTAGAAAGAGAAAACACAAACACATTAGGTAAAGGACAAACCTACATAAAATGATTAGAAGTGGGAAAAGGGTGAAGTTACTTTTGTAAAATACATCTACAATGTATATCTACAATAAACAATGTATACAATCTCTGACTGTATGGGAAGAAAGACAATCATTTGCTATAATTTCACAAGGTAATTTCAGACACTGTTAAAAAGAAGAAATCTTCTGTTAGGCTGAAGCCAAGTTATAAGTTCAACCCACCCTCTCCTTTTCTGAGAGCAGGAGTTGCTTTCCCTCTCACTAACTGATTATTTGCTGAAATTTGATTTACAGATAAGATGGCAATAATGAAGCTGCTGTTACCTGTGACCAAATCCTCTTCTTTTCCCTATATTATGTTACATGGTAATAGAAAACTGAAAGTGAGACTGAATCTCCGCAGTCTCATCTAATGTCCTCTTTTAATGAAGTGAGGTGGCACAGACATTACATGGAAAACGTGACCGGCTGAAAATCAAATGCCTTGAACTTCATGGGGAAGTCAGGGCAATTGCTCTGGGCTTGTGCTCTCAGTAGTGCTAAATGCTTCCTGTTTTAACAGTCTTTCCCATCTATTGTTCACCATATCCCTTCCTTTTCTCCAGTTATGTCTTCCAGTGACTATTCTTAAGTATATTTATTTATTTCATTTATTTATTTCATTGCATTAAAAAATTTGCTGAAATAACTTGCAAGGCAGGTGACTGACGTGAAGAGCCTGCTAACTCAAGGGTAAATCTGATGGGCAAATAAGGATATAACATGCCCCAGGAAGGAATTTTGGGGGAGGATTACTGTTTTCCATTGTTATTGTGAGCAGATGTAGCTTACAAAGCTTGGGCAGAAAGCTTATCTGACTGCTCTTGGCCAAGTTAAAATGATGTCCAGTCAACAAAATGAGATGCCCAAGAGACTGTGAAACTAAACCCTGCAGAAAAATGTCCATAGAATAAACCAAGTGTAAGGCAATATAAAACTAATAAATCCAAAGAGCCTCTTAACAGCAACAGAGTCAGTTATGCGTGTAATGATTCTCTTTAAAACATCTGAGGAGCTTGTCAAAGCTGTTCTATCAAAATAATATATATAATTGCTTATGCTAAATTGAAAATTGTTAGGTTTTAGTTTTCCTCAAATTTTATAAATATTATTGCTTTTTGTATTAATGTAGATAAGCAATCTCTTTAAATAGTAGCATTGTCTTCTTGGATAGCATTTTCAACTTCTCATTACAATTTCTTGAGTGCTCTAGACATCCAAAAATGTCATGAAGACAAAGTCTAGCATGGTGAGTCCTTGCTGCAGCTTACAGTTTGTCACCCATTATAGTAACAGACTGACCACATTTATAAAGTAAAAACTGTTAAAGAAAAGTAAAAATAAGCAAGCTTGGAAGGTAAGCTTGCTAAATATCTCCTCTGGTAATCTTAGGCAGGCAATGGGAAGAGTATACGAAAATTAAGAAGTAACAATTAGCAAAAGAGAAACTATAGAGGAATGTTGTTTAAAAATACATCTACTCTGCTGAAAGAAACAGAGGCAATTTGTTGACAATTACAAGTTAATTAACTGTTTCATGGTATGATCAACATGTAGGTTTCCTCCATATTATTTTCAAACAAAGCATGTCAATCAGTATTGGAACAGAGCATGATGCTTTTACCTTAAATAATATCTTAGGGTGTAGTAAGGTGCTGGTAAAGATGTAGGAAGGTAGCATTCAGCATAACATCATCACATTGTCCTTTCGTTCATGTTCCAGAGTAAGGAGAAACTTATCAGAAATTGCTCTTTCACCAATTTTTTTCACATCTGAAATGTGTAATTGCTCATTAAATGAAAGCCTTCAATGCATCTGCCCCAAAATATTTTAGTTATGAAAGATGGATAACCTTACATTTATATATTCACTTTCTCTCACTTTTCTCATCTACTGGTACACAGAGGGACACATGAATGTTGCAGACTGAGCATAGTATTGCTGGCCAGAGTGACAGTGAGGATCCAGAACCACCAGTAATGGGAGTAAAGCTTTAACCACAACTGGGAACTCCTCACCAAAAGCTACATACACCCTTTTGCAGAGGCACCCATCTCAGATGTGGGAGACCCTACTCTGCCCATTTTTCAGCCTGGACTTCATATTTGGGTCTCCATATCCAAGGTGACATGTTAACTTTTTTTTTTTCCCCCAAGATGGGAATCTGCCTCTCTTCATCATTCCCTTAAAACAAACATGAAACCAAGAAAATGAAAATAAATGCCAATCACATATGAAGCAGAATTCTTGTTTTATAGCCCTAATATAGACTGCAGGATACAAAGTAAGTGTTTGTTCTTACTTTTCCCTGGTTACACTTGAATTACTAGTACTAATAATTACAGCAATGTGCATTTATTTCCCTAGGAAAAAATTTCACACAATAATCACTCGTCTTTCTTTAGTTCTTCTGTTTCCATATCCACTGGAATCAGAGCAGTAAAAGGTTTAAGAAGGATTTCTTGGACAGCTAGATGGATAGACAAATGTGTGAAAGGAAGGAAGGGCCTGAGAAAGCATGAGCGAAAGGAAACCTTGGAAGGAAGGGTATAAGGTATAAGGTGAAAGGGCATCTTTCTAAAGTAAACATGCAGGGTTAGTATCTACGTCAGTTCTGTCCCTTCTCCTGGGCCATATTGCCAGGAAAAAAAAAATCTTTATCTTAATCTTCCTTTTTTTTCTCTTTTATTCACACAGGGGGTGAAAATACCTTATCACAATTTATATGTGCAGTAATACCTCCATTATACACAAAGGTGAAAAACTCTATAAATGGAAAAATTTTGATTCACCAGGTACAAAGTGTTATCCCAATGCCAGAAGCAATAACTGTTGATGCTTCCCCAGTTAAGGTTCCTACTGTGTGTGTCTCTAAGTCACAGTATACTACAGAAGAGCAAGTTAAAACAGTTATTAGTACATAAGTTATAACAGCATCCTGACATAAAAATTAAATTTTATTTCATAAGATATTGCCTCTTAAAATAGCTTTTACATGTAAATATAAAGTAAGACTAGGCTATTACACTGTAATAATGTTCATGATGCATCTCACAAGTATGTTTTTTCACTGCCATACTGTGGTAGTACAATTCCCTTTTCAACCACAAACCCTAATCATGTCATAAGTATAATGCAAAATAATTGACAGAAATAAGAGCAATGGGTCATACTATTCTGTATGATTGAATCAGAAGACTGTTTAACTTCAAAGAATTTGTAATTCAGTGAGTCTCTTTCAGAAGACTTTGAAAGATCCCATTGTCACAGACAATTATAAATGAAACAGCAATAAAGTACACAATGAAAGGATACACGTCATTTATAAAATGCCAAGTGAGCTTCTCTCTAACAGCAGATTAAAAAAGACGCCATTGGCACGTGCTAACAGTGTCAGAATCGATTGCAGTTTAACACACGTGCCTCTTCCTGCAATTGATCTGACGCAGCAAAAAAAGCATCATGGATTAACGACACTGGATGGGTCCCCTAATGGGGATTAGCCAGGTAACGAGGACAGCGACTGGAACGTGGGGCACAGCACGACGCAGAAGTACCCGCGGGACAGAGGAACTTAGGCAGCCTAAAGGCTTAGCAGCACATCCAACCGTATCTCATCAGATGTAGGAATGACATACCTGGAGCAGTCTCTAGCTCCGGAGAAGGGCACAAATAGCCAGAAAGACTGAAATGAGCAACATTTCTTGGGACTGTACCCAGGACCATTTTAACTTTAGAACATACAACCAAAATTAACAAACATAGCAAGAAAAAAAGAAACATTTTTTTTTCCTTAAATAGCTCTTTAAACACCTAATTAGAAGATCTGTAGCTTTGAAGGTGAGAATGAGGGGATGTCTGTGACAGTCACCCCCAGACAGGACCATCTGGTTAGATGAGACAGAGTGGAGCCTTAAACTTTCCAGAGAGGCTCGGCTGACTTTTAGCTTTGATATTTCCTAAATAAAATTCTAAAAAAGGAATAGATAGTTAAAGAATCATAAGATATAAGTGTTTAAAAAAAATTAAGCAAACTCTAGCCATTAAGCAGCATATACACTATTGACCTCCCAATTACTGTTTACATTTTATATGTTAGAATGTATTTTCTTGTAAATGAGAAAGAGTTTATTTTAACTTCAGGTAATAATTACACTTGTACAAAAAGTTAACTTTTTTGGTCCAGCCTGCTATTTCTACAACATGCATTGTGATTTTTATTTGGTACACTCTTGTTTTCTACACCAAAGTATGCTGGCATAAAGCTGGTGAAATAGAAACAACAATCAAGATCTTGGTTTGGTTTTATTTTGTACTCATATGAAAGGCATTTATCTGCACAGATAATGGACATCTACTTATTGAATTTAACAATATAAATATTGTTTCTTAGAAAAATGGATCTTCTGGTCCAGAGGATAAAACATTCAAGACAGAAGTGTGAAAAAAATTGGATTTAAAATGTACTATGCACTACTGAAATTTTCCTCTTGCCTTACACATCTAATTGCAATGCAGTATTTTGTACTGCATACAAATGTTGAAAACATCCCTTTTCTATTATTTGAATAATTCCATATCAATTTGAAGAAGTAATAGCCTCAGGGGGATTGGCTCAAAGCAGTGAGGAAAGCTTTTACCAAATGTTCTCCAAAAGTCGATATTTTGAATATATTTTAGTGAGAAGCACAGCACTGAACCAGGTATTTCAGTAGTCATGTGGTGCAGTTTACATAGACAAGCCAGATGTTTAATGCTACTTCTGAGACCCTGATATCTATGGGGAATTTTGCTATTTATTTGGAAAATATTTTATTTAAAAAAACTACAGCAGCAGTATGTAGTTTATGAGAGCAAATGCACAACCTAAAAACCTGATGTGCCTGAAAACTGTAAGAAGGTTCTGCAAAGAGCTCACACAATTCAGCTTTAAAAAGCACAGTCTTTTTTAATCTAAAGCGGGCTACTGAAGCCCAACTGTTTATAAATAAGAGCTGATCATTATTAAAAAGCAAAAAATGATAACACCAAATATATAAACAAAAGAGGTGAGCAGATATGGGCAACCAGAGCAGTAAAGTGTAGCCATTTACTTCTTCAAGAATAAGTCCCACATAATAAAATGAGGAATACGGTGTTGGACTTCTTATGCCCTTGGGTTTTTTTTGTTTTGCATGAAGACAACAGCTCTGGATATTAAAACTATGGATTTGCTTTTCAGCAGACTGAAGATACCTGCGGTTTGAAAAGGTCAGGGGGGTTGGTTGCTCATTAGTCTTCAGCCATGTTTTAAATAGACAAAAGCCAAATCACTAGCATTGTAAATTGGTATATGATGCTATCAGCATATAAATTTAAAAGCTCCCGCTCTGGTACTGCTTGGCCACCCTCCAGCAGCTACGTTATTTCCACCAGCACTGGAAAAACAATCTTTACATAGAAACTACCTGCTGTTTTCTCCTTCACTCTGGAAAAGCACTTTAATTTACTGTAAACAAGCAGCCTAGACTACCTCACCTAAGCTCCAGGGTGGGAGGGAAGCTCACAAAACTACCAGTGTCTTTGGCGTGCTGAATAGCGTAATTCTTCTGTGGCCTGAACAAAGCAGTGAAAAATCAAATCCAGGATCTCTTCACTTGCCATTATTTGCTCCTAAAACACAGCTCCCAATAGGTAAAATAAAATTTTTTATTCCAGGGAGAAGGAAAGCTTAAAACCAACGACACGAAGCCAGGACCCAACAACCGCAACGCCACTTCCGAGTGCCGCGCTGCAAACGAAGTCGCAGGCGGGGGCCGTACCTGCAGGCGTCCGTCCCGCGCAGAGCGGAAACTTTGTGCAGGCTGAGCGAATACGGGCTTCGAGCCGCCGCTTGTGAACGCAGCTGGCTATCGGTTCCTCCAAAAGAGCCAGGTAAAGCAACCAAACCCGCTGCACTGAGCAACGGTGACGCAGGCAGGCCGCCGCGGCAGCAGGCGAGCTGACGGGCATCGCTGCTGCGCGAGTCGCGAGCTCCGCAACGTCCGCGCCTCTGCCGGCGCCGGGGAAGGCTGGGCGCTCTTTCCAGGAGGTGTGCGAGAGAGGAGGAGGAGGAGGAGGAGGAGGAAAGGGCTGCCTTGTTATCGGTTTACTGCGATATAATGGAAAACGGAGCAAGGATCTCAAACTGCCTTTGGCTGTTAACCTCAACAAGAAGCTTTAAAGATATTATATTGGTTATTGTAATTGCAACTGGTTTCCAGAAGGATGGCTGTTAGGACTGCAAGAGCTCATTGACTTCATACGTGAACATCCTTCACCGAGGTAAAACGGGACTCGCTCATGAGCACACAGCTGAGAGAGGAATTATCTAATGAAGTGCTCTTGCCTGAGTACATCTCGCTCAGGCTGTGCTTACTTGCAAACATAAAAAAGAGCTTTAATGTGAAAACCTGTTTTTGTTTGAAACTCAGAAATGTTTATAGGAAATGCTGCCTGTAGGCTCTGCAACATGCCACATGCATAAATGCACGGAGCACTGTTCGCATTTACATCATTGTGGTCTCAAGGGGAAAAGGTCTGAAAAACAAATCTATTTTTGCAAAGGGACTGAACTGAAATTATTCAAGTTAGAGAATCTTACTAATAGTGAAGTCAAAGGTGCTTGCTGAGATAGACTTTGTTGAACTCCATTCTGTTGATCGGCTCTACAAGAAAATAGATTGAAAAGCACACATTCCAAAGACAAAATTCTGCCTTGACGAAACCAATATAGTGATGAGAAGAGAGGGAATTACATAATGACTTTGGGGGGGAGCTGGAAAGAAGGGGGGATGGCAGAGTGACTATATAATAGACAGTGTAGTGTCCATGCTAGATAGCTTTCGTGGTAAGTTTCCTGCACATGAGGATTTTTATAGAAAGAATCACAACCAAAATTTCAGGTGTGACTCATTTGACTTAGCGATTTTCCAGACCTCACCACAACAGCTCAGATATTACTTTTTTAAATTTAGTCAGACTTGCAGAGTTTTTTGTTTTTACATATAGTGTAAGTTCTTAGGTCTCTTTCTGTTGAGTAAATAGCATCTTGATGGATATAAACCACAGATAAAAGTTAATTTCATTTATAAGAACCACCGAAAAATAAAAATGCTCACCTCTAATGCAAAAGCATTTCAAACACTCAAGTGACAGCTGATATGACTATATTTTGGAGTCAATTAATGGACTGAATTATTCTGAAGCATGCACAAGACAGATTAAGGGGGAATTATGAATGAAGTCACTGACTTGGGCGAAAGAATGAGCAAGGAAATGTTTGTAAGAAAGGCAGGCAAAATGACGGCACTATGCTATTTTAGCTTTTCCTTTTGTTTTAGTCTGTAGGGTTATCTGCTAAGAAAGGCTTTTACAGTTTATGAACATAGTGTGACCTGGCAAATCTTAGGGCTGACCATCTGGATCCCTTCCCAACAGTCACTGAAGAGCGGGAAAGAAGAGGGTAGAAAATGAGCCAGGATGGGCACAGGGGAGCACATCTAGCAACAAATGTGGTGTTGGGATCCACGTGGGCACGTTCGGATCCAAAGCCCTGGAGTGGGGAGAGCTGAGGGCCTGCTGGGCCAGTGGGTGAGGGGTAAAGGGAGCAACCGTGGATGGGGCGATGAGAGCAAGCGGCAAGTACCAAATTAGGAAAGACGTGGAAAAGGAAATGAAGTGGGACACCGACTTTGGAGCAGTAGGACTTGCTGGATAGATAGGCTAAGACTAGACTGAAGAATCTAATGTTTGCAAACCTGGGCTGAGGGTAGCAAGGCCGAGGGGATGCAGAGACAAAATAAAGTTGGTTTCAAGGGCACGAGGCAGCGCATGACTGCAATGAGTAGGAGAGCCACGAGCCAACCGAGCTTGGTGCCCCCTCCCCACCCAGGTCATCTGGAGGAGTATCTCAAAACCCGCACTGCCTGCTGCCAGCAGTGCCTGTAAAACTCAGCCTCGGTGTTTCGACACCCATTTATTACTGGCCCTGACAACTAGTTAGTGCTGCCACTTATTCCATTAGCCTGGAGGACAGAGGGAGGTGCCTGCTGCGCTGGTGCCACCGCTGCTGCTGGTCCGTATGAGTGACACCGTAAGCTGGTTTTCAATTTGCTCTTCAAAAGCCCAGCGAATTTCACACATTGTGTGAAACAACATACCAAGGCTGTGCTGTCAAAAGTTGGACTATGCCATAATTACAGATGTCTGTGCAGCCTTTTTTCAGACACTTTCTGCACATGCATTACTATTGACTCTCACTGTATACTGTTTTTTCAATATTATCTGTCTCATTCAGTGCTAGAATGGTCCTGTTCCAGGAATTTTGTCAGGAGGAAGGAAGCTGTCTGTAAAACCTCAGTTTCACCTGCAGCAGAGGCTGGAAGCTATATAATCAACAGGAAAGGAAATTGCAGAAAGATAATCATAAGCTGCCGTGAAGACTAAGATTCATGCTGTGCCACAGATGTCTTATATGATGCTAAAATAAACATTTCAGAAAAACAAAACAAAACAAAACCCCACAAAAAGCCACTATTTGTGTATTTCTCATCCTCTGGGAGCCTGATTCAATATCCCGAAGTCTGATTGACAGAACCTCAAAATCATCTCAAGAGCAGATCTGCTCTTCTGCCCTCCTGTATAACATGAGTCATAAAATTTCACCCAGTTTTTCCCATAACCATACAGAACAAGATCTGACTGAACTAACAAAAGTCATCATTTTTGATATTTTAACTACCAGTCTTCATCTTGGAGATGTAATCCAACTGGACTGCCTATCAATAATTAAAAAATTGGCTATAATTTTCTATTAGCTAAAAATTCTAGTTAAGTTTTGTTTAAAAATTAAAAATTTTCGGTAGAGAAAAACTCTTTAGAATACGTAAGATATAAACAGGCAAACACATTACATTCTGTATGTTTTCCCCACTACACAATAATAAAAACACTGTTGCAAAATTGAGCACCAGCACAATTGAACAGCACAATGCTCAGCCACTGGGAGTTAAACGTTGAGACAAAAGAGACATCGAGCCAGTCCTATTATTAAATAGAAGAAAGCACATACTTTAAAACTGCCTGTTAAACAATGCTGTTTGGGAACGCTTCCCTTGCTTTTCTAATTACTTCCCCATTGCGAGGAAGGGTGGAATGCATGTGTTGGTTTTACTAAAAATTCTTTTTAAAAGGGCTGCTTAACTTTTAATTAACACTGAAATACTAATATCCTCATACAATTTACATAAAAACTACTCTGACGAGCCAAATTCCTTCTCCTGGCATTGGCTGAAGTAACGCAGCCCGTCTGAAGCATTGCAACTGTCCTCTGGCTAGTTTAGCACCACTCAGACACTTTGCATTCTGCAGTTATTGAGGATATGATTGTGTCTAATAAAATTGAGGGGAAAACTCATTACATTTCGGACCTCGAAAGGTCCAGTTCCAACTTCCTTATTAACATTTTGCTTCAGCAGTGCACTTGGGCATTGATGTCAATGAGGGGAATTGATAGCGTAACTCACCTTCTTTTAGTTGTTTTGTGAATTATGTTAAAATATTTATTAGCACGCAGTTTTCATCAGTTGAATCTAATTACATTTTCTTTTTAACTTCTACATAGTTTCCACAGAAAATACCTTGCCTTTTTGGGTATCAGTTTACGGACCTGAATTCTGCACAGAATCTGCTCCCTCTACATCAGCTCACGCATTTTTCACAATTATTTTTAATGCCTTCCTCCTCCATAGCACGACTGCTTCTTTAAACTACGTTATAATTACGTTTCTGTTCCTCTCTTGGTCTTTGTTGAGGGTACGTGACTGTTAACTAGCGAATACTGCACTCCCACTGCCTATTCCCCGAGAATCTGCTCTTCAGGGACTACAACACACTTCGCTCGCTCCTAGAGTGGATCTATACAATCTAGAAGGAGTTACCAGCTTGATTTGCCGGCAGAAAAGCCTCTCCATCGTTCCTCCCATTGCTCAGAGGCTGCAGCGTTTGCCAAGGAGGATAGTCAAAGCTACATCTTTCAAGAGTGTTCCCTAACTGCCAGAAGTAGCGAGACGACACGTGAGCAAAAAACAGCGCAACTCTCTGGTGCATTAGCTGTGAAACGCGCTTAGGGACCATTTTGTTCAATATTTAATCCAAGGGCTCTTTTAGCAGCTTGAGGAATTACTCAATAAAAGAAAAAAAAACTGCATAAACATTTACCCATTTACCTTCCATTCATAGATACAATTAGCCAAGACTTCCCATCAGCAGCACCATCACAAGCCTTGAGAAATCACATTTTTATTCCCTCCCACTAATTCCACTCATGTTTAACACTTCTACGTAAAACAAAAGAATCAAAAAAAGAGGCTACGAAAAAGCTCTTGTTATGTAGTCTGATGGTTAGAGCACTCTTCTGAATGGTGAGGACTCTCTCTTGCCTTAGGTAAGCAAAATACAAGCAATAAATTCAGGGAAGCAGGGGGAAAGCCTCACCTTTTCTCTGTAGATTTTGAATAAAAAGTATAAAGGGCCTAGACACTTAATTCAGCAAAGCCTTCTGGTCTGTAAATATCACATGGAGAGAGCAGTCCTCTCTGCACCATTTGTTTGTTTGTTTGTTTTCTTAAACTCTTGGCCCAAATTCCCTTCCGAGGGGCTGAGCCTCCCTATATACTATATGTCAGGACAAACCGACTGTTGAACATCAGGCTTTTGATTCCCTAAGAAGGGAGCACCACAAGTGATGTAGTCTAATACACGTCACTGATGACCTAAATCCTTTTCCTCTGTCCTTTGGCTTGAGCCCCCAATCTCAAGTACTCTCCTTCTGGGATTCAGGCACATGACACCCGTAATCTCCAACTCCCGAGTATAATTAAACTTACAGGTAACGAATGTTTCTGGGGCATCATATATATGCGTAATGCCTTATTACCTCACACTTTTCACAAGCACCTCCTGGAAAAATGCAAGGCCTCTAAGAGAGTCACAGTCTCCCCGAAAACAGCACAAACGTGTTCCTTCCCAGTAAAGGGGTTTGCTACTATAGGCAGCATTTCTTCAGCAGGGCCATGGAAAGAAACAGCTGCCACTGTCAGTGTGTATCATCCACTTCAACAGATACTAGGGAACCACTGCCAGGATTAATCCCCCTCTTGACTGAAAGAGATGTCATAACGCGTACGAGGAGTCTTCTCCTTGAACAGCTTTTTCTCCTTATCTCTATTTTTTGCTACTAAAGCCATATCAATGTAAGCAAGGTTTCATACAGAACAGTGAATAGGCTCTGATTTATGCATATCATATCAGACAGCCATTCAGAGGCTCCTTCTGGGTCAGCATGTCCCATTATTCTCCAAATGTCACAAAAAGGTATTTAACTCAACAGGCTGGAGCACACGGATTAACAAGAGCACTGAACAGGCAGACATCAGAGCAGCAACCAAAATCATGGTAAATACAGCGCATTCATTTCTCCCTTGGCTCTCTCTTTACTAAAGGGTGGGAGCAGAGAGTGTCAGGCGGGGAGGAGAAGCCTGCAGACATGCTTTCCAGAGTGGGAGCTATAGCCAGGGAACCAGGGTGCCAGTAGGACCTATCTTACAGTTCCCCTTCCCAGAGCTCACAAACATTTCTTATCATAGATACAATTAGCCAAGACTTCCCATCAGCAGCACCATTCATCGCAAGCCTTGAGAAATCACATTTTTATTCCCTCCCACTAATTCCACTCATGTTTAACACTTCTACGTAAAACAAAAGAATCAAAAAAAGAGGCTGAGAAAAAGCTCTTGTTATGTAGTTTCTTATCCCATACTGGCTCATTCTGGCGCACCAGCCATTACCCCATTTCCACCAAACAGGCCTCATGCACTGCAGCAGTGCGGCCACCTACTGCAGTTAGCCTATTAAACTCATTAACTCGACAGAAAATGACCCAGTGCAGGAGTGAGGCAGGGCACGGTGGGAGACTGGAGGAAGGGAGCTCAGTGGTCCAGGATGGTTCCCCCTTTCGGGTGCTCCTGGGATGGTGCCCTCAGGCCCCTTTCTTCCCCGCACCGAAGACTCCTGACTTTGCAGACCTCTAGAGTTTCCAATACACTGTGCAGGCTCACATTTCTCCCCTCTGGCCAGCTCAACGTTAATCACCGAACACAGCTGATCACCAAGTACTGAAGCCTGGAAAATTACTAGCTCTTCATTGCTCTGATTTTTTTTTAATACCTCCTTTCCATTTTCTCTTTTTCGAATAAACTGCTACCGAATTCATTTTGCCTCATCAGTGACCAGCTCGTATCAGACAAACCACAGAAGAATCTCTGTGCTCAGGAACTTCATCTCCTGTTTCCCCGCTCTCCTTCCCTCACAAACACAACGTGATTTCCCAAGCTTTTCTTTCAAAGCTGTGCCCTGTGCAACGCTGTGGCTTTCTCATTCCACAGCTAGCAGCCACTGACTGTAGTTTGTTTCTAGGCAGATACAAACTGCGCTGAAGTTCCCGGCTTGTACTTTTATTTCTCCTGTCACAGAGCTCTGCTGTTGTCTCTCATTCCTCCACAAGTCCCTAATACATGCACCCGTTAGCACCTTAACCTTCTTCCAATTCTTGGGGTATTTTTAAAATTTTTAGGGCCTTCCAAAGAATACATAAATATAAAGCAATGTTGCAACAAGAGACCAGTAACAATATTTATAGAAGAAAATGGCTATTATGCCTCTAGATAATAATCTGGAATACCCACACTTTGGATTTCTGCACATTCCCACTGACCTCTCCATATTCGCACTCAGCATTTTTGCTGGCTCGCGTCGAAAGCAATAAACACGTTCGTGGTATAATCAAAACCTTATCACAGTGGATAAACTGGGCAATTGCTGAGCCTCCCCCGGCAGTGACCCGCGACACGCAGCCTCCTCATGTGTCTGAGCACTCAGCACCCTTCGTGTGCTCCCCACGTCCATCCTGCTTGGTACAAACTACCCGCCAACTGGCAGTCACATTGCTGCCAACAGGAGCAGGGCTCATATTTGTTTTATTTTCAGGCATAAGATTTGTAATTGTTAAGAACTGTCACTACCTGATTAGACCACCTCAAAAAATGCCAGTTTGAAGATGACAACTTACTTTCATATGAAATCTGGTGTCTCAAAAAATGACACATGCACACCCTCAGAAATTTCACAGCTGTTAAATATTAGCACCAAAAATTGTATCTGCTTCGATTCTTATACCTTTTTATGGTTTCGATTATTTAGAGTTCAGTTTTTTCAAAGTTTTTTTTATTATTATTTTTGACGTTTACTTTAAAACTGTCACATGTTCTTTGCCGCAGCTGCAAAGATGCTGCAACTTTTAATTTACTGACAATGTACCAAGGGATTTGGTGTTGGCGCAACTCAGTTTCACTCATCCAGAAGTCACTCAGTTACCTTCAAGTGCTGTTGAGACGTCCTGACCAGATTCTTGTCTTCCTCCTCATCACTCAGACAACTGGTGTTAATTTTTCTAAAGAAAAACAAAAACAAAAATATAAAACTAGAGATACAGAAATATAGAAATACTTTTACAGCCTGGCAACAGGATATGCAACATTGACACTCATGTTTCCTATCCTTTCTTACCTTCTCTGAACAGTAATAGTAGCTTTTGGACATTGTATTACACATTCTGTGACTTTATTCTGTTTCACAGATCCAGCGACCATCTCCTTGTCACCTGATTCAGCCCTAGCATTTTAATTTCATCCTGTTCTGCAATTTAGACAGCAGAGCTGCATTTACAGGATAGGACAAACTATCCATTTTTTCATGTTTTTCAGAACAAAGGGACTTTAAATTTACAAAATCGCAGGATGTGATATCCTAAGAGGATTACAGCCAGTGCTGATTGTCTCGGGCGTTTAGCTGAGATTGGAGTGACCTGCTCTTTTTCACATAGAGTAATCAACTCATAAGGATAAAACGCGTGCCTACGGATTTTGCTCTCAATCCTCACACTTGGTCATTGTGTAAAAACTTAAAATGTTTGTTGATAAACAGGAAACGCAGAATTAGTCTTTAAACCTAATTACAGGGTCCTGACTAGGATCCAGGTTTTTCAGTAAATTTCCTATCCTACAAACAAAACCACCCACCCACCCTCCCTGCTCAGCCCCAGTCCCCCAGCCTTGCTATTGTGTAAACATCATTGTCGATTGAAAGTCTTTTGATCAGGCTGATCAATATTTTCTTCCTTTATTAACAGAAAACTCCTATGGCCTCTACTACATCTACAGAGATTGTGTAGCTATACCTAGATGCCCATGACACACAATTCTTGAGCTCCCTTAGGAATACTAAATTTGCAGCTGCATCAGCATTTTACAATAAACTTATCTATCCACTGTAGTTATTTCCAGTACTAACCCAATAATCTTACACCTATTGATGTATAGTACACTACAAAATACCTACATTTATATCAGCCAATTGACTCTGCCTCTGCTGAGAGGTCTGGAAAAAAAGAAAGTCCCCACAGCAGTATCATCTCAACTTTATTGCATACTTCAAAGAACTAGTTTGGAGGAAAAATTATTTGCCGCTTTTTTATATTGATAAAGATCACGCACATCACAGACATTGGAGAGTACACTGCACCTCCACAGATGCTTTGGAGGATTTATGAGGACAATAAGCTACCAATTTCTAAAGTCACCCTCAAAAGATTTACAGATCAGGACAACAAGCAAGAACAGTGAACTGTTTGTCTTCAGACACTCAATGGGCCTGTCCATGGAGAAGAGACTTTGGAAGCCAATAAATCTTACGTTTTTAAGTTTCATTCTGAATAGCTATAGGCTGCGAAAATACTTGTCAAGAGTGTTGAATCTAAATACAGAAAGACTGAAAAATGTTGGCAGTGCTCCGGAAACACTCTGGGGGTGAAACTGGGAATGAGGTCATTTACTGGGCGAGCAGCCGGGAGCTAATGGAGAGTTTTCTTCTTAGACACGTGGCTTTCAGGGCAGTGAGTCCCCAGACCACCGGAAGGTCTGGGTTTCAGCTTGGCCACTTCTGTATCCTCCTGGATATAAAAACAGGGAGCGTTTGGTCTCTGGCCTTGAGCTCTGGCCTTGTTTTCCCAAAGGTCCCTAAATCAGTCTTTAGGACTGAGGTTGTAAGCTAGTGAGAAACTGTTATTTATAAATTCAAGGCATGCTTAAGGTACACACGGAGCCTGACAGCAGATTAAGCTGTTCACATAGACACAGCTATTTTCTAGAATGAAGCCTCTTGCGTAAATGGTCTTCGGGTAATTGGGAAATGCACAATCTAGCTTTTGGTTAGGTGTCTAAATACAGATTAAAGAGATCTGAAAAAAGACTTTTCAGGCACTCATTTTTGCAAATACTTTTATCATTGCTTCATCCAAGGACACATTTCCTTAACAAAACTACCAAAACTACTGCTAGGGGTTGAAGCAGCAAAAGAGAAATTACAAATCCATTTTCTTTAAAATAGAAAAATGTTGAATTACATGAAAATTGAATGCAATGTTTGATTGATATTTTGCTTTTATGCTAATAAAAAGGCATATATAAACATTAACAAATTGTTGCCTGCAGAAAAAAAAGGGGGGGAATATTGTAACACGTTTACTGCAAATGCTGCATTAAAATATACAATACAGCCATACTTGCAGAGAACTGACAAAGAAATATCCCCCTTCTCTTCCTTCTCGTTCAACAAATCAGGTGCAGTATTTTGGATATAAATTCAGATTTTTTAATAGAATATTTCAGCAGCAAAGTGTGGTTTTAAGCAGTTCTGAATCTACTCACACTCTCTCCCTGTGTCTTAATGGAAATAAATCAAACTCTTAAACTGCTGCAGTAATCTGTAAGAGGCAAAACAGATGGAAAAGATACAGGAAAAAGGTACTTTATGAGTAAGATTCTGGCAACTCTAACCAATACCTCTATTCTTTGCCTAAATGTTTAGACTTGCAGCTACAAAAACCAAAATAAAATTGTGGTATTTTTAAGTATGTAAAATATTTTATACATAATATACTATATATATTAAAAGAAGTAATACTAGTTGGCATGGGGGGGGAAGTCCCAGTAGCTCTAGGTTTGGCAGTGGATTTTACGAAAAACGCATACGCACGTGAATAGCATGGTCCTTTATATACCCAGCCACACGCAGCATCCAGCAGCCTCTTGCAGAGGGCCGGGGGGCCAGCGGTGCTCGGTGCGGTGGTAATCCCCTGTGCTGACCTTCTCCTGTTCACAAAGTCAGGCCATTTCTCACACCTTTCTCTCGCTGTTGCAGCCAGGAAGCAAGCTGATCCTGGATAGTACGGACACTGCTTTCTTTTTGATTTTAGGAAGGAACGGTTTCTTATACATCTAATTTTGTTAGTGTAATTATACAGCCAGCGTAGGCCACCTGCCTGGACATTACTTACTTTCAATATCAGGAACATCCAGCAGTTTCTCATGTTGTTATCCTCCCGTTGTAACTACGAATCCAGGGCATGCCACTCGTCCACGTGCCTCAACACCATCACGGCTCCTCCTTTGCTGCTTGTCAGCTATTTTTATTTTTCACACACAGCCAAGCAATTTGGTTCCTTTCGCTGGTCAAGGAAACAGCGTTTCACTGGCACTAGTTCTTTTGCAGCACAGGGGAACTTGGCCCCAGCAGTGGCCCCCAGCAAAACTCAGCTAGTTGCAACCAATTTTAACTTTATGGGGCACCCACTATTGTATCTCTGAGGGTTTTTTCCAGTGAGGAAGCTGCAAAGACATAGTCACCATTAACCAGTCTCAAATTTGAATATACGTAAAATATCCTGCACTCCAGCAAGTCTTCTCGACTTACATAAGAATTATTCTCCCTTACTGGAAAATCATATCTTTTTTTTTTGTAGTCAATTAATGAAACACAACTAAAAGCATTTTTTAAAAATTGCCCAGAACATTTCCTTCGTGCTCTTGAGCAGAGCTAGAACTCTAATGTTGACAGTGAACCTGTGGTGAGATTTATCAATAAGGATTTTTATTCATTCTTTAAAAAAAAATAAGACCCCAAAATAGGCAAAGTACATACATATCCATAGATCCCAGTATAACGTCAAAGCTGCAGACTTAAATTCCAGCAGAAGTTCACAAATATGCACCCAATATCTTGAAATAAATACATTTTAGGGAACCTATTTTGAATAAGCAGTGGGGGAAATCATTAGAAATCCATAATAATATGTATGAAGGCAAGTATGTGTTTTTGAGTGTATAGTCATATAGTTTAAAAACACAGATTTGGGGCTGTTTGCTTACTTTTTAAAAAAATCTGTTCCAAATCATGATCATCAAATTACGTTTTCTATAAACGGTTTTAGCTGAGCTGTAATTCACTGAATTTGGAAACCCTTAATCTTCATTTTATGTTGTTTTTTTTGGAGATGAATACTATAATAAACTTGGAATCATACTAGTAACAAATACAAGAATCAAGCTTAATATTATCCACTGTTAAGAAAAAAAAATAGCAGCTTTACTTTTGCAGCTGAATAGGTACAAAAATCTCTATAAATATTTGTCATTTTTACTCCAGTATTAGTAACAAAGTTTTTACGGTCTCATTCAAGAAACCCACAAGAATCTGTCTGCTCTTTTTAATTTTTTGTGCATTTTACACCATTTCCTACTTCTAATAGCTAATGATGATAGGTAATTACTTAACAGATGGTAAAAGCTCTTTAATTCCTTTGAAGGTCTACTAAGCTTTGCTGTATTTGAGGAGCATTAGCTTCCACAAATTTGTCTTCCAGCTCATTCGAAGTTTGTTCAGCCATCATTAAATGCTGACGGGCCCGGGCGTTTTTCTTCAGCACCACTGAGCGAGAGGAGAGGTCGGCAGCACGCGGCTCCCGGCTGCTGTTACTCCAAATTCGTTTCTTCTGCGAGGACGCTCTTAGCGCTGACCAAGCATCGCATCACCCCGTCTCTTTTCTCCTAGGGCCGGATCAGTCTCCGGAGCCCAGGGCGTCTGACCTTTACTCACTGCAGACCCATCTTTGTTTCTCTCCTGTAGCAACATCCTAACAGATCGTTAAGAGAAGGCTGGGGAGGGGGAAACGTCAGACCTCAAAGCAAAACGCACTGAAGTCTCGTTGACATCTGACGTTGTACTGCGTATTATCTCCTTAGTTACACATGCAGCAGGAACTTTCGAATCAGGAAGAAATCAGGAAGAAAATTCATAGCTTACCACAAAAGAGTTAATTATTCTCTTTATACTTTTACCTTGTACTTGAAATAAATTGCACGTTAACCACAGTAAACACTGGGCTTAATTAGTCAAGCGACAGTATACAACAGAAAAAATTCTGCTGAATGCTTTTTCAGTTCCAGTGGCTTTTTGTCTGGGTTTGTATGTAAATGTACACAAGAAACTGTGGTATAAGATACACCATTTACTCAAATAAATCTACTGCATAACAAATTAGCAAGTGAGTATGTTTAGAAACAAATACTCAGTTTTACGATTGCCACTATGATATGGTTGTCCCATTTTGTGCAAGACTGTGTTGTCTGAAACAATAAATGAAATTACGATGCTTCAAACTTCGGACCAAGAGCCCTCTTGGTATAGAGCTAAGATTACACTGGATTTATTTACATGTATTTTTTGATTGTAAAAACAACAGTGAATAAACAATATGTAAATTGTGGTTAAGCAGCTCTGGAGATGTGATTCGTTATTAAAATAAACATTTATATCTGATTTGTTTTTTGAAATAAAATATGCAATAATACAAATATAATAAACACTGAAAGGTAGAGGTTGTGAACTTTCTATCTGAATCGTGAAACCTAAAGATTTGACTGCTGTTTGGGAGGATTTCTGAGTCAAACATACCTGCACAGACTGCATATTCTATCCCTCCTTTCTTTAGCTGAAGGGTGACCATTTATTTCTGTCGTTCATTAGTGCATGTTGAAGTAGCAGTCAAAGACTATATGAAATTCAGTAGTGTTGCCATCTCTTAAGATATTTGGTCATGTTTTCATGTTTAACTAGCAGCTCCTGAACTTGTACAAGACATTTTGCTTTCATTACAAAGAATAATTTCCAGCCCTATCGATCCTTTAAGAGAAGACTATGTAGCATAAATACTAGACAACTGGAATGCAACAGAACTCAACTTTAACCATTTTTTAATAATTCAAAATTTATCAGGGCCCAATTGCTATTTTTGAGTGCTTACTTAACCAGCTCATGCAAATACATTTCCTCGGCCTTTTACAACAGTAGTGTCTTTCCCAGAAAGCGATCTAGGAGAATCCACGAACCTCCTTCCCCCCACCTCACAAGTTGTCCCTTACAGCAAGTCCTCAAGCCTGTGTCCAAGTAGGCCTGGTCAGAAGGTATGGGGTGACATTCTCATTTCCTCTGTATAGCTCCCAGTAGGTTCATCAATCAAAGCACAGGTATAAATCGCTCATTTGTATGTACCGAATCTCAGTATCTCCCGTAGAATTGCAGTTTTATTTTTGACTGAGAAGAAAATGGTAGTTATTTGCCCAATGAAAAACTTAAACATGACATGCAATGTGTATTTTGTTCAATAATCTCTAGTACATTTTGCAGACTGCTGTGCTGAGGGTATTACGTTCAAATAGAGTGAATTCTTGTAATCATCATCATAAAAAAAAAAAGAAATGAACTCACTGAGTATTAACGTCTGATGTACTAAGCACTTCCTTTGCAATTCCATTGTCATCTAGCATCGCTGTGCCATCAATTTAAGAGTGTTGCCTGGAATAGCTATGCTTTATTTTGCAACATGACTCCCCAAAATTTGGGAAGCTTAGGCAGATACAGCTGATTGTGTAAGCCATTCGCATTTACTGTTCAATAGGAAGATAAGAGATATAATCTAAGAACTTTTAAAGTGGAACTATTTTTTGCATAGATTAATAAGGCTTTGTCAATGAGCAAAATCTGTGATTACACTACACTCTAAATTAGCTTAGCTTTTACACGAGTACAAACTGAAGGGAGAAAAAGGAACAAAACAGAAAGCAAACCATCAGTAAGTCTTTGAAGATGTCATACAAGTAAACCCAGAGATATGACAAAACAAGGAGTAATCACAATTTTTTTAATTAGTCTGAGAAAGTTTTTTTTTTTTATATTTTAATATACTAGTGAATCAAGTGAAATCACATCATGAGACACAGCATATATAATACTCGTATATAATACGTACTCTTGAACTTAGCAAAGGAAATGGAGTTTCTTGTAAGTATAGTATCTTAACAGCTACTAATAAAACAAAAAAGATCCTTTCCTTGACTGCTGAAAAAGTGTAAATGGGGTATTGCTCAAAAACTGAGATCTCTTCTTCCTCAATAATGAAATAAAACATGCTGCTTGTCCTCAGAAAAGCTGATAGGGAACAGCAAGTTTGCATTAGAATTTGTGTATTCTTTATCTATCTTCTGCAAACCTCATGTTCTTTGAAGTCCTTCAAGATCCACTAAAAGCGAGCGCTTTGCAGGAGGCTCCCTGAACCTTACCAAACCGAATCTGTGAACGGCCTACAGCCTTAGTTACAGCACACAGTTTCCAGCCCTAGCAACTGCACTAAGCTAATTCACAGCAAAACACAGATTTGCCATAAGTCTGAGTGCACCAGATTGGATCCATTTCTGAGACAACAAACGCTCAACAATCCCAAAGCATTTTAGGCTTTCTGTCCGTGATAACAACAAAATGCACATAAGCAGGAGGAAACAAAGTACCTAGGGCTTAATTAAGGGCTGAAAAGCCACAGGTGTCTTTTGACTTTCAAACTAATCACATACAAAATTTAAGGTTGCAATAATTTTTTCATGTTAGCGCTGTCTCATGGCTGTGGCAGAAAGTATGCGTATGAATATGTTTCCAATGCTCTTAGCTCACAGCATGCTGTCTTTATTTATTTTGATTTAAACAACAGTATTAAAAATATCTGTACAGCCCATGGGTTCCCCAGCACATAACATTTATTACAACAAAACTCCCTTAGCATTAAAACAATCACATTGGCAGGTTCTCTGTGAATTTGTAACTATAAGGAATACACATTTTCAGGAAGCAAAATAAGCATGACTATCTTAATTAGGGTGATAGCAGGTCAGTCTAGGGAAAGAAGAAAAAAACAAGTTGAATTAATTCACTAATAAAAATTTACATGCTCTGAGAATAATTTCTGTTTTACCGATTGGTTGGTCTATAACAAATTCCACATGGATTTTCTGTAACGTAATAGCTATAGGTTTACTTGCATAATTAGTACTACTGTGGAAAGATATCTATTCTGCAGAAAGGCACCAAGCATTCCACAAAAATATGGATGGGAGAATTTGGTTGACTATTTCTAGGGAAGGAGCCAAGTAGCAAGTGCAGGAAGACACAAATCCTCACCTATTTCTATCTTGCTCTCCTGGCTTGGACCTTCAGCATCCCCAGGAAGCTGCCCATGGAAGTCCACAGCTTGCCTTGGAAGGAAGATGAGACTTAGCAACTGCATGAAGAGAGTTCAGTCAACAAAATACAGCGATGGGGAGAGATAGAAGAACAGAACGAGTGCGTTCATGATCTTATTTCTGACACTGGAAAGAGATTCATTCTTTTCAAAGCAGCAGTCTGTGAGAGGACACTCTGAATAGCGTGGTGATAGAAACATCGTAGCATTTATTTATCATAGATAATATGATGCTCACGAAATAGATGCTGTGAGTTTTATGCAGACTGAGAGGGCAAGGAGGAGAAAATTAGTGGTGGTAAAACCTGTGCACTTTCTTCTGTGTTCTTATACCACCTTTTCTTCCTTGTCTCTACTCCAGTGGAAGGAAAAATAATTAGAAAGAGGAAGAAATTAAATTAAATTAAAGAAAAATTTGATAGGGTACTAGCAGCTGGGGTTCTGACAGTCTGGTGCTTAAACCTGCATGATGCTTTCAGAAGTGCTATAATACAACCACTATCTATAATTCCAAAGCTAAAAGAACAGCATGATTTGAAACAGGCTCTACTGAAACAAAGCTAGCACATAGTATTATGAGTTTACCTGTTCTTCTTCCTCTTTTAAATTTTCTACAGGTAAAGTTACCAAAACTAAGATGGAGGCAAATAGATATTTCTTTTTAAAAAAAAAAAAAAAGTTAAAATATTTAATTTTTTTAAAACTTACAAAGTCGTAGTTGTACACCAACAACTGCTTGATCCTTGAATTACATTTAAGCAAGCAATTTTTTATTCTTGATGATCTGAAATAACAAGTATTTAGAAATCAAAGGTCAATTTTCAATTTTAAACACAGGCCTGCATGTAATATTTCACCCCACAGTCTCAGTCTGTACAATTTTTATTATCTATTACAATATTACTGTTACCACGTACAGTTTTATTACCTATTACAGTATTACCTATTCAATGAAAATGGACTCTTCGGGATAAAAGTATTTGCTAAGATTTGGAAAGGTGGTATACAGTTTAGAAAAATGGATCAAATACAAGAAATTCTACTTTATCTCTTCTTCTTAAGAACAAAGGAATTACCATATGAAAAGATATCTATAACCTTGTGACTGAAAAACAGCGATCTCTGGAAAACTGATCAGAAAATTTTCTTTGAAACTCAGCCAATATGAAGGAGTTTTGGAGGGAGAGAGATGTCGTCTGCTTATTTTTTAATCCTTGGAAATTCATCCCCTTTTGCAGCTTCATGATCTTTGTTCCTCTGTGCTATGTAAGAATAATTCTCCTACTCATTCAAAAAGTCTGTGGAAAAATCCTGCTTAGTTATGCATAGCAGATCTTTGAGCAAAAGCTTCCATAGAGCCACTAAATAGTACACTGAAACATGAAGGTGATGTTCTGATTACAGCTTGCAGAATCAGTTACTGCTTTGCTTTATAAAGATTCTACAAGTGGATATAGATAAATTTTATTAAGCCAAGTATCTTCGTTTCTCTCCTTACGCATTAGTATGTATTGAATTTGATTTCAGGAAATATCTTATTTGAATTCTAGAATAAACTGGATAAACCACATGTGCTGCAATGTGCAACCCTCAGTTATTCCTAGAATATCTTTTTAGATCTGTGAATACGAGTTGTGGCTAGTTCTGGAGTGTGAGCAGAAGAAGGGGCACCATGATATACCTCTGGAAACATCTGAAGAAATTCAGACTTTCACACTGGTGATAACAGGAATCTTATTTGCCCCATTAAACAGTGGCTGCATTTTCTTTGAGCAACATTACTGTTGCTCAACTGAATCTAATGTTCAATTTAGGAAAATGAACTACTGTGAGGCTGACAGATGTTTGAATTGAATCATGTATTGTGGATTGGGGGAAATGATGGATAATATTCTTTGTCCGTTTACTAAAGGTTCTTTTTCATCATTAAAAATGTATCTCATACAAACTCAATGAACCATATCATCTTGTAGATATGCAAGTAAACTCCATTTTTAAATTGAAATTGCATATCTTTAGATTGATGCAGAACCATGTGGACATCCTTTTTAGTAGTTTTAGCTTGTGAAGGAAAGAGATCAGAATGAACAATGCAAAAATCATTCTATATGCAGATACTTATGCAATACAGGGGCATTTTAGCCCAAGTGGAGACTGAGGTGGACAAGAAAAAAAATGCTCCTTTAATTGCTTTCTGCTGTGTCCTAGACAAATGCTAAGTGTGTTGATTCTTCAAGATCCTATCAGTAAGCATTGTCAAAGTACATTTAATTTCAATAATATTTCAAAGTCATTTTTTGTTGGGGTAACTATCCATCACACTGATCAACAGAGTTGGTTTCTTTACAGTCTTGTCTGTGTCCACTGATGGTACTTTTCCCTACACTTCTCTTGTATAAATTGCAAACTTTGGAGATTTAGAATCATCTTTTAGTTCCAGGTGTGGACAACCTATCACACAGAGGAGTCTGGCAATGCTTCATATTTTTCAAATCCTGAAATATTAATAATAACTGTACATTATTAAATGTCACCTTTAAAATGATACTGGAACAAGTACTTCATTATTAGCACACACAAATGATTGTTCCAATACATTTCTATCCAGGCAGAGTACCTAATAAATCACAGAAAAATAGGCTCTTTTGGAGAGCCCAACACTGGAGAGCTTTGCTAACACAATGTTAATAGAGTTTAGACAATGCTCAGTGTAAATTCACATTTTTTTTTTTTTTTTTTTTTTGGTAATCCTATGAACTGAACTCAAATTCTGAAAAGCTTGAGGCTTCCCAGACACCAGGCAATAGATTTCCCATGACTGCTAACAGAAGTGTATGCCATGAGAATATATCCATCCAGGATGTTTCTTACTGCAGCATCACTTAAGTTTCACAGAAAGGAAAAAGAGAAAAACTTTGAATTAGTTTTTATAAACTAATTCAATGGAATTTAAAAAATCAGGACGAAGATAAAAAGTTGAGTTTGTATGAAAACAAACTTGTATTTTTTGTATTTTCATAGACCAGGAATTCAGATAATTCAGCATCCAGAAGTTATTCAGAGGGTTATTTATTCCTGTAAGCACTTTTGTTACATCAGAAGTCATACATTTCAGTTTATTGAATTGTTTTTATTTTCAGTGACATTTTGTTTCTAATGAGAAAAATCTAAGTAATCTAAAAATCTAAGTAATTTTTAAAATGAGTTTTCACATAAAATACATAATACATATCCAAAAGACTTTGCAATAGATAGGTTTTGATTTTATCAAAACTTTCCAGCAATATAATGAATTGTAAATTTTGTAATACAAAAAAATAAGTAGTTCTCATGGGAGGATAAGAATAAACAAGAACAGTGAACTTGCAATGAAGAAGATTTAGGTTAGGCGTAATGGTAAACGTTCATTACAGCTAGGCAGATAATTTTCACCTCTGGCTACATAGCATCATTGCAGAATTTTCTTTACTGCTAGGGATATAGGAAGTGCATTAGATGTACATATAGAAGTTATTCATGACCATGAATTTCCAACTATAGATTTCTTCAGTTTTATGCTTTCTTTAGCAAATGAATACTGTGTCTCTGTCTTGATAACAAAAACACATTCAAACATGTTTAAGTTCTTTGAAAATAAGACAGCACCTAGCAGGATGTTCAGAAGTGTAAAATTATCTCTTAATTCAAATTTCTCTTGATAAGAGTCAGTTGCTTTATTCATGCAGGCCTTTTTGAAAACTAGATTAACTGCATGAGTATCTGTCTCAAAACTTTGTCCTAATTTCTGAAGCTACTAAATAAACACAGGCAGTCTTTGGACTTAATCGAGTAAAATCTTTGAGATTACAGAGTAATTTAGACTCTTATTTTCATACAAAGTAGATATACTTTACTATACTATACTATACTATGTTTTCAAATACCACGTCATCTTGTTGTAACTAGTAAAGTTGTATTTATAAGTGATCAGTATAATCTGTGGATTGGCACTAACAAAACATGCAGGGAAATTTCATAAAGTGTAAATCCTCTTGGGATGCAGGACTTCTTGACTCAAAATTATGGTACGGGTATTGGTAATTTGTTTGTAAATGAGTCAGCATGCCCATTTTATGAGTAACAGTTCTCCAACTAGGTTCCAACAAAATATTCACAAAGTTGAACTGGTCCTTGTTTCTGATCCCTCCATGAACCTATGGTGCTAAGTTTATGGATTCCAGAAAATTTGGTGCTGTTTTAAGCAACTTGATATAAATACTTTGGGGAATGAAAAAATAAATACATTGGCCTTGATTTATGAAAGCACTTACATTATGTTTAAACCATAAAGACTGCATCTATTTTTTCCTACAGAAAGAGACAATTATGGTATTTTTCCTTTTTTTTTTTTTTTTTTTTTAGATGAGAATTCAGCTACTGCCATCTATTGATATACTGTGAAGATTCACTGCAAAAGTTATGTATGTTCACCATACCTCTTCTAACAGAGTACCGTAAAATAGTAGAGGTAAGAAGAGGGCACTGACGGAACGACGCTTCTTCTTCCCAGCAGTGAAAAACAGTGACTTGGAAAGCAGGAAAATACCAGAAGTAGTCTGAGGATGGGGAAAAGGTGCGAGTTGCTTTGACTGTAGAGGTAAATTTTAAAACAGGAAGGGCAACAGTCATATATGCAGGCATGGTCTGTCACTAAATGACTTATCTAACAAACACATTCAATACGTATAGTTGTGTGATCCTCACTAGCTCGTTTTTAGGTGTGTTATCTATGTTTGGCTCTTTAACAGCAGTCCAGTCTCACTGGACATGCTCATTCCCAAAGACTTTGGAAACCAGCCTGTGTTTCCAACTATCTGTGGAGGGAATTTCACTGACCTGAATTAATTAACTGAAATTAAGCCAGGGTTATAAATGAACAAGACTAAAGAAGGAATCACACTGAATTAGAATAAGAAACAAGTTGTGACTTTCAACTGAGCCCTCATTGTTGAGCTCCCTCGTTGTAGGGAGCAAAATCAACTTCAGGAAACTGCCACTTCACCCGAGGAAGGCAGCTCAAACACAGCAGCCTCGCGAGAGTGGAAGAGGGAAGGGCCCAAGGCAGCATTCTGTAATTTCTTGCTATCGCATATAGCAGTAAAATACTGCCCTTGTTCTGGTTTCTCTGGAGCTGAGCCACACCAGCATTCATTACCTCCTCTACTCTAAGACCCAAAGTCTGACATCTGCATAACACACCTGGGGACTTTTCCTATATTATTGCTCTCCCTTTCTGAAGTCAGTAACAAGACTATTGCCAGAGTTTCATGACCATTTCTTCTCTGTTTCTTTTATTTTCAATTGATCATACATAAATTTTACCTTTCTGAAAAGAAGGTTAGCTTATCTATACAGACACCTGCATTATTAACTCATTTTCAGTTGAATATACAAAATCATGCTTCATGCATACATGCTTCCTGTATTGTCCATAACTGGTTAATTAATTAATTGACACAGTTTTCTTCTTTTCTTCTTCTTTTTTTTTAAATGAGACATATTGGAGAGGGGGAGAATCTGTCCTCAGTTACTCATTTCATTTATTCAAATTACAACTTTCCAATCCAATACTGCAGAACAAGCGCTCCAGGGTAAATTCAGAAACTAGTCTCATTATGATCCCTTAAGTATAATGCAATTTGAATCACGTCATGAATGACTAACAGTTTAGAAGCAATTATTTTATGACTAGGTAAATTTCTACCTCATAGCAAATATTTCTCACGTCTTTGTGTGCTAGTCTTCTCAGCCGGTGTTAAGAAGATTAGAGAGATTAAATAAGCATTTATAATCAGGAAAGGAAACCAAGAGCAACATTAGTCTTATTTGAGGAAGCTGAACGAGGGAAGCGCAGGACTCACACCAGTGGCATGTCCTGCATCAGAAGTTGTCACACAACAGATGCCAGCGGTAAAGTTTGCCACAGACATACAGTTTCCATTGGATCAGATTTTTCATAGGTTGCTGATAGCTGCTATCCACGATGAGGCTGTCGCAGAGGAAACATAGTAAAGGTTGAACGTGAGGTGAGAGGCTAGTCATCGCCTCAGTCTGAGAGATAGGGGCTTGAGAGGTGGGACCACGAAACCCCACAGCAGGGTGATTTAGCACAGAAGCATGCTGGACGCTGAGAAAATGGAAGGGAATAAATCGACAGATCAGTTAACTGCTCTGCCGAAGCATTCTTAAAATATCTGGATATCCTAACAGATGTCAGAATTATTATTTTGAGATTCACACACAATTACTCTCTACTTGGGATAAACAAATAAATCTAGTTGGAAATGCATGATTTCCAGCTTGGATATAATTTTATTTAAGACATTTCAGTATTTTGGATTCCTTTTCTCTGAATGATCATTTGGCCCAGGATCTCCTGTTGTGTTCTGGGGCTTCAGAATAGTTTTTTGCTCCTTAATAATTTTAGTTGGCTACACATATAGCCAACTATTCTTTCCTATGAAAAAAAAAAATCTATTATTCATGCAGAAACCATGTGGTTTCCAGATCTTGTAACTCTCATGAAAGCTGTAAAAGTATCAATTCAGGGAGGTCAGGAAGTAGCTTTCAGGGCTTCTAGACTGTCATGAACCTGGTAACTAGGCCTTGAGGTTTCAGGTTCCTTGCTTCAAGGTAAAAAGGAAGATCACAAAGCTGAGCGAGCACTCAGCTGCACAGCTGGTTTCGCTTTAGAGCTTTGGCCTGAGGTATGATTTGCAAAGCACCTGAGATCCCTTGCGTGAATTCAGACCATTTCTGCTGGAAGATCTCAGCTATAACAGAGGTCTTCTGGCACCTCCAAGATTTCAGAAGAGCCAATTTCCCAATAAATTGCTTAAAAAAAAAAGAAAGAAAAAAGGAATGAGGATTATCAGAAGTTTGCCTCTGTTTTGACACAACTTTTTAGAAATTAACCATTTCATTAATAAAAAAGCTCTAATAATAAACAAAACACAATCTCTGGATGTACATAAGGGATCCCTAAAGGACATCCAGCTTATGCATCAGTGATCTGGATGAGGGTACTGCACCTAGGGAGGAAAAACCCCATGCACCAGGACAGGCTAAGGGATGACTTGCTGGAGAGTAGCTCTGTAGATTAGGGGGTCCTGGTGGACAAGCTGACCATGAGCTAGCAATGTGCTCCAGGGCCAAAGAAGGTCAGTGGTATCCTGGGCTGCATTAGGAAGGGTCTTACCAGGAGACCAAGAGAATTTCTCCTCCCTCTCTACTCAGCCCTAGTGTGGCCACACCTGAAGTACTGGATCCTGTTCTGGGCTCCCCAGTATGAGAGAGATATGGAGCTGCTGGAGAGAGTGCAGCAAAATGCTACAAAGATGATTAAGAGACTGGAGCATCTGCCCTATGAAGAAAGGTTGAGAGAATTGGGACTCTTCAGCCTTGAGAAGACTGAGAGGAGATCTTATAAATGCAATAAATATCTGAAGGCAGGATGTAGACAGGAAGAGGCCAGACACTTCTCAGCAGTGCCTGTGATAGGATGAGAAGCAACAGGCACAGGAAGGTCCATCTGAACATGAGGAAAAACTTTACTGTGAGGCTGACAGAGTACTGGACCAGGTTGTCCAGAGAGGTTGGGGAGTCTCCTTCACTAGAGATCTTCAAGGCCCGCCTGGATGCAACCCTGTCTAACATGCTCTAGGTGACCCTGCTTGAGCAGGGGGGTTGGACTAGATGATCTCCAGAGGTCCCTTCCAGCCTCACCCATTCTGTGATCCCTTTAGCAATTCGAAGGGATTCTGCCCTTCTTCATTAGGATTATACAGTTAACTATCAGTTCTTCACCATCCAACACGAAAAAGAGCAAACTAAAAAATGCATTCTTAGTTGCTTCTTCACTACAATCTTATGTGAGAATTAGAAGTTCTTTTTCTTTAAATTGAAAATGCAGCCTCACATTTCTTGGAATTCTTATTTTGAGGGCTGTAAGTCTGTCAGAAGTATATCCCTCTTGTTTCATTATCAATACACTTCGTTCCCTTTTAAAATAAAGGTTATGTTAGTTATTATTATAACAGTTTGCACATAATCTGCTGAGAATAAATATCCATGTAATGAGCCTGAAATTATATGGTAATTTCTTAATTCAAAATAATTACATGGCTATTTGTGCCCTCTAAAATACAGTATTACTTATTCAGCCAAAACAAATTGCTATTTGCCCAGGTTTTGAACTCTGGTAAACAGTAGAACAATAGTGGGCTGCATACAAATCCTGAAACAATTTATGTTAGATGTTTACTTACACAGAAATGGAAACAAATATTTGTCAAGGCAATGAGTAGACTTTAGTATAACCAAGGGAAAAACAGCAGAAAAGCCTTGAAAATGAGACTGAGAATACGGCCAAGACAGAATGCTGACAAGGACACCAGCTGGCAGAAAGTCATCTAGTGCCCGCTAAAAAATTTCAAAAGCTTGAATATGTTAGATAAAGGAATGGAATTTGTCTGGCTTATTTTGGCTTATTGTTTACATCTGAGCTAACTGTGTCGATATCTGCTTCAGTCACCTGAAGACAGCTGTGTATGAACACTACTACGGAGATGAAAACTGGAAGGAAAAAGGAATGAGGGAAGATGCACACTCAAGTTGACTCTGTCCAGTTTTCTTCCAAGCCGATAGAGAGTCCTACACTGGCTCTAACACAGGCTGGAGAAGGCCTGGACACCAGACCATCAGTAAAAGATTTAAAAGTCACTTCATCCTAAGTGGTAATACAAGACTTTTCATTAACTTTAATAACAAGAGCTAGAGTCGCAGATTCTCATGACTATTGACTGATAAATTGTAATTCTTCACTTGCTCAGACTAGAAGAATGACTAGGAATGAAGGACTTGCAAATGGATTAGTGCTGCCGAGTATGAAGACAGGGCCCTCCGAAACACTGAGTGGACATCAAGTGTTTCACAGATGGGTATTAATGTATTGTGTGAACCAAATGTCCCCTTCTCATCTGTGATTATTAAATATTTGGGCCTGGAATCAAAACTAAATCCACACGTGATTTCCTACTCCTGTATTACATAGCTACTCCTCATTTACTCCCCTCTTTCTTAAACACACTGGATTGAGTTTTATTCCTGTATTTATGTTTTTAGAGTTAATGATTTCTCTCATAGAGGTAGAGCTATATATAGGACCTGGCACACCTTGTTTCCTGTTTCCAGAAATAAATCACAGTCCACAGAACAATGGTCAATCCTGATTGCACACTCTTTCACGATGAGAGATAAAACTTCATAATCAATTAATCCTCTTAAAGATAGGCAACACAGAATAATCTGAAGAAATAAGATTGTCAACGACTCATAGGTTTCAGACAAGATATAATATAAATTTTGTTTTTGTAAATATTTTCTACTTACAAGCTGATCCAAAATAGATGGTGAATCAAATTGAATCACTGGTTACTATCCAGAGTCAGCTCAGATCTGCTGCTAACAAGACTTAAATGCACTTCCAGACCTGTAAAAGAAAATCATGGTTTATTTTCTATAAAAATATATACAAAAATTATCTATAGAGCCTTGCATGACTTAGGTGGCAGCATTCATTTTTACGTACAACTGTAAATTTTTGTTTCACCATTAGATAGTTTTTAATCTATTTTTATAGTATAGACAACTTCATAATTTGTATTTGTGTTTCTTGCTGGAGAAAACTCAGCATTACACTCTTTGCTCCATTTGCTGAAGACGCGAAAGTTGTAATCTTGAATAACTGACTTTACTGAAAAAATACAATCTCTTATAGCATTAGTAAGGCTAGCATTAAAAATCCCTCAAGACTGTGTTTTTCATTGTTTAAATATAAGTTGCATGTAATGATACACCATAATATTATGTGCTATACTATTTACTTAATTAATGCTTGCCCGGAAACCACATATTTTTCTGTGACTTGTTATTTCTTGTATCTCAGGAAGTGGATGACATGTCGTGAAATGTTTTCTTCCTAGAAGCAATTTTCTGGTTGGTTTATCCGAGGCTGTGTCAAGAGGGCTGAAGTGTCCTGTACATCAGTCCTGTGGCTAAGTGGCTTCAGGCTGCTTTGTCCTCTTTCATGCCAGACCAGCTTAATTCAGCCTTGATTTCTGCTAAGCTTGCCTTGCCTTCCTGCATACCAGTTTTGTTTTGGGTGTTCTTGATGCTAAAGACTCTGCATATTTTCATGAGAGCATGGCCGAGGCCCTAAGCTAAGCTCTGTTCCCTTAGTCATATGGATTCTTTTAAAGCATCACAAGGGAAAGAGGAACAACTCAACAAAATAAAAAAAACAAAGAAGAACTTCTGACCATTTCTTCAGCTGTCACTTAACATTTTCCTTTCTGTTTTGGTATAAATGATACTGAGTCTGATAGCTTGTAATAGCACAATAATAAATAGCACCACCGCTATTACTTGTAAACAACAGAGAAAACTGCCCATCACTTATTTAGACTGTCCTACATCTTATGCAGTTTAACCCATGAAGATTTTTAATAGCTTGGGTGCATTCATCATGCCATTCCCACTAGTTCTAACAAGGAGTTATAAGGTGAGATTTATTCAGCATTTTGGTACTAGTAGCAGAGTATGAAGACGATGTTGTTAATTTTTAATGATGATGCCCAGCTTAAACACATCATTTAAAATTTCAGTTTTTATTCTAATTTAAGTGTTATTATATCCATCCAGCTTGAATAAATGTATTTAACCATCTCAAAGTTATTGCTTGTTTGGTTTTAATTCAGGCCTGAACTATTCCATGATCACTCGAGTTACACATTACACATTGTTGACTAACAGCTTAATTTTGCTGAGTTTTCATTTATTACTGTCACTATTGCAGCTGGTTTTGAATTTTTGTAGCTTGCCTAACCTAGTGTGGATCTAATTTCATTGACATTTAACACCGATCCTGAGGGCTCCTCTTTGACTGTTTGTCACCTAAAGATCACATACTTTGCTGCTGACTTTTAAAATCGATTATAATCTCACAGGATTTGGCTGAGAGGATAACCCAAAGTGAAAGGTAGTGGAGTCTTAAGAGAGAGAGTTCCCCAATGCATTAAATAAGATTGATTTTCTATGAGCAGAAACAAAAGGTCTGCTAAAGAAAAAAAAACAAAACAGGAGCCAAGGCTTTCCTATAATACCTAGAAAGTGCACATAAATCTGTATCTCATTTGCTGAATTTTAGGATCTGGTATAATAGAATGCTACTAAATCCTGGGTGGGATGCTGTTATCAATCATGTTTACAAGTCTTCTCCTTAAAGGTAACCTTTTCTCTTTTTCTCACCCCCCCCCCCCCTTTTTTTTTCTGGTTGATTTGAACCAAGGGTGAAAAAAATACCCTCAAAGATATCCCTTTATTTAACTTAAGAGAATGTATTTTAGAAATATAATTAAAATATAAATAAAATATACACAAAATATACACAACATACCTTCTCTGCACTCCAATTTGTTATTTTTCCATAGTTTCATTAATTAGAGCTGAACCAAATCTCCAAGTTCGACAAAAATTTTGAGGCAGTCTGAAGTACTGTACTCTGTGATTTTTAATGAATAAATAAGTGCCTTCACTTTCAGAGTCATTTTCTTATCTGAGTAACTGATAAATATAGATTAATGGAATCCTTGAAAAAATATACATTAACTTAATGGAACAAGCAAATGTTTTACTGAAAATATCCTTTCGCATGATGAACAATAATTCTTCAAACTGATAGCAAGAATATGTATTTAGTTCACTCTGAATTAGGTTGAAAAAAATATTAAGGTATTAAATTTGAAAATTGATACAAGAATTCTTCACATATGGATGAGCAGGAGGGTTGATAAAAACAGATTTAGAATTGATATATTTTAAAAGCTCAATTTTACAGCAAACTGAGTGATCATAGAAAAAAGAGATAAAGAAAAAAAATGCAAGGCCTTTTGTCTAGCAATTCTTCACAATAACAATGTAAAACAGTATAAAATAACAGGGAAGAAGCCAGGGGAAAGATAGAACCTGAAGAAAGAATTCAGTGATGAAGAAGTAACTGTGGGAAAGATGGAAGAGCTGGAAATAGAAAACCATTGGAAGAAGTTACAGAGAAGACCAGACGGACTGGCAGAAAAGGCTACTCAGGAAAGCGCAAGATAACGTAACTGCTTAACTGGCTAGTAAGTCTGAGCGAGGATCTCAAGCACTGCCTCTTATTTTCCTTTCCAGGCCACAGATTGCTGTACGGATCATTTTAGCTCTTCTGCTTTTCAGTTTCTCCTTCCCTCTGGTGAGAACCTTACCATTAATGAGAAATAGTTATTACAGGAGGAGTCCAGCAGATCCTGAGGAACAGAAAACGAGTTTTTCACCTGCATATACTGCCACAGAATTCCACTTCAAAATTATTATTTTAATAATAATAATTTCATCTAAAAATTGTGCTTGAAAAATATCTGCCAATGTTGTCAAATTTTTCTTCAGAAAATTGGGTTTTGAATATTTTTAACCAAACTGGAACAATTAATGTTATTAAATGGGACAGTACATTTCACTTTAAAATCAATGAAAGTCAATTGCATTTCTTAGAATATTGCCTTCTGGGAATTTGGACACTTGCAGCATAAGTTACATCTGAGGATTCAGTCACGCAGGTCATAATCTAGCTATATGCATTTCCACCACTGCATCCTGCAAGAAGTATTTCTCAGACAACAGAGAAATTGAAGGCCAAGCAATAACAAAAAAAGCTGAATGGTGATCAGCTCAAGAACAAAAGAAAATGAAGCATTTCAGTTTCAGGGATGCAGTGCTTTATTCCAATCAAAAATGCCAAAACAATGTTAATATCTCCAAATGAATGTTCTTTGAAATCTCCAAATTCTGCAGGCAGGTGTTGAAACTGATAATAAAAGCAAACAGTGAAATATCCTTGGGGGTAAAAATGTATGATTTCTTCACATCTACTTGTTTCTAGTCCCCATTTTCACATCATATCCTAAATAAAGGAGACTCTTAAAAGGGAGGCAAGAGAACTCTACAAAATGGTTTAAAGTGAGATGATCTCAACTCCCCAGTAAAAGCTGTTATAATAAACGTGAGTCTAGGGAACCCAACCAATGTAACAGAAATCAACTTTTGTTTGGGATAGCATCTTTATAATCACAATATGAACACAAAACAAATATATGTAATGTAATTGTTCATACGTTGTTACCAGACACTAAAAGCAAAATCACAAGGATGTCCCGTTGTCAGAGGTCTGCATTAATTTACTTCCCAATTCCAGTCAATTTATTACCACAAAAGCCCTCCGTTAAAATGTTTTATTTGATACAGGGTGAATTAAAACTATCTTTTTATTCTGAAGATACACTTAGCAGCATATAAAATAGTGATTTAATAGGTACTTAATGGTCTAAAGCTTTAAATGAACGTATCATAAATTAAAGCATTCGTAGGCTTTTATGCTTTCCCATTTGGATTCTAAAAACACAATTTGCATTTGTTATCTGAGGCTGATATAAAGTACCTTGTCTTCCAGTGACACTCAGCTGTATCAAAATATTTGTCCCTATAGCACACTTGCCTTATATTTCAGCTTATATTTTAAGGGTGATGTCACAGCCCTTCGTTAATGAAGATGGACAGAAAGATTTCAGACTTCTTTGAGCAACTTGGAATTTGATACAGCACCCCAGATTCTGAGCGGTCACTGGCAACAGGTCCACTCTTTCCTTTTTAGCTCACTTAATTTCAAACGTAGCAAAATGGGTGGATTTTCAAAACGACATACGAAGACTGGGCACAAAACCTTATTAAGTAAATAACAGGTTTGTGTCTGCCAGTTTCTCTCTAGGTGTCTGACTTTTTCAGGATGTTGTCTGAAAGGAATTGGCAACTCAAAGTAAACCTTAGAAAGGAAAATAATTTTTTCTTTTCTTTCCTTCGTTTTGTTTCCAAGAAATCTGAAGTGCTTTCCTATATATATTTCATATCTGAATATTCACTGTACTGAACCCTAGCAGTCTCAAATCACAACAGCTTATGCATTATAGGAAATAACTAGAAAAACTATTAAGCAAACCTGAGGGGAATAAAACCAAAAAAAAAAGTAATGTGCGGGTGCTCAAACTCAGCCTCACCTACATGCTGAACTGAATGCAAGCACCTCCTTAAATTCTACTCCAGGACGTGGCAGCTTGGAGTCTGTGCGCTGGTCCCTCCTTCCAGACAAGGGGCTGCAGCAGCTCAGCGCTCCCCACCTTCTGCAGCCACGTCTGGAGCAAACGGGCGCTCCGTGGGACTAGCGTGACCATCCTTACATCCTTACGTCTGGAAAGAGGAGGCGGAAGCAGGATATTTCCCTTTTAACTTCCGCTCAAGATATTTATAAAACAAAAAGCATCTCATGAAAGCACGTAAACCCAGACTGCTTGCTAGCTGCTGCCAGATTGCCGTATCTCACTGTTTTAAGAGCAAAAAACAGGAGCTCGCTGGCTCACAAGCAGAGCTCCTTTATGGTTTCCCGCCAGCAGGCTCACCGCTGCACAGCGCGGAGGGCTGGTAGCCCTGCTGCACGGGAATCTTGCACGGGGCCGTGCGGAAAAATCCAGGCGTTAGGAACAAGGAGAACCTGCTGCCCCCGTGCCCCCCTGCCTCCGCGCGCGCAAGGAGCTTGTGCTCCCACAGCTTGCCTCTTCCAGTCCTCCTCTCAAAAACGCCAGCTGCAAGGCCTCCGTTCCCGTCAATTCTTCCCGACAGACTGCTCTAATAAACCATAAAAATAGGATGACAGCCCTGGTAGCAATTAAGGGTGGGTTTTTCCTCCTTTCTAGCCTTTTTCTGACCCTTAATTAACCCGTAACCTAACATGCAATTTTTAACCCGTAACCTCTTGTGACACCCTCACGTGCTTTGTTCTTTCTGGCTTCCAGAGGCAGAGTCAACCTTATCGATGGGCAATTTTCAAGCACAAACATAGATTGCCACTTGAATCCTATGCATTAGTCAGCATCTCTGCTTCCTGAGTCAGTGTGGTTTTCAATACATTGGCAGCTGGAAAACAAAATAAAACAAAAGAACACATCAATGCACATACCATTTACAGTCACACCTATATGTTTATGTAGGTATTTGAAGATCTATTTTGGATTACAAATATTCTGTTTGATAAGAATATATATCTAAATAAAAAAGGTTTTAAAGAGAAATACTCTACGCTAAAAAGATCAACCAAACAAACCCCTCAAGCTAAGCATTTTTTCTCTAAATGTAACAAATACTAACAAATATTTTTTTAATTTTTTTCCAAAATAAGTTAATTTACTGACATCTGCAAGCAATGAAAATAATTTTAATATGGTAGAACATTTCTTTCTCCTGTAAAACATTCTGGAATAACAATTTTAATCAGATTCCTATTTTTTATCCCTCCTGAATTTCTTCTGAATATCCTGTGTTGCTATCTTTCTCTTCTTTATCACTACTGTCTGCGCACAAGGCATTTTTAGATTGTCTCTGTGGTGCCACATAGTTGGGTGACTGTCTATTCATTGATCCACAATGTGGTATGTTTGCATTTTTCTCCTGCTACTGCATCATTAGCACTTACCTCATTTTTATATACTGTCATCTCTAGGTCATTTCAATCATTTCTGCCTTCTGTGCAGTTTCCTTCCATTAAGGGTCTTTGGTTTGCAATAATTCTCTCTTGACCGATTAGTTTTGAAAGCACCATATTGCATTTCCTTTTGTTATCTCTCATGTCCAGTTTCAGCTTCTTCCATATTGCAAGCTTAACAAGGTTACATAATGATAATATTAATATTCCAAATTTTATCTGTGAGATTACAGTCTATACCTATTTTTTGTGATTGCTATCATCAATCGATGACCTTTTTCTACATTATTACATGATTTTTTGTTTCAAAACTCTATTATAGTTTTTAAAGATAAACCCTAAGCTTTCAATACTGCGTAAATGAATACAAGAACCTTTTATTTTAAAAAACATTTACAGAAAATAAATGAAACTTAAGGAAAAGTAAAAATTACTGAAAGATATTTCTCAATGTATAGAGTCTTTTTAAAACAGATTTCTAGCTCCTTAATAGAAATGATACATTTGAATCCACACCAACAATTTAATCTGCTTCAAGATAGAACTCATTTTAAGAAAACAAAAGTCACCTCTTAAATTCTCAGGCTTACCCAGTTGCCTTTGGGACTGCCAGCAGAATGTGTGATGTAAATAGATAGACAGCATAAATGCAAAAATGAAATTTCAACTTTAAAAAAAAAATAAATAAAAGTGTTTTCTGCATTCTGCAAAACTACCAAGATTGAAATTTAATTAAAAAAATGGGCATGTAAACCAACCATTATTGGATCTTCAGAAATCCATTTGCTTATACTGTTCATATTTCTGACATTTTTCAGGAACTCTGAATATTAAACAAATAGTTCTATAACAGACTTGAACTTCAATGAAAGAACTGAGAAAAACCATGTGAAAAATAGGCATCTCCAACTTCTTTCATACAATTCCACTATAAATAGCATACTAAACATTCTCTTTTTTTAATGACTAGCATTCGTGCACTTTTACTGAGTTTATATATCCTAAGTACTGGAACAGACCTAATTAGAATCATGACAATCTTAACTATTATTGGGTGTTGTCATGTATCTGCTCTGTAATATTAGTTTTCAGCAGAGCTTAAAGTTGAACTTTTTCTACAAGACAAACACATTGTCTTTTTTTGTGGTTTGCAACTCCATTGCCAAATACATTTCCAGATCACATGCATGAGTGTTTCTTTATGTCTTCATCCCTTTCTTCCTGTGGTTATATAGTCAATTGAATGTTATATTCAAACACTGGAATGCATTTTAAAACAGCTACCGAGTAGTATGGGATGCTACCTGTAGGAACCCCTCACAGGGAGGAGGGTAGGACAAGACGTAGAGGGAGCAATTTCCCTTTGGTAGATCTTCAAGATTCATGTGATCGAGAAATCACTTCAAACAAACCACTCAAAAACAGATTTCCTATCTATTACACGATTTCAAGGACTTTACAGCAAAGCAGGGCAACATAACCTACTACACACTTAGTTTTATTTCTCTATTGTTACAAATATTCCTAAATCAAAATACTCTATGTAGCAGTACTCTAACACACAAGGTATATTCTGCTGGGTAGGGGATTTCATGCAATGTAACTGTAGATAGTGTAACGCACGTTTCATGAAAGTCAAAATTATATTGTAAGACTGCTTGTGTAAACATCTCAGAAGTACTGTATTGTCAGAATACTGAGGATTTGCTCTAAAAGACTCCAAACTTTGACTCAGCAACAGCTGGGCTTTAGCAGTGAGTTTCCTCTAGAAATTACTCGTTCTTTGTCTATAAATATTCCAATTATCACAGTAATTGGTCTTTAGAATAGATAGTGCCATGGTGACTGGAGAAAGTCTACATCCAGTTAACATGCAAGCAGTTCCATTTACTCATTTGCAAGAAAATTACTTGAATGGTCTTGCTAAACAACTCACGCTACACATTAGTATGTTTTGAATAGTTTATCAGGACCATTTTTATCTTTAAGTTAAGACCACGCTCTTTCCAACATGAATGTGCAACCTGCACTCAAGAGAATTTGACTGAACTTGAGACTCCATCTCATTCCAGTATAGAATTAGACCATAACTGGAAAGCCCACCCTGCTTCCACAAGATGGACAGAGGCTGCAAAGCCCTGGCTTCAGTAATACCTCCGCAACAAATTCTAGAAAACAAGAAAACTTTGCGCAAGAAAGCTTTTCCTTTTGAATCTTCCAATATTTCAATATAATTGCAAGTTTTCTGCCAAATGCTCTTTCATGCTAATCCATGTACAGTTGCTGCTAGATGTTGACCCAAAACAGAAATAAGACTATTTTAAGAATGCTTCAGCAACAAAATGGAAGAAAGCCAAGGAATACTTTCAAAAGTGCCCAGAAATAATTAACATAAATATAAGTAAAAAACAGTAAAATGCTTCACTCTAAAATTTAGACCAAAAGCTGTATCAGCAACATGCTGAATTTACGAACAGCTTTTGAAATGTAAAGGACACTACAGGCATTTTAGATCTTAGCTAGCTACATGAAAAGAGAAGTGTTTACTCATGTTGCAATCATTTACTATGTCAAAACTCTATATTATAGAAGTGCAGAAATATATTATAAAGTCTTTCAAGATGTTCTTCCAGTACTTACTATAACATCAAACCTACACTAAATGAATGAAAAAAAATGCTCTACAGTCTTGAAAACATTCATTTCTCAACATACTGAAGACATAATCACGTAACACTGAGAATGAATTATTGCATAGGGATGCATACATTTTACCACAGTAAATTTCTAAAATACTAGACAAATTTTACAAATAAAATTATATTTTTTCAGGCCATAATTTACTTTTGACTTCTAGCCACTTATTTGATGCATTTTTAATAGTTCTTTAAATACAATATATCAACAAAGCAGGTGCACAGATACATAAGAGTATAAGTACATATGTATCTAAACTATTATCAATGAATTCAGTACAAAAGAGAATCATGTTGATCTTTGCCATCTGTTACTTCTCATTTCTATTCTCTTCTCTCCAACAGTGACCTAAATGCACCTGTAGCATCATTTATAATAATACATTGCCGATATTGATAAAGGAACACACACAGGTGGATTTCTTCCCTTGCCCTGGGACCACCAAAGGTAAGTTTTAATACAAAGCTGACCTCGCTTGGAAAGACCAACCATCCAGAACAGAAAACTGCAGAGCAAACCCTCAGCTGGTTACACTTACTACCCAAGGCCTTTCTAATAGCTCTAAAACAGAATCTTTAAATTTGATTAAAAAGCAGCTATAAAATAACTGCTTAATAACTGCTGAAAAACAGTGATCAGCACAGTGATCAGGGTATTCTTCACAAATACTGAAAAGTCAATATGGAAAAATTACCTTTTAGAGTTACATGTGTGCGCTAGTCTTCAAAAGACTGTGATATAGGTTTATATGATATCTTTTTTAAGAAGAAACAGAATCTGATATTAATACTCAGGAATTTGAGACAATTTTTTGACACTAATTTTAAGAAGAATTTAAATATCCTGACTTTTAATAATTGCTAACCAGGTAAATTCTGTAAACAAAGTCCTCACTTGTCTCAAATTGAGTGCCCAGAAACAGAGGGTAGACTGCATCCACCATTCAGTTACAGTTTCTTAGATTGCTCTGCTTTTACAACCCACTAAATAGAGGCATATATTGCAGTTCAACACCTACTACTTTTCCTTTACTATTATCAAATGAACATGAAAACAGACATACAACTTTCTTTCCAAAACTTATTGACTGTCATTTAAAAGCTGAAAATTATTGAAGCAGCTATTATATCATCCTGCTCATATCTTTCTTTAAGGAGTAACTGAATATAGAGATGGTGACAAAATACATTCAAGTCGATGACACATACAATACGCAGCTAAGAAAAGAAAACTACGCTTTGATTCTGCTTGGAGTAGGGATCACTTTCTCTCTGTGAGGACAGGTTTGGTTAGAAGGTACTGATTAGGTTTTTCAAACATATTTAGCTTTATATACATAATAACTGTACTAAATGACTTGGTGATTTTTCCTCTTCTACACATATGAACTCTTAGAAATCTGAATATGCAATTCTCACAAATTTTTGTTATTAATTACCACATTATCAGAAAGACAACCATCCTCTTACAGAATCTGTATCCCAACCAAAAAATTAGGATAAGCAAAACAACTAGCAAGAGATATATTGAGCTGGATTTGATTTATTTTAGGTGTTACACAATGAGATCAAATATTTGGTATCAGACTACATACCTTTTCCAAGAAGCCCGCACAGTAAGTACTTTAATGTTTATCTGCTAACATTACAAAATGGCATATGACAACCACTAGACTTCATTTTCATAAATATTACTGATAGCTTCTTTCTTGAATGGTTACTTCCTACAAACACTGAATAAATATGAAAATGATAAGACTTGCAGATAAGTCATGACAGAATTTTTTCACAAACCTTGCATAAAACATGTGCTTAGTAGAGAAAAGATACATTTAACAGAAGTCAAAGGAATATCTCTTTATTCATGAGATGTTTTGAGTCCTCATACTACCCTAAAAATCACTAAAGTGCCACAAGCTGTGGCTGTGCTCTTTAGGCACCAGTTCAGCAAGCACTTCATCCTTCTTTGGTATTACACTGACGTGTGCTTGACTGTCATTGCTGAACCTGGAAAAAAAGCCATGCCATTTTCTGTCATCCTACTAATGTGCCATGTGTCAAAACAAAATTACATGTTTTTCAAATCTAAAATTTGCTCTGTGGATTCCTGCAGTTTAATGAAAATTTCCTGATCAGATACCAATATCTGATTCATAAATATGTTTGTCTTAAAGGGTCACCTCTTCCCACAGATAACCTTGCCAACACAATCTGTGCTTAATTGGTGTGACAATTTTGAAAGTAATCAGCAGAAAGTATAACTCAGGACATGACAGTATAAGACGGAAGTTGTAAATGGCAGAAAACTGAATATTTCAGAAACAACTCTACATTCCTCTTCAGAGATCTTCAGTAAACAATGCCTTATCCTTGTTTAAGGCACTTAAAAGTACTCAAGTCAGTCACCATTCAAAAGCTCGAAGATTTGTTAAACAAAGGGGTTTTTCTTTTGGTCCAACATCACAAAAATGTTGTTAGAATTTCCTAAGGCCAACATACCACTGAATTCCTTTAAGTATTTGTTCTAATTCACTTACAGTAAATCATATGTTATTCACAACAAAACATACTTTTCAGACTGAAGAAATATGTATTTTTAAATTAATCTTTTACTGCCAAATGTCAGTGCAAAAAAAAATCACTAGTTATAACTTTTCAAATGGATTTTGCAAATCAGTTGTTTGGTAGTTTTTTTCAATTTTGGTTCAAAATATCTGCCAGTCCTGGTGAAATAATACATAGCTCTATCATGAGGATAAAATTGTTCACTTTGCAGGCAGGGCATCAATCCCAAACCCATTAAAGCCAGTGAAAGGTTTTATTGATTGTAGCGGACCGTATAACAAGCTGTACTCAGGATTTGTCGCAAAATTGCATTTGATGTATTGTGGATTTTTCCTGAAATACTTGTGTTATCAAAGTCATAGAAAGTTGGGCTTAAGTCATTACTGATTTAAAACCTCATTTTTCAAAGAATTGCCTAATTTCCTGATAATCAACCTGTTCTAAGAATCAAATTTTTCTATTTTTGTTTCTTTTTCAGCTCCTCAAATCTCTCTCCTGTGCGCTCTCTGAAGGAACTACACAGCTGAGACACAAAGTTAAACTAAATTATGTGTCTATGACCTTTGCTAGAAAGTTACTAGAAAAGTTACTAGAAAAAATTAATGAAGGAAATTTAAGCATTACATACTCTCAGTATACAGAGGTAATCCTATCTTAAAAGGTTGAACAACCACCTTCTGAATCTATACACAGTAACGCCTAAGGGCAGAAGCAACACAACAGCAGCAAAGGATTTTAGTTCAGCGTGTGAATAACAGGTTACCTTACTTAGACGACAACTGGGTCTGTGTTCTTGCAGTTCTGTTACTCCTCCCTCTTTCTTGACCTTATGTGTAATAGGGAAGAATTCTTTTCCATCTGGTTTTGCCCTTTAGTCTTAAAAAGGAAGAATTTGAACACTTTTTATTTCTTGACTCTAGATTTCCCCCATATTGATAAGACAGTCCGATGAGTCTGGATGATACAATTTCAGCACACACAGACGCTACCATTTAATGTCAAAGCGAGGTTATTTCAACATTCATCAGCAGAAATGCGTAGGCATCACATCAGTAGTTAGCATAAGGCAATTGAACTCCAGTGTCCATGTGTGGTTACAGGTGCAGAGCAGTCATGAATAATGAACACTTCAGCAGAGCAGACACAAAATTTTCCTTCAGTCTGTCTCACTACCAAGAGTGAGAGCAGAAAGAATCATTCTCCCTTGTCACTTCCAGGGTCAAAATATTAGCAAGAAGTTGCTTACAGAATATGGTTATTAGCTTTTCCAATAAAAAAATTAATTGCAATAATACTTTAGAATTAATGGGAAATGAGTAAGATTGCTTTGGATCTTGCTGTTGGCTGCATAAACACAACACTGTCCGTGGTGGATACAAGCAACAGCACAGTGCATCTTGTGGCGCCAAGGCTTTGCAGTAATCAGCAATTACACATTCCTGCCCATTTCACACCTGTGATAACGCCACTTCCAAAGCTATTAAATAGACATCTGTGTCCAGAGCGAATTCTGCTTGCTTGGATACGACAGACAAGAGCTGAGGTCTTTATCTTTCCTCTGTGGTTGACAATGATGTTCTAAGTAGCCATTTCTCTCACTCAGAGCTCAACGTAAGGATTGGTTTTCTCAAGTTCAATCCAGTAAGGCTTTAATTGGCCTGAAAATACCACTACCAGCAATACCAATATGATTTTAAAAAAAAAAAAAAAAAAAAAAAAAAAAAAAATTTCTCTCAGGTACAAAGAGTGACAGTCACACATGAAAAGGTAACAAATGGCAAATATCAGAAATTCAAGTTCCAGTTCCAACCTGCAGCCCGTGAGTTTTTACCCGAGAAATGCACCACTTGTCAGATTAGGAGGCACTCCAAAGCACTGCACTGGAGCGCTTTTCCTTCTTATTCAGTACTTAAATATTCACTGAATATAGATCAGTAGTTTGAAGTTCTTAGTTTAACATGCAGAGCAGTAGCAATTGCTCCCTACAAAAATTTTGAAAATCTGCCCCTTCATTTCCTAAACTTTTTTCACATCTGAAAATAAAATATATCGGTTAAACCAATAATAACGTTCTATACGACAAAAACAATTTTAGTAAAAGTATTTAGTAAAGGTGTATTTTTCTTCAGTGAAACAGAAAATTAACAACAATCCAGAGAACTATTTAGCAAAGGTTTACATTTTCCTTCAGTGCAGTGAAGCAGCAAATAGTAACAAAAACCACTCTTTCTGAATTTTACTTAATTAAACTACTTCTAAGTTTTGGATTTAGTAACCATAAAAATAAATCACTTCTGAGAAGCATTAGATACTAGCAAAAGAAACATTGTGGCATCCTCAATTCCACAGTATATACCATTCTGCTTATTTTCTTTTTACTTACACATTAAAATTTAAATGTATACTTTTGTGTTTAAATACAAAATTTTGTATTTCATTAAAAAATAAAGCTAGAAGTTTTTTGAACACAAGAATAAACAGAATTTTGAATAACAAATGTTTTGGGGTTTTTAATGCATTCCATAATTACGTTTTGCCTAATATAAATGCCATTTCTGTTTCTTCCAAAGGTAGCATTTATATAAAAGCATGCCTGCATACACACGGAGCTGGGATTTTGCGCTGACAAGGTCTATATGAAACAGATAAAGGGGTTTGCCAAAGGTTAAATATTTCTCATCGGCTTCCACCTTTGCTATTGATCAGGAGATTTATGGCTAAAATTGAGTAAATTATGTGACCTTGAACTAGAGCTCTTTGGATTTAGAACGTGATTTGATTGAGCCCTATTCTATGTATTATTCACTTAAGCATATGTTTTGACTTTTAAGCCCATGACTTCCCCTGTCTTTTGAGGGAGAGGGAAAAATGGAACCACAATGACTAAGGCCAAAAACTTTCAGCTTTTCCTGTCAGTATTATTTCCAGATGGCTCCTAGACTCTTTGACATGGATTTTGCCAATGCTTTCAGTTGCTTGGGTGGGGGGGCAGGCTGTAGGCTCTTATCCATGGCAATAGGAGTCTGGCTCCTGCGGAGGTGCTCGCTCTGATCATCACACTTATAAATCCCCAGTGGTGCATGGATGCACTTCTGTGGTTTTCATAAAATACAGCCAAACTTTATGGGGAACAAAAAGGAATTCCTTTAGTGCCACTGAATGTCTCTTTATATCCACTTAACTGTACATGGTAATAGTATATGACACAATAATGTAAATAGGAGAGACACCAGAATAAAACCAGTGTTTTAAGAGACTGTCTCACCCCAAAACCTCAGCTACTAACACTCAAAGCTGCTAAAATGCTTCAGGAGTTGGAGAGCAGGAGAGTAACGGTAGTTTGGTTTTTACTTCTCATCTGCACCACTTGTCCTTGATTTAGATGGTAAACAAAGAGATCCCTCGATCTCGACTGCATGGTATGGAGTTCCCCCTGCATCTCCTCATGGGCTGCTGACCTAAAAACCACAGATCCTCTTCGCAGAAGCTGCTGCAAAGCCCCGCAGGAGTAATACCTTCCTGCGGAGCGCGTGAATCGGACATTCGGCTGGAAAGCTCTTGACGCGAGCTGTTTGGCCCCTCGTTTCATCCTATCCATCAGTCCACGTTTTCTGTGAAACGGAACAAAAAAACACGCACTATTAAACTCTCCTGTACACTCTAAGTGTCTGCCTGAAACAAAAATTAAAAATTCATGACACCGTGTTCTTGAGAAGACTTGAAAATAAAGTGTTGTAATAATGAAATATTAATATTTAAAGTAGTGAACCACAACCTTTGAACATAATACATCACGCTAACAATTAGTCACTAACTATTATCATTCTGCACTTCTGGACTAAATGTGCTGACATCCAAAAGGGATACAAGGGTAAGGAATTTACTTTTACTCCCATATATGCATCTCAGGATCCCAAAGAAAATTAATTTTAATTAACCTTTGATTCATTTATAATAAAGACTGATATTTCAGTTGTTAGAGTTCATCCTGAGTACAAAATTTACTTAGCATATAAGGCAAGCTCATACAATCATGTTCACAGCAACTTTTAAAATAAAATTAATAAAAACTTAGTCTTTGTTTCTTCAGAAAGACCTTCAAGTGCTATCCTAATTTTCTGTAGCATTCATGGCATTTCAAAAGACATCTCCTTACCTGGACACATCATCTTTTAACTCAGCATGATACAATATTACGAGTAGCCAAAGTTGCAGAACTTGTGACAAAGCATAGAGCCCTGGTTAGAAGAATCAGAGTCGGAGGTATTTCTCTTTTCTTTCGTGTGTAGAGGCAAGTGCCCTCTGCTCACAAAGATAGAGGAAATTAATCCAACAGATCCTCAGAAACAGTATTAAAATCTTCTTTTCATATATACACTGTGAGAGAGGATTATTGTCAACTGAAATCATTTTATGTTTCAATCTTATCTCCACAGTACGATTCCTTGCTGGTTTCCACCTCCCAGCAATAGGGAAATAGATAAGACATGGCCAACTGCTGCTGCCCAAAGCATGGTCAAGAGCACGCTAACAGTGAAGAAGAGTGAAATCAAAGAGGGAAGATAGAGAGAAGGGTAACGGAAGGAACAAGAGGTCTTTGCTCAAAAATATGTTTCTTACACAGTATGATCTGAAAAGAAAAAGTTGCCCCCCAAAAATGACTTGGTAGTTGAGCCATCTGATTCAAAAGTTACAGGTGCATGAAAATTTCACAGCAGCTTGAGACAAAAGTTAGTGACTACAGCATCTTACAGCTCCCAGCAATGACACATAGATTAGACATATCAAATATTTCTTCGCTAAGTTGCTTGTTCTTTTCCCCTAGGGCAGCTCAAAAAGAGAGAGGAAAAAAAATCTTTTAATGGAAATATATCAAACCAATAGTTATGAAAACAAAGCAAAGTGAAGCTCTGAAGAAAATACATGACCAAAACATTAGCAGCAGAATAACGTATTTGAGAGTCTCAGAATATTGTATGTTATAGAAGCTAGCAGTTCAAGAGTAATGAGCAAACTATACCCATCGAGGTATAAAACGACAAAACTCATAAGGCTAATGGAGGCTAGCAATAGCATTTGGATTAAGATTTGGAGCAGGAAAGACGATAAAGTAGATGATGACCTGATTCAGCATAATAGTGGTAAAATTATCATCACACAGAAAAACTCTGGACTTTAAACAAAAAAGTGATCGAAACGTCAACAATATGCACCCTGGAAACAAAAAGGAAAAATATAAAGAATATTTCAAATGCAGCCTTTTTGAAGGTAATTGCAGCTGTTAGAACTGTCAGCTATAAACCAGTCAAAAGACAGATGTACTTGAAATGTCTTGCCCAATAAAGATCCTAAATGTCACTCAGAATGATCAGACTATTTATTACAGAATTTGTAATGGAAACATGAGGGAAGGAATGGAGTGATACAATAGAGGCAGATGGAATGTTTGCCACATATGTCATTTAATATCAATCAGTGACTAGAATTTATTAACACAGTTGCTGCTTTAATGGATTGAACAAGCTTTAAAATATTCAAAGCGCTATACAACAAGCGATAACTGTGTGGCTTCAAGAAAGTATATTATTCTCCTGATAACAGCTAGTATAATTTATCAAAAAAAAAAAAAAAAAGAAAAAGAAAAAAGAAAAGAAAAACAACAAAAATACAAGACCTCAGGATTTGAAGAGCAAATGTTAGTTATTTCACTACACCACTGGCTATTCAGTGGAAGACAAACTGAGCACCGGCATTATATCGATTATACTGCTTTCTACTTTTTCTTCACCTAACTCTGCTTATTCCCTGGAGCATGCTTCATGTAAGGTATCTCTTGCAAGCAGGGACAGAGGGACACCCAGCTGCGCCAGCAGGAGAGAGCCCTTAGAGAGGAAACACAAAGCCGCTGGAGATCTCCCAGCTACCAAGTAATCTCGTTTCTTCTCAAGTACAAACCACCAAGTCTTCTTTCTAGTTCTGTAGCCTACGAGCTACGTGCCAAAGCAACCCTAATTCAGCAGCAATGTGTCCTACACAAAACATTTGTAGGAGAAATTCAGCAAGCAGAGATCATTCTACTAAGAAAGACTAGAAACACTTTCTCTCTCCCACCCTTATCACAGTCCTTCACCCACTTCAGAGCTACCAGTCCTTGTGAGGATGTATTTTTGGCATTTCTAAAGAGTTATCCATAAGAGAAGTTTTTTATGTAAATACAAAATGAACTATTCAAGAATTTTATTCATTCTTACCTGACCTTCCAACAGAGCAACATGTTAATAACTTTAAGAATGGAGATGTAGTCCAGAAAAAAGCATGACTTTCTTAAAAACTCTGATAAACAAAGTTTTTTATTATTTTAAAACCTGCTGTGAGCAAAACTGTATGAGCTTGCCTTATACGTTAAGTAAATTCTGTACTCAGGATGAAGTCTAAACTCTGTCTAAAATCTTACATAAACCTATTTCTGAATCCATTCTACACTAAATGCACTGAGCGTCATTTTTTAGGACAAATGCCGAAGAAAAACATATTCATTCATGATACATTTTTTAAACTATCTAAATTACTTAAATGTGAAAATCCCATTTGAATAGAATCAGAGCCTGGGCTTCCCTGCAGAGCTCATACTGTCATAAATAGCTAGTGACAGAAATCCTAATGAGTTGAGCAGCACATAATCAAAGCCTAAATCACTTAGAGAAAATACAAAATTTCCAATTTTAATTCTTTTCCTCTAAAGAATTAAAGACTCTAGGAATAGCATTAACCTCCTGCATCTTTCTTTTAAAACTACTTTTCAAAAATGCAAAAAAAACTTTTCGAAAGTTGATACACATTGAAAGGTGGCCATAGTCACCACCGCCACATTTTTTCTGGAGGGGTATGTGTGCATGTATGCAGAGATGTGACTTTAAAAAAGAATACTTGGGTCTAAGATGAGCAATTACTAGTATTTGGTAGTTTTACAATGAAACGCTCTCACTGTTGATAGTAATCAACACGTGGTGTGGTTTATATGTTAAGTACTGCTCCAGATGCATAACAGACCTGCAATCTAGGGATGCATTTGGTTTTCAGACTAAATATTTAGGAAGAGTCTTTCAAAAGGAAATTAACAGCTTGATATCAAAATTCCACTTGAATTCAATGAGATTTTGGAAGAGAATTCCCTTATTCTGCTCTGCAAAGCCTGGTTTTATTCCCTAAGTTTCACAGCTCCGTATTCCTGGTTCACATTTAAATTAGCACCTTCAGTCTTTACAGGTACAACAATGTGAAATACTGTGACTGTATTCTGAAGCCAACCACCTAAACAACGAACAACAGAAATATAGATGACTCTCTCGCTCCAGAATCACCTTAGCCTGATCTTGACACTAACCTGAGCCACGTTCATTGGCATTAAGAGGGGCAATCTTCCATAAAAAGAAAAAAAGAACAAGCCTTTTTTCTCTCTGCTTCTCCCCCCCCACCCCCCAAAAAAACATTTGCAGCATTCTGATGAATCCTTTCAGCAACATTTACATAACAATTCACTTAACAACTAAAGAGAACAAAACACAGTTTCAAACGAGTAATCCAAAAGGATGCTCAGGAAAGAAAAATTTCAAACCCTTGTTACATTTCTGTTAAAATAATTTTGGTTTTGAATCAACACTATCAGAACCTTTAATTTTTGCCATCTCTATAAAATTAGCTATAATTGGCCTATTTCTGTGTACTCAATCCAACTGACCTATGCTAACCTAATGCAAATCTTGAACGCTTTATATAAATATATATAGGTTTGTATACACACACACACACAAATAACTCTATTCCACATCAGCTCAGGATCTTGCCTTTTTCTTCAAACCTAGTTGCTTAGCAACTCAGGGAAGGAGAGAACATTTTTAGAAAATAAGGCCTAGCTGATTAACAACAGAGTTTTAAGGTATAAAATCGTGATTTTTTTTTCCTTTCTTTTCTTTTTCTTTCCTTCTTTTTCTTTTCTTTTTGTTTTTTTTCAGCTGACACTAACTTACCTAAAACATAGGTAGAAAATCATACTCCCCTTGAAATCAAGGGAAGACTTTTCACTTGCTTCACAAGGTAGGATTTCTACTGTTGTCACTTTTCTGGTTTGCTTTAAATCCAGTATTGATCACAGTCTAGTGCCATCTCCCTGCCCCTTTCCCTGAGCGCGAAAGGTGCTGAATGCCTTCCGCAGGCTTCGATTACGTCTCCTCTGGAAACGAGTCTTTCACGAGTACTTACGAGAAACGACAAATGACACGTTCATAACAGGCCATGTCACCGAAGCACTAATCGAATCAGACTTGCTACCTTTGCAATCACAAGTGGGTCTTCATGTTTTATGTCTGAACACAATTTGAGTCGAGTTAGCTTGCCAGAACATTTCTCCCATCCTCATAAAAGTATATGACAGCTATAACAAGCATTTTGGGAGTAGGCAGGTGCAGTACAATACAGATACAGGGAGTCTAATGAAAATATAAACCAGGCCGTTTTCTTCACTAAAAGCTGTATTTCTATTAACAATTCAGGCAAATATCAATGGCAATCAGTTAAGAGTGATTTGGAGAAGACATTCTGCAGGTGTATTAGATTAATTATAATCACATTACTTCACTAATGTTCTAATTCTGTGTATTTAGTTAGCACAGTATGGCTTGCCTCTAACATCAGTGTCTGTTCTTTATTTCTCACTGTGTGGAATGAGACAGACAAAATGCTACAGAAATTTGTTTTGCCTAACGAAGAGGCTTGTGCTTTAGTGCTTACAAATTGTGATTCAAAATCAGCAGTGAAAGTAGTTGGAGAAATACATCATTTACTGTGTGATTAAAACACTTAAATAAGTCCTGAACTGTTAAGAATAATAAGTAGTTTTTCAGTGCATGATTTCTAATCCAATTATTTAAAAAAAACTCTTAGAAATATAGCTAAGCATTATCATCTTTGGCCCCAAATCACTGCAGTAACAAAGAAAATGAATAATTCAGGCAAATAGAATAAGCAATTAAATTACAGCTTTCCCAGCAGAATTCACAATCATGCATCACTTAATAAAAACATATCAAAAAATAATTTTCACAACTAGTTTAAGAGGTAGACATTTTGGAGTAAGTTGTAACATACAGGAGGAAACACATGTTAACATAAGACTCAAAAATATTTGATACTCACTGAAGAGAAAACATATGGTGGCTGCTAACTGCTGCTTGCACCGTGCCCTCATAAAGAATGTTTTATAAGTTTGAGTATTTTGTAAACATTTAAAAAATTTAGCCTTGATCTGCTAGATTTCATTTCCTGTTATTTAATGGGTCTTGCATTTCACCTTTATGGTTATTGTTTTAGAATTGTGCCATGCTGTGCCTCATACAAACCACCCTAGCAGCATCTTCACTTGCATATTTTGGTTAATTTAGCTATTTTCAGCTCAAGGAAATAGTATGTTTTAAATTACGTGACATTTCTCCTTATTGAATATTCAATGTCACAGCATACTTTTGCTAGGAATTTTCACTAAGGAATAGAGAAAAGGAAGAAAAAGTGCAGTTTAATTTTCTGAGCTAAATTTATATTCTCAGGACCACGCAAGTTTTAATCTTTCGCGTCCAGTGAAAGTTAAAACAGTTAAGCAAAAAGTAGATCACCTAAACCCAGAAGGATAGCAGTAAATGATAAAAGAAAATGTAGGGGAAAGCACAGATTTTACTGTGATTAACTCCTTTTCTCTAACAAACCTACCACTAGCAAAGGTGAGCCCTTTTCCCGAGACAAGCCCTCAAGAACATTGTCAAAATGATGCTTCTACACAGGAGCTTTTCCTCTAAAGACCAGAGTAGTTTTGAGCAGGCAACCATGCCAGTGCAAAGGCTCGCAATTTCAATTTAAACCTGCATTGGTAGCATCGGGGATCTCTGAATTTCTTCTTTTTAGTTATCTTTTGCACTGTAAGTACTCATGAAAGAAGTAACAGTAACCTGAAGCAAGAAAGCAGACTTAGGAAAAAAAAAAATGGGCTGGCTACAGCAGCTGGGCTAGGCAGCTACTCAGTGACAGCTGGATCACATCTTGTAATTGGTTTAGTTGCATTGGTAAAATAAAATGAGGAAATTGGAGCATTGGAGCAGAAATACCACGTGTTTTCCTGGGAGTTCAGAAAAGGAGACAAGTTTATGTGGAAGATCCCATTAAAATTACAATATTTTCTTCTGCATCATACTATTTTACTTTGTTTCATAAACAATATATGATTTAACTCATTATTTCACAAGTCACTTGAAACATCAATGCCACAAAAATTCTTTCAGTACTTTTTCTTTTTACTTACTTGCATTTTATTGTTTAACAAACAATAAATAAATAAACAATAAATAAAATAGAAGACCTCAAAATAAGGCCCACTGTACTCATCCAAACTGACATAGAAAAGTTACAAGAATTTGAAACAGATATGGCTGAACAAATTTTGATTAAAAAATGTTAATTATTCCTTTTATTATTATTAAAACTTACCGTTCTGTAATAATTTCAGAATAAAAGGGTCAGATCAGTGCAAGGACATCAGAGTTTAAAAATTCAAAGTAATCTTCAGTAGAATTAAAAACTGTAATTAAATAAAGTTGGTCAGTAATATGCATTGTGCCCCTCAGTGATCTTTTGGAAGCCTCCCAAGTTAAGGTTCAATTCACCTAGAAACTGCTGTATGCTTAGCTCGCACCATGTGAAAAAATGTAATGAGTTACAGTAATTCAGTAGTTGTCAACAGACAGGTTTTATAATCTCATTAGAAACTTTTGTCACGTCTACAAAGACTCCATCTGAACTAGCAAATGTCGCCTCTGAAAGGCTTGTCCAAGCTCTTTTCGAAGGCCGTATCAGCTACAAAGTCTGAATCTGATCTATTGCCTTCCTCCAGGTTCCCAGAATACTCCAGCATTCCAGGAATCTGCAAAAAACCAAACTGCCAATCCCAAAAGCTTCTTAAAAAGGAAATCCTAAGGTTTTTAGAATAGTGGCTGCATGACGTTTTTCATTGCATCAGAACATCCAAGTTTTCCCTGTCATCTCTATCCAGTTTCATAGCTGAATGCTTTGGGGAATTTTTCACCATACTCAATTCCAGCTTTGTGCGTGTTGCGACACAGATTCGCTCTTTCCCTTCCCTTCTGTCACCCACACTCTCCCCACTCAAACACGTGCCCCCTTCACTGTGGGTGACACAGTGCTGAACACCTCCTTGAACATGAGCATCACATTTTTCTCCTTTTTCGATACGTGATCATTGTGCATGACACACCATTTTAACCCCATTCCGAGTACAACATCGTTAGTCTCCTCAAAGACTTATTCTATTACCACCACCACTGACATGTCAGCCTTCTCCAAATTGTTAGCTTCTTTACTATAATTGTGAGGGAAGTTTGCACCGTTCTCCCTATTGTAGGCATGGATCAACTAAGAGGCAATAGGAGCAAAGATTCACCTATCCCATAATGACTACCAGGGGTTCCTGTTAGTCAATACTAATGCTAAGTGCTTAGCACTAAGCACTTTTATGTCACATGTGGTTTGGAGACATGTGTCACTTGATCAGAGGCAGATGAATTTTCCAGGAAGGTACAAAACATCCCTAATACAAATAGATTTTTCAATTTCACACCCTGTTGCAAAAGATTTAGAAACATTTAAAATTTTGCCAAAATATTTCCTCACTTCTTAGTTTAAGAAGCAGATGGGTCATTACGGACAACTACCTTCCCACATTAAATCATCGCTTTTTGAAAACTATATCAAGCAGATGTAGTTTACATAGAATATTTTCAGCCACTTAACCCTGATAAAGTTAGACAACTGAAAATCAGAACGTCAAGCCACTTGAAAAGCTGCTGCTATCAGGGTTTCTTTGAGGTATTTTATAGAAATAGTGGAATGAATGGAAAAATGTGAAGATGGTCTGAAATAGTTCAGGAAGCTCAAGAATGGAAAAGATTTTAATTAAATTCACAGTGATCTAATTAACAAAGCAGAAGACACAAGCATATAGCATGTTGAGCCAGTACATATGAACAAGCAATATGAACCTATTAGAATTACCGCAGTTAATTTAGAAATAAAAATACAAACTCAGAAAAAAAGATTTGAAAATTGAATATTATTTTAAAGAAAACAAAGATTAGCTATTTTTAGTGGAGCGAAAGACAGCATTACTCTGTAATTATTTCATAAAGCAGTGCATCAACCATTAAGTTACTTTTCTCACTTCTTTGTACCTAATTATTATATGGTTTTTAGTAGCGGAGCTCCAAACTGATGATGGCTGATCATGAATAATCCCTAATATCTAATTACAGTCAGGGATTAATTCTACAATCATAGCAGTCTTTTGAATGACGATTCATGTCTATATCTGTTTGTTTATTTTTAATCAAAACTAGAATCAAATTAATGGCAGTTTTAATTTACTCCTATTCCACTCCGTGGCTCCATTTTCTTATTAAAGATGTCAACTACTATTTCAACACTTGTCAGAGAAAGAGCAAGCTCTTGGGGAAACATACGTAAATCTCTATGCACTTCAGGCTGACAAAACACTAGCAAGATGAAAAGTTTTAAAGAGACTTCACTATTCCCAAGCTTTTGGTGCTTCGTCAACTATGACATGTAAAAAAAATTAAAAATTAAAGAATATGTAACTGAAAAGTGTCTATTTTTGCAAAAATATATAAAAATATATAAAATATATAAATATATATATAAATATATATAAAAAAAATATATGATTGATTTTATTATAATAATAAAAGTCACAGTTGGTGTTTCCCAAAGAGCAAGGCTCCATGTGACATTAGCTAAAAAGACTGCCACCTTTCCAGGTGTCCTTTCAAGCAGAAAATGCTCATCATGTTCTGTTTTAAAGTTGGCCTTCCAGCACCATAAGCTCCACATTTTGCCTACTAAATAGAGCAGAACACATTGTCCTCGCTTATCTATTGCTAAAAAGCAGCAGATAAACCTTGTCTGCACACCTCTTCTTGCTTCCCCCTTGAACTGAGAGGCAAGCTGATATTTATGCCTCTAAACTGGGCTTAAGAGGACCATCCTTGCTCAGCAGGATGATCTGGGTAAGCAAAACAGTTGCACGTGCCTAAGCCAGGTCCTAGGGTTGTCAAGTTTTGGAAGAGCTTTCATGTATTTCAGAGGCAGTGCTTGTTTTCTTTGGTTTTGTTTTCTCTCTGTCTGATTCTATTCAAATTACTTCCATTAATAATCAATTTCTGTCAGCAGACTACCGACCTAGACATTCCAGAAAAGCAGAATACAAATCCCAGAGTTTAAAACATCTATACTATTTTCCACACTCATATAACTTTGTTTATTTCACGTTTACCTCAGCAGTACTGCTAGGAATTCAGCACAGAGCTGAAGGACAAATGATCTGCCTGCTTTTAAGAGAAGCGCCTTCATGAATATCTTCATCAAGAACATCTTCATGGTATTTCACAAAATGAGGCTTGGTGTGGCTACTGCTTGCCAGAAAATTGCTTGCGATGTGAACACCTAGGCGAGGGGAAAAGTTAGAGGAGAACATCTCGTACGTCACTCATGCCCAAAGCATTGCGCCGACACGGGTGGCTGCAGTTTCTTTGCTTACCCTATCCCAAATAAAGGTAGAGAAATGCATGAGAAGAAACTGCTTTTCAATGTATCACTGTAAAGGGTGCTGCTCTTTAAGAGGTAACAAGTGAATGGTCACAAACCATAAATATTTTTCTAATGTATTAAAATTGTTTCATAGTCTTTGTTCAAAGGACACTCCCTGGAACTTTTTGTGTGTCAGTAACATATTTTATAACCAACGACTGGCATGAAACCTCTGCTTTGGTAGGTTTTGCACTTTCTGAAGCCAAATTCTTCCTGCAGCCACTAAAGTTTATGAGAAAGTTCAGGCTGCTCTTGGAGCGTCTAGGAGTTCCTGCTCCCGTTTGGAGGCAAGAGGAACAGCAGACACTCTTCTATGTTCAGGCCTCGTTATGTCCTGCTAAAGCCATCTTGTGGCTTCTTTCCCATAGCAGACACCACAGGCACTGAGCAGGTCCTTTACATTTTCTAGATAACTTCAGAGATGAGACTGATTAGGAGAAATTTCAACATTTGGCTGATTGATTCAACATATTATGATTGATAAATTGATTCTATTTAAAACTTAATATTTTTCTAAGGTTTATGAGGCATCTAGTTGTATCATCCATGCTTTGTCATGGATATTAACAATTCTATGCTCAAGACAGCATTTGACAGCCTCATTACACCTCTTGAAGCAATACAGCAAGCTAACAGAAAAGTTAAACCGTGTGCGTTCCACATGGTGAGCTGATAGGAAGCCAAGTACCTGGAAGACCCAAAAGGTTTGTTTTCTAGTCTTGACCCTGTCTCAGAATGTCTTAATTGAGGAAGATGCCTTATAGAGCTAGTAAGGGAAAAGGCAGATAGAAAGGCAAAAAGATTTAGTAGTAATTTGGGGGGTTGTTTCTGGCAGGGATTTCCAAGAAGGCCTCTCAGCAGGATAAATGGGCTGTTGCATGGATGATGGTAGCATGCCTGAACCTTTTCTTTAATTTGAGCAAACTGGGAAATAGTTGGGTGCTTTGCCACCCTTATTCTCCTCCTTTACAGGAGATGAAACCTACTTAGAAGCTCACTGTCAGCATCATGTTCAACATACCTGTACTGAGGGGGAGAGGAACTACAGCACAGCAGGTAGGCAGAGCTGAGACTGTAACGGGAGACCTTTCTGACCCAAACTTACACTCGAATACCCAAAGCAAATCAGGTCATACCTTGAGAATTGCTGTCTCTCTTTAATCTGAATCACACTGCAAAGAGACACAGGGATTTCCTTTCACAGGAAAGGGGAACAGCTGGAGGTATTAAAGATGAGGAAGTACAAGTAGGGTCTCCTCCAGCAACCTGGGCTGGAAAATGAAAGAGCTCTATAATTTAGCAGATGCAATGTTTTTTCCAGGCAAAGCCAGCAGTTCCTTGGAGGGCAGGTGTAGACAACTTTTCCTCCACATAGCTGCAAAAGCAATGAAAGAGTATCAGTATACCAAAGAAAGAAGAGCTGAGTTACAGTGTTTGCTTTGAATTCTTTTTTTTCTAGCTTTAATGACCACATCTTTACATTAAAGCATTATGGCACTGAATTTCCTAGGTCTCTATTTCTCTCTTTTATTGTTTTTTTTTTTCCCCTTCTTTTTCTCTTTTTAAAGGAAAAGGGAAATGTGCCCTGGTAGATTTAACAAGTATTTACAACATTATTAGCATGTAAATTTGTACCTGAAAAACTACTGGAATCTAGTAAAAAAAAAAAAAAAAAAAAAAAAAAAAACCACTGTACATGCTTTTTTGACTAGTGTGTATTAGTAATTTCACTGAAAAGACTGGAGTATGCAGTGACTTGCAGCTTCAGCATGAGAACTCAGACATGGTATATGACCCAACACACAATTATTTTTTAGTGACTGTAGTGTATGTGAAGGAGTGAAGACAACGGGTGCATTTCCCTGTTTCTCCCTGTTCCACTACTTCTTCACACCAAAGAGATTTTCCATCACCACTACTTTGCTTTTCAGCCTTTCTTACCACTATTTTCTAAAAAAAAAAATCTGCTCCTTCTTTTTCATCTGCCCTTCTCTGCTGCCCAAAATTATAAACTACAACTGATTAGATTTATTCTCTAGACCTCTTTTGCACCCTGTCCATCTTCAAGCATAGATGCTTGAATTTGCTGTATTGCAAGGTTGGTGCAAGCACAATGCCAAGGCTGATGGCAGAACATCTTATGTTAGAGATGCCAGGCTCTTTAGAGGTTTAGCAGTCCTATTAAACAAAGAAACCCACTAGGTGAGCAATAAAATGTAACAAAATTAGATTTGTTTAAGTCAAATCTTAGGTATTACCAGTTTCATCACTGCTTGAATTAAAAATACTGATATGCAGCTTTTCTAGTTAATTTCTTTTGCATATGTTATTTTCCTGCTCTTTCTATTTTCTTGAGCTTAGATATGTTTCTAGCTATAGTTTGATCAAGGAAATATCCTGAAAAGTAATACTTCCTGATATTTTCAAGGAGAAACTAATTTGATAATGTATTCACATTGTCTGCAGTTAGACATTACTGCATTTGTTAAAAACGGCTAGTTAATCCTTGCCAAAATATATATATATACAGGCTTCTATTAAGATGTCAAGAATACAACCTTTATTTTCAGTAATGCTATATTAGCCATTCAGATGATGTTATAACAGCAGCCACATTAGGTACATGGGCTTAATAAAAAGCAAATCAATAAGAGATAGCATGTAGCAAAGAATTAATGTGAAAATACGGTGAACAACTTAGAAACTTTCGATAGACTATATTCAAGATTAATGCCTGCTCTGAAAAAGAAATCTAAGTTTATTTTTTAATTTACCTTGAAGTCTGTACACAGATCAATTGTTCACAGAACAGTCTCCTTTTACAAGGACGTTCTGCCCAAGCTCCCAGCAACAGCCGATTTATGTCAAAGGCTGCCAACAGATGATGTCATTACAGGAAAAAATCTCAATTTATCTTAAAATAAAACAATCTTGCAAACATCTTTACATTTAATCGTAGAAGTTCTATTCTCTTGCCTATATTCCAAACACCCATGAGGATTAAGAGCATTATAAGGAGAAACACTTTGCCCAAACAAATTATTCTTTTAAAAACATGGAAGAGAAAAAATGCCAGATGTTCAAAAAGAATTGGGTGTGGATTTAAGAATCAAAAAGGATGATGAATATAGACCATGAAATAAAGCATTAAGCAATGTGATGAGCATCTGTTGAGCAATAAATCTATACTGTGCATGGTTCTCTTTTGAAAGTGAATTTAATGGGAAACTTTGTTGTCTTGATGAAATCGTTGTCAAGTCAAAGAAAACTTTGGTTATTTCAACAATTATATTTCATCTGTTCATACAAATACTCACATACCAGTAAATAACTTATCTCTGAAATAGAACAGTCTTGCACTTTTACTAACTGACAAATAAATTGCAGTTTTCATTGATACACAATCCAGGTGAGGAGCCACAAGTGACTCACCTCATATGAAAAGCTAAGTCTAAAATCTAACCATCGTGGTTTAGCACCAATATGCATGGGGAAACAGCTGTTGTAATATAGGAGTATGTACATCCCTTTTCTAAATCCTCTTCAAGTTGTGAACAAGATTTTAAATGATGAAATCAAGGCTGGTTTCTGATGAAAGATGTGTATTTGTTGAGAGGCAGAGTAAAAAAGGTGTCATGCAACCTGCATACTAAGAGTGAAAAAGAGAAGGAAGGGAAGATCTTTTCTTCCCAAGCTGTAAAGCTGTTGTTGTGAACTTCTTCCAAAGGTCTTTGCAGTTGAAACAACTGGGTTAGGGGGCATAAAAAGGTTCCTCACTCAGTGCTAGTTGCCTTTGAACTGTCTTCTGAACTTTTTATTGGTGTATATGGAGATAGGCCCCTTAAAAAACTATATACCACACGTGCACATTACATTTTCTTCACAGGCTTTTCCACTAAGCATGTAACACAAACAGCTACAGGAGCATATACTTGCTATGATCACTGAGGAGACATTGGCTCATGCCCAGAAAACTTTGTGAATCACAAACGTGACCTGTTCTGCATTTTAAACATTCATTTAAGTGTAACCAAATGAGTTTTAGATGGTGAGGAAACTAAATCTGACCATCTCATCTTGGAAAGGAAGCAAGCTCTAGACTGCTTCTTTCCTAATTCACCATACATCATCTTACAGGCAGAGAAAACCCACAAGGAAAACTGCTATTCTAGTTGTGTTGCACATTCTGCAGGCAATACTCAATACTTCTTGTTCCCTTTTTGTTTTGCCTTGTTATGTAAAGCAGTGTCAAAACCGTCTGCAAAGCAACACTCATGAAGTAACCCAGAAAGCTTTTTTAAAGAAACAAGGGGTTAATTTTAGTTTAAGTGCCTCTCTTGTAGGCTAATGGCAGCCAAGACAGAATCCTGGCAGTCTTTGCTGTATAGCAGCACAACTTCAGCAGGAGGGGAGGAAAGAGCTCAACCAACTACCTGGTGAGCAGTGGCTGGAACACCTCACGTACCACTGCAGGCAAAGGGAATTCCACTTTAGTCTCAACTTATAAAACTCCAGTATGAAAGGCAGCACAACTGATCATTAAGGTGTACGCGAGAGAGAAAGTAACCACAAATACATTTGGAAATAGTGCTTATTTTCTCCATATGCTTTTTATCGAGGCTCTGGCTTCTGGAATCAACCAAGGGCCTATTTGCCTACATGCTCGGGCTAGGCCAGCTCCATGAACGCAAGAAAGGAGGCTGCTCTGAAAAACTCCAGGTGAACATGAAGGTTCTGGTTATTCATCTTCATCTGAGTACTGGGAGAGCCTGTGACATTTTTGTGTTGCAGGTAGGCTGAGCTTATGTACCAGAATCCCAGTTTTGGGGTCTGGCTTCAAGTATTCGTGCTTTATTCTGTCCCTGTCTGCATAACTAAATATAAGTTCTATTCTAAAAGCAAAGATACAGACTAAATTTCCATATTGTTATCTTCAAACATTTCTTACCTGCAACTATATGACTATACGTGTATATATGACTATTCATACCCTGAAGTGTGTCTGCGAGTAACGATTCCAGAGAAGGGAGGTATTTGGTTCTTATCTTCGTATCTAAAATCCTTGCTCAAGTTTTAGTTAAACTTTGCTTTAGGAGGCTGATAAAACCGTTGCTCTGAGCAAACTCATCCATCATATCTCTTATTTTAATGAGCGATTAGAGCTTTAACTTAATTACAGCAGAATATGTTGCTGCTTGCCATTCACTTTCTCCCCTTTGGATGTTCATTCGTTATTTAACTTCCCACTTTCTTATTCATTTTTATCTATATTCTGCAGGTGAACACACCAATTTGTTCATCTCTCAGAACTGCAGATCACCAGCTGTTACATTCCTTGTGACAGTCACACTAGATAGGGAAAATGGTTTTCATTACTTCATCCTAGCTTCTGGAAAACATCCACATAATGTAAACGCGTCAGAGTTTTGACATAAAACCAGTAATCTGTATAAATAAAGAATTAAGCTGCAATATTGTTCTAGGTCAGGCCTCACCTGTTTTGTATCAGTCAGCAATACAAGCACACGCATCTGTCACACACTCATAGTGCAACAAGTATCTTTTTAGCTCTACCAGGTCAGAGTTTCCATATAAAGAGTGGATCCTTCAGCATGCTCTTTCTAAAACAGGAGACAGAGAAAGAATTTGTGCAGCATAGAGCAGGACAGGCAAACACTGTGCCACTGGCACATAAAAAAAGTTACCCTTTCAGTATCAGTACTAGCGTGCTGATAACTAAGAACGCTGATATCAAGGTTGCATCTTGTCTGAGAGAGATTCAGGGGTTCCTACTCTCTTCCTGCTAAGGGTATCTCCGCAGAGGCAGCTCTGGCAAAAAATGGTCCCCAGGCCCTAGTGATATCATACATGAGCGAGAAGCAGAAGTCTCTCATTACATCAAGGCATAATACCATGTAAAAAAATAATCTGTTGCACCTTAACCTTTAGGAAGTAGTGTCCACCAGCTCAAAGGAATTCTTAATAGTACCTGCAATGTTTAATTTAGGAAAGAAGACTACAGTTTCATACAAATATCCTCTGAAATTAAAGCTTATTAAAATATTTTCAAAGCAAAAATAAGATTTTTTTCATTCTTGGATTGAAGTTGAAATTCATTAGATTCTCCCTTTCTCCTTTCTACCAGCTATTTTTTCTTAATATACTTTATCTATTTCAGCCAAACTGTACTTTCAAGGTAACAAGAGCAGAAGTATATATTAAGATACAATACGTAAACTTTCATGCTTCTAGAGATGTTTTAGCTTAGTTACAGGCCTGCTGCTACAAACAATTAATCTGCCATGCTCAAGAATATTTTATCACTTGAACAAGGTGCTCCAAAGAACAGCACTACCAGCTTTGAAAATCATTTTAATTAATCAGATCAACATACATATTAATCTAGAAGTGCTCCATTTTTCTATATGCAGCCACCACATCATAAGACATTTCTGTTATTATGTGTGTGGCGAGGGGAAATCCTTATCAGAACATAAAATCATCTAAGGCGATTTTGCTAAGACACTGGAGAGATCATGTACCACAAACTCTTAGCTTGAACATAAAGGAATTATCTCCAGAGGTTTAGCGAACATTGTTCAGCACTATATCTGTCATACTACACCATTGATATTTCTTCCTTTTATGCTCACTACAATGTATCAGAGCAAATTTGTTCAAAACAGTTTACATTCTCTCCCTTAATAACAATTAATGAAGAAAGCAAATGAAGTCCTTTTGCTTATCTACAACCCAACAACATAAAAGAATAAAAAAAACCTAAAGAACAAACTCTTTTAAAATATGATCTGACAGATAAAAAGAGAAATGACCAGTCAAACACAACCTGATATTCAATAGTGTATGGAAAGAGATGGAGATTCAGTTCCTAGTGGTCTCATAGGTGCCTGTAGAACCCTTGATGGACTTGTCCCCTCACCTACCAGGAACTGGCAGCCCAAGCAAAGCACAATGTAATTGCTATTGCAAGGCAACTTGACATTGAAGTAGAAGCTTCTGTTTCAGAGCTGTGTAAAATAATAATAAAACTGCAGTGAAAATTTATACTTAAATAATTTAAAGAGATTTAGATTAAATAAATTTAAATATATTTAAATCTCTCAACTCTTTTAATCTTTCCATAATGGTTTCCTACAACTTAGTTGCACACTGTATTTGAGAAGGATTTGTTCCTAAAGAACCTATTGTTTCTTGCTAAGTGTTTAGAGGTTCTAAAAGAATTAGTCTAGGAATTTGAATAACTTCCTACTTACTTCAGATCCAGCTTTGGATATCAGTATGTCTTTTAAGAGTGACAAAATCATAGTTTTGCTTTTTAAATTTATTTTTCAAGGGCCAAAATAATAATTTTGCTTTTGTTATTATTTTTACAAAGTACTGTACAAGTGAAAGGGATAAAACACTGGTAAATAATTGCTGTATCTCCCTACGCTTTCAGGAGATCATAGAATCATATAATGAGTAAGGTTGGAAGGGGTCTGTGGAGATCATCTAGTCCAACCTCCCTGCTCAGCAGGGTCACTTAGAGCATGTTAGACAGGGCTGCATCCAGGCAGGCCTTGAAGATCTCCAGAGAAGGAGATTCCACAGGTGGAACTTCCTGTGCTTCAATTTCTTCCTATTGCCTCTTGTCCTGTCACATGGGACAACTGAAAAGAGTTTGGCCCCGTCCCCTTGACACCCTCCCTTCGGGTACTTGTACACATTGATAAGATCCCCCCTCAGTCTTCTCTTCCCCAGGCTGAACAGGCCCAGCTCTCACAGCCATTCCTCATAGGGCAGATGCTGCAGCCCTCTGATCATCTTTGGAGCCCTACACTGGACTCTCTCCAGTAGCTCCATGTCTCTCTTGTACTAGGTAGCCCAGAACTGGACACGGGACTCGAGATGAAGTCTCACTAGGGCTGAGTAGAGGGGCAGGATCACCTCCCTTGACCTGCTGGCAACACTCTTCCTAATGCACCCCAGGAGACCATCGGCCTTCCTGGCCACCAGGGCACATTGCTGGCTCATGGTCAACTTGTCATCCACCAGCACTCCCTCTCTGCAGAGCTGCTCTCCAGCAGGTCAGCCCCCAGCTTGTTCTCGTGCCTAGGGTTATTTCTCCCTAGGTGCGGGACTCTGCACTTGCCCTTGTTGAACCTCCTGAGGTTCCTCTCTGCCCAGCTCTCCAGCCTGTCCAGGTCTCTCTGAATGGCAGCACAGCCCTCAGGTGTATCAGCCACTCCTCCCAGCTTGGCATCATCAGCAAACTTGCTGAGGAGGCACTCTGTCCCCTCATCCAGGTCACTGATGAAGAAGTTGAACAGGATGGGACCCAGTCCTGAGCCCTGGGGGACACCACTAGCCACAGGCTTCCAACTGGATTCCACGCCTCAGCTGACAACCCTCTGAGCTCTGCCTTTCAGCTAGTTCTCAATCCACTTCAGATGATTCAGAGATACTGAATTATGTTTTAAAAAGCTAATGAAATTTTGTTTGAGAGAGTTGCTCCCTACTAGGTACATGGATGTCCCACCTGCTTTTAATATTTATTGTTCTGGATTATCATGAAATTTATAAAAGTATTACAGATTTTATACAAAACTTGGCTTGTACAAAATTCATCTCAAAACATTGCTCTCTTCATAGGAGAGTCTAAGTACTAGACTATTTACAATTATGCTTCCTGCCATCCTGGTTAGGCCCCAGCGATGTCAGTCTTGCACAAGCCGGCAAGCCGTTCACATGGATAGAGGCTGGCTCCAGCTCCGCGGTATCAAACCTCCATGGGAGCTGAAACGGTTCATGATGTCAGGGTGTTTGGTGTCATGAGATCTGGGCATACGCCGTGCCAGAAGGAAGCCCCGGGCACAGGGTGCCTGGCGTCCCCGCGGACATCTGCCGCGGGGCTCCCCCGACCCTGGGAGCAGGCGGCGCGGAAGGGAAGCCTACGGGCGCCGCAACGCCGGGGCTTTCTTCCAGCTCCCGTTGCGCTGAGAAATACCCGCTTTGACAATGTCAGGTCTGAGTTGGCTGTACCCAGGTTAATCCTGTTTAAGTGATCCTGCTCACTGTGCTAAGCATTGGAGAGGGTGGGCAGGGGGAGGAGGAAGGTCGGTGTCATTTTGGCCTTGTATATATATGTGTATATATATACACACATAAAAAAGAAAAAAAAAGGCTTCTTACAAAGGTTTTATAGCAAAATTAGATTCTGTTCACATAGGGGCCTAAAAACTGTACTTTGTTTATGCATTCTAGCATAATCATGCAATTTAAGATGTCAGCTACTGTAGATGTTAATTCTCATATCATACATACACAGAGTATAGTTCTCCAAGTGCAGCTCAGGGCAAACGTGGTCCACATTCACTAATTCCTTCCTCCCTGAAGGTACGGTTTCACTGTAATTTCCATCGTTGAAATTCTGAACAAATCAGACGAAGGAATATGGAAGTCTTTGCTGACAAGAACAGAGGAACAAAAACCTACAAATTTTAGAGCTGGCATTCAGAACATGCTTTTATAGTATTCATGAATAAACAGAAGAATCTTTTTATTGAATATTAATATTCATAAATGTGGTGTTAAGCAACATCAGATTCTTCCTACTGAATACTGCCTTCATCTAGAAGAACCTAATTAAATAGGTTCCATAGGGGCAGTGATTTCTTTTCAAAAGTCATTTGGAAAGGAACAGTCTCTTTATCCAAACGTTATCTTTAAGCAATAGATTCAGTAGCATTACTGCAGGCAATACTACTCACATTAAATTAATGGATTTGAGAGTCTGATACATCTTAACGAGCTTAATGCACAGGAAAATTATTTAGCTCAGGATTTTTAATGTTAAAATATGCCAGTTTCTGTCGGAAAATGAAGATAGTACTGTTCTCTTGAACCAGAAAAAAGTACAGATTCATTACACTACATTTCACAATGAGAAAAGCGAGGAGTAAAGTTTCACAGAAAAATGTCAATTTATCAAATGAAGTTACTCCTCATGTTTACAGCAAATTCCTGGACAGGAGTCAAATCCCCTCACACAGATGAGGGAATTGAACCGAATTTTGATATTTCTTGGGCAAGTAACTGGATCAACGCAGGCCTGTAAGAGTACGGTGACACTACCACCTTATTTCAGCTTGTTAAGCCAAAGCCTTTGCTTAAGTGATTTCAAAGAACGAGTGCTTTAAACCAAATACTAAATATACTTTTTTTCTTTAACAACAAAAACTTAATTTCTGTTCTTTTTAAAGCATGTACTAACCCTCCCCATAAAGTTTTTCCTTTTAAATTAAGGTTTAACCTTTCACATTTACAGGCCAAATGCGGAACCAGTTCCTCCTCTTTCTCTCCTCCAATGACTTATACATACGTTTTATTACGTTTTCGCACCATCTAGAATACATGTAGCTCAGGTTATTCTTCGTCCTTTGAGCAATCAGATAGGTTGATCTAACTACGACTTAACCTGTAAGTTGTGAAGCTTTAGCCTCTTTAATCCTTATATTAGTAGACATGGAAAGACAAACCATAGCGTGTTTCATTCCAAGATTAACTACTTTCCAAAGCCTTTAAGTAACCCTCCGGAGCAGTGGACTTGTTTAAAGAAACAAGTTGTTTCTTTAAAAACAAAAAATGACCGATACGCTCTTCTAAATCTAAACAAGCAAACAGTAATCGCTCCTAGCTTGCAATTCTACTCCAAAACTCACACCCGTAATATTTTCCTAGCACCGTAACTCTTATTGCAGAGTTATAAGAGTTATAAACTCTTTCCCCGCGGGTCTTCCCTCCTGCTCAGGCTCGCAGCAAGGGGGCCCACGGGAGGCCAGCCATCCCCAGCTGCCTCCCGCGCTCCCGAGGCGCCCTGTCCCGCAAGAGACGCCACGGTTCCCCGGGAGGCACTGCAGGGAACGTTTTCCGTATTCATCTGTACGGAAAGCAGATAGTCAAGGTTACCTTGGCAGAATTCGTCGTGTTCATTAAGAATAAAACTCTGAAACTGTGAGCTTCATCTCACTGAGACAGACCCTAATTTCTTACTTCAGACTTCTGAACGTTTCATATCACCTCTCTTTTACTCAAAAAAATAAAAAAATAAAAAAAAAAAAGCAAAAATGATTTCTGAGTTAGGCCCAGTAACTCAGATTGTAATGAGCATTTAAAACAGTTGGTTTTTTAGAACGTTCACAATATCAACCTTACCTAGTATTTTTATGAAGCAGCCATGATCTGCAGTGAGCCACAAATCAAATGAAATATAGTGCCAGAAATATAAAGAATATATAGCTATATCAATAATTATTTGCTTTTGATATCAGCTTCTAGCACTTACCATTCTCCCCAGCAGCTCCATTTTTCTCAGCCCAGTGTACCAAGCAACCTTTCGTAATGCTTTACGCAGTCACAGTGGTATCAAAGATTACAATACTGAACTACTTAGTTGGAGGCATTACATTTTCATTTGGGTTAGTGGGGAAAGAGATGAAGAGCTAAAGTTAAAATCCTACTTAATTCTGGAAAATGTCACCTCCAGCGTTTTGTTCATTTCTGTGACATTATGGAACACCATTATCGGTCATTCAAATGCATTTCATAATTCTTTTGTTCAGATTGGTATTGCTATGCTTGCAAAATACCATATGGAAAATATATATTTTTTGGTTTGTTTTTTCATGTATTGTAACATATAACATACGCTTACTTAATTAAAAACAGTACTTTTAAGTATCCAACCACAAAGCTGTTGGACATATTTATAAACCTTCAAAATCTGACTGTACAGAACAAAGATTTTCTACCTTGGCTTAGTGCTCTGCAATTCCCCTGATGTGAGTATAATGCCCAACATTGTTGTGAACTGATTTCCAAGCTTAAGTATTCCTTTCAAGTCAAACTGACATAGTTAAGTTTATTGGTATAAATATATTACATTTTTTCCTGTGAGAATTTATCTCAGGCTAATTTTGTGTTCTATTACGGATAATTAAAGTGGCTCTAAAATACCATTTATATTAAGGGAAAAGTTAATTTACTGTGAATTTTTAACTAAAGGTCACATTCAGTATTACTTATGTAAATATGCTAATGGCCTGAAAACTAATTTCTGATAAAAAAACATATTTCCATCTTATTAGGATTCATCGTCTAATTAAAAAATTACAAACCAAAGACAATAAACTGAGATATAAGATTCAGTGTGTAGCTATGAAATTTGACAGCTAGAATGTTTTGATGTGCTAGCTTTTGGGTGTTCTTTTACTTTTTTTATATGCAAGACACATCCCCATTTCATGGTTTCTGTTATTTCTTAGCATTAATAAAAGCCTAAAAGCACCTTAGAACATTCACCTAGTTAAAGATACTGAGTTTCCCAAGGAAGTATTTCTGAAGTTTATCTTACTTTTGGCAAGGACTCCTCCATAACATTATAAATTGCAATTTTCTGGAAAAGTTGTTTACTTCAGAATTATCTGCTTATCACAGTCTGTAAGACTAATATCATTTATTACTGATACCTGTTGAAGGGAAAACTGCTCAGTTCAGATAGTTTAAGGCAAATTAGGATTGAAGTGGTTTATTGATTTACTAACAGCTTGTAATTAACTAACACTCAGGATCAGTATTAGAAGCTCAGCAGACAAACCTCAACGCTAGACAGTTATGAAACGTTAATAATCACCCACATGTTTCTAAATACCCCTTTTTTCAGCTAGTGCCAAGAAGCTCCAGCCCTAACCCACGCGCTCCTATGCGCCCAGGACCCAGCTCGCAGCACCCCGTGCTGCCAGCCGCCCGTCTCAGCTGCTCACCGGGTCCCACGGGGATGATGCTCCACCTGACCCCAGCACAGGTCCTGGCACCAGCCTGGAGACCCGCTGCACCCCACAACATCTTCCCTGAGGGAGGTGACAGGCATAAAACGTGATGCAAAACAGGATGACAAATATATCAGTATCAGCATAGCCAGGACCAGGATGCCTGGATGGATTTGTGAAAGAGTGAAATGAAAGCCTTGCTGATCATGGATAGCCCAGATTTCATTTTAAGACTTCAATAGAAAGACTCTTTTGAAGCCCTATGGCAGCAAAGGTGCTGAATTATAGATTTTTCCCTAGTGATAGAATATTTCAGGCTCAGACTCTTGTTGCTTTACATTTCCCACATAGGCTTATCACACACAAGATTTTTGCAATGTTCCATACACAAATAAATTCCACTGCTTTGGCTGCAGTATCAGAGTAATTACTAATGCAAAAGAAACTCATACTTTTATGGATAAAGTAATATAGCATTAATCAAAAATCTGTCAAGGATGACAGAGGAAAAAATATTTTTAACAGAGCCACTTTAACCTCTGGAAATGTTTTTCACTCTCTCTTTCCAAGGAGTTCATTAGATGTAAGAATCCATTTTCTTTGAACTAGACAGATCTGCTATTCATTTACACCCTTCATAATGTAAATTGTAAATGTGGTACATGATACATACCATAATTCTGGCATGTAGTTTTATTTGCTCCCCTAGAAACATGCATAGAGGTTGTATCTTTATTTGGTTTCTCCGTAACTCAATCAAAAAAACCAACCTAGAAAATATCCAAAAGTAGCCACGTCAAATCATGAAGTGGCTTTTCTCAATAATCTGAACAAATTTAGGTTTCAGAAAGTTTAAAATTAAGCTGTAATATAACATACGTATTCTTCTCATTTCTCATTATGGTAGAAGGAAAGTTTTTAATCCAGTACAGACCATGCGGAAAGCTTGAGTTTTCTGAATTCTGTGCAGACCACATCTGTCAAAATCATTTTCTAAGCACAGCAGATTTTCAGCACATTCGTGATGACCTAAAGGTTGTCAGTTATTGAGTGATCACAAAGATAAGTGGAAAAATAGTCTGATTAGCACTTGATTCAAAATCATTCCCAGCATCCTATCAATTAGCATTTTTGCTGCTGTCACTGACTCTTACATGTATTTTGTTTGACACACTGAATACTGTACACAAGAAATATATAATCACTGATTATTTTAAATTTTAATCAGAACACGCAAGCCTATGATATGGTAGCTCATTTTTATGAAATCCAGCACTGAAGAGGTAGAAACCCAGATTTACTGCCCTCCCTGAAGATGTCTGAACACACAGTTCTTGTTCTCAGCACCAGTTCATAGGGACCAGTTTGCAGCCCACCAAACAGCAAGAAGGCAAGATACAGAAACCAGAGAACAAGGATGCCTGTGACTCTATATGGCAACTGTAGAAGTACTTACCTCAGGTTTGAGTTGTATTTTAATCCTCTAAATTCTATTTTTTTTTCTTTTTAAAGATTTCTAAAATAAAATGCTAGAGACACCTTTTACCTTGTTGGTCCTTCTGCTCTTCCTTCAATATGTTTTCATCCCAGGCAGCCACTCAGCCCACTACATTTCCACATAACAGCTAGCAATATACACTTGATGCAGCAGCCCAGGGCACACAACAGAGAAGTTGTGTACCGCTACACACTGTCCTAAAATCTGACAACAAACAGGCACACCACTGGAAATACAAGTGCCTGCAAGTAACATTTTCCTCACTTGTAAGCACTCGGACCCCTAAGCCCTCTCAGTTCCTAAATGGATAGGCTCCTGCCTTGCTTATCCTCATCCTTTCTTTGGAACTAGGTTTAGTTAAATTGGTCTTGCTGAAGAAGTGTAAATCCTCTCTTCTAATTAAACAGTTTCAGTTGCTGGATTCTTTTTTTTTTTCCTTCTTTTTCAGGAAATTCTAGACACCCTTGATCCATCCTTAGTAGGTATAAAAAGATCTTGTACCATTACACACTAGCGGTAGCAAGGCCCTGGAATCCGCACAACCTGCGCGGGCATCACTGAGCCAACCTACTCAACCAGAACAAGTCTAAAACCTGCCAAGGGCCAACATAATCGTTTGATCGGTCAAACAAATTTAAAGCAAGTACAACTGTGCAGATTTTAAGATTTCATTTATACTTCTCTGGCTTGGGCAATCAGTACACAGCTGTATTATAGCATTTTTCAGCCCCATCAGTTAAAGAGCAGGTTCCAATCTATCAGTAAACATTAATTTAAGATTACAATTCGTAACAACAAACTTCGTCTGCATTAAAAGGCTGGCTAAACGGCATTGCGAAACACAACTGCAATTGCATTGCATTGCATCAATAGATGTCAACATCAAATTTGCTCAAGTTAAAAAGAACAGAGAATTCTTCATTATTGTAACTTTTAAGTGTCTACAAGCTGCTTTAGTATCTCATGAAAGTAAATGAAAGCTGTAATTCTCAGTATATTTCTGAAAGTCCTAGAAATACTCAGCCTGAATGAGACATACCATTTCTCTAGATCACGTACTACAGGTGCTTATATAGGCTATGTATGACCATGGGTAACGTTAAACTTATAAATAAAAAAACTTAAATAAAAGCTGGGAATTTCTACTTTAAAACTATTGTTTCATGATATCATAATTGTTTCATGATATCATAAATCATAGCATTTCAATAACCATCATGCTAGATCTTAGAATCTAATAGAATTAAGGAATGTCATATTGAAGATATTAGACAACAAAAGATACAATGGTCGCTTACAGGATGTAATATCATGATCTAATAACAGCAGATAAAAGGTTTATTTCTGATTATGTTTTTTTTTCTGAAGAGGGGGTAGGGAGTATTTCAGGAAAATTATTTGATCTTCCTGTAGAAGCTATAATTATCTAGAGATTTTCCATATACATACTAGCACAATGTGCCATCTAATAATATGGAAGAATTCTTGCACTTTAACAAGTTTGTACTTTAGATGTCTTGTTCAAAGCTGTAGGGTATTTTCGGGAGAATTGTCATTGCAATCTTGACACATCAGGCACCGGCATTCTTCGATTTGATTCAGCAGTGACTGACTGGACTTGGCTGCATATCAGCTGTATTTGGAGGACTCTTGCTTCTGTTCAGATCAACAGCCTTACCTGTGCTTCTTTCTGTGCACTGCAGTCTGTGGGTTTGTACCATATTTCTCATAGCATTTGATGGGTGAGCAAGATGTCCAAGTATGCTAGACGAATGAATCAAGGCATAACCACTACTAAGTCTGCAGCAAAAGTCACTGCAGTTGGCTGTCTTTCAGTTCATCATCCAGGGCTGCCACCTATGCACCTCAGCTGCGTCTTGTAATGCAGCTCTCTATAAACTGTTCCCTCACTTGCTGGATCAGAAGCTGATACACTGATATACCACAGCGCAAGATTGCCAGCAACGTTAGTATTCACGGCTCCAGCCAAAGGTGGAATTAACACAGGTGAAGCTGAAAAGGATATTTTTGGTCACATCTGTGGGTCGCAAGTCTTGAGTATTATTATAGCTCTTGAGGCAGCAATCACAATATAGGACATTATAGAAAAATGATTTATGCTATTTAGTTTATGGAGAAAGTCTGCTGCGTTTTAGAGGGCTGAACACTCAAAGTGTTTGAGTGTTCAAACACTCTTCAAGCGTTCAGTGATTTTGAGAGTAATAAGAGACTTGAGGACTATTTCTTGAATCCTAAAAACTTCCTAGGGGAAGTAGCATGGCTATGACAGGTCTGCTGTGGTTTATCTGCTCATCAATCTTAGTGAAAAGGTAGAAGTGATGGATGGCAAATTAGGTCGCTCTGAATTTTTCTGACCCTTTTAACAGGGGATTTGATGCTGCGGTAGAGTCATTTTTAAGACCACATATACTCATTTAATTTACACCTTGCTACACACATTGACATCTAAACTGTTTTTCTTAAAAAAAAAAAAAAAAAAAAAAAAAAAAATTGTGCACCATTGAAAATCTATTTTTCTTTTGAAGATAATAAAAATAGAATGGCAGAAGAAATACTTAAAATGCCACGCTTAGTTGTTTACTGCTGACTTGTGAGAGTGTAAAATAAAATTATCAAATAATTACATACAAGTATAGTACAAACAGTAAATAAACTCTATTCTGTCCTGTTGCTGTTCTGAGCCTGTTTAACATAAGCACAGACTGTAATCAGAAATCCATTCAAAAAAAAAAAAAAAAAAAGCTTAGAGCACCTCACAATGACATGACAATGACATGTAGGTATATTGTAAAAGTTTGTTTTGGAAGATAAAACTGCAGTACAAAATAGAATGTGGAAATCCTGAAACTCAATTTGATTTTTAAAAATCCTGAATTTTAAAAAGTAGTTTCTATCTTTACCTTCCAGAAATTTCAGTGAAACTTCAGAACAAGAGTAAATAATTTTCTGGATGAGGACCTAGTTTGCCAGCATAGTACCTGCAAGGATATTGTTAATAGCTGTCTAATTATTGCCCTTATTTCACAAGGGCAAAGGAATCATTCCTATGCATCTCACCATATTTTCCAAGTTTCACGGGTTTTCAGGCATCCCAAGGTGCATTTAAAACATCTTTAAACTGATAGTCTTGCCCTTGACTGCATGGGCGAGGGAGGATGAAAGAGATCATGGTCTTTCATACCTGAAACAACAGAGATTAAGAGAAAAAACTAACACAAATACTAAAGTACCAGAAATGTTCCTCCACCATCCTGACATTTCTGTGACAGTCATTCCCCTTTGTATGTTATGACCCCTTTGTATTGGAACAGCAATGAAAATGCAAAGAGAATCCACAGTGTAAAGGAAAAATTTTTAGAGGGTAACCTGCAGCTTCAGATAAGACACCAAACAAGACTTCATGCAACTTTCTAAACCGATAATCACTTGCTTTCTATTGGTGAAGTAAATGGTCATTTTTCACACTTGCAATTTCACATCCAAATAAAAACTGTGGGAATTTAATTGATATTGGAGTGATATTGGAGAACTACATTGCTATAACAATGAATCATTAGTAACATGGAAATTAAGAGTCATAACTTTAAGTCTTAATATTAAGACTAACATTAATTCTTTATTGACAAAATAAATTAGGGACTATTAAGAAGGATTTGCTTCCAGTCTTTGCTTTTTCATTACTACACTTGCATATTAACTGTGTTAATATATGTCTTAGCAAAGCATCGGTAGAGTACTGTATAACAAGGGAAATTTGTCCTAGAATTATATACTGATTTAGATCTCTTAAAAGTAAAAACAAAAATGGAGTAAAAATTATTACACTGAAATTAAAAATTTCCAGGTTAGGAATAAAATAAAAACAAGAATATTTAGTTTAATGATAAATTATTTATGAGTATAAGATGAGATTACAGTGAGAATAGGGAAAAGGACAATTTTCATTATTCAAAATACAGTGGTATATTCTATGGCTGCTGCTGAAGGATCCAGCTGAAGATGAAAGCAGTATTATCATTTTATATATATATATATATATATATATATATATATATATATATATACACACACACACACACATATATAAGGTTAAGTTTATAGTTTTTATATTTATATTTCTCCAACTTTAATAAAAATATGCTTTATTTTTCAGAATTCATATGGTAATACATATCCTATTGTAAAGAGGATAACTAAATTACCTCCTTTCCAAAGGTGTTTATTGCAACAGTACTAAAACAAAAGTCTTTTACTATCTTTTAACAAATATATTGATTTAACTATCCACATGGTTTTTTTCAACAAGAAAAAAAGTACAGTAGAGGTATCCAGTGTTCTGACACTCCATAGGAAAAAGCAGAGAAGGTTATTAACTCACACACTTCAAAGTGTGAGATCCCATGCTCATCTTCTACCGGACTTTGACTGACAAAAAGCCAGTGACCTCAGAGGATTCATTTTCTAGTTATAAGGATGTGAGCAACACTGGAATTCTATTATGAAACCAGCATCACATGGATAATTATAGAAATAGACTAGATGTCTTTCAAAAACACAGTCCAAGAGTTTTATGCTTATACAGAAGACCAAAATTTCATCTTCCACTAAAAAATTCTAGCCATCAGTTTTGGAAAAATATAAGAATCATACAATATCTGCAGCTTTATATTAAAACACTGCATAACTTAAAAAAAATTAATCAGATTCAGTTTAAGTTAAGTTTAAACAGGACTGACCTATATATCAATTACTAGAAATTAAGAGTAGCATATTTGATAACTTAGTGTTTCTTGCAACTAAAGCTAAAATAATGTATTTAAATAGTAAATCAACTTTAACATACAGTCATATTTTATTCATTTATTCTTCTTGTGCAAACTCACTTTTTATTACAGGCATGTTTACAATCTTTATGTCCATACTTGTAAGCCAAACATTTGCAATTTGCAAAGGGTCAAGTCTTCATAATGCCAGCTGTCAACAAAAGGGTGCCTGCACATTGCAAAGAAACATCCATTTCATAGCTGATGAAGAGAGAGATCAAGCAGTGGCCTAGGATGAACAGGGAAAACACCAGTTTATGCATGGTTTGCATATTATGGTTCACAGATGCTTTTGCCTTAATTTAAAAATACAAAAGTGCCTTTAAAATATACAGATATTGTCATATCTTCTTCCAAAACTGATATCTGTGTTTCTTAATAATATATGTATATGTTTCTCCAACCTTTAATAAAATTATATGCCATATTTTTCAGAAGTCATATGGTAATATATTTTTGAGAAACTTTGCATACTTAGCATGAATAAAAGATGCGAAGGCAAATTAATGACATTGCACCAAAACAACGAAAAACAAAACCATAAAGTGAACAGCAGGAACTCTGCTCCTAAATGGATAAAGATAAATCACATTAAAAAAGTGCAAATTGCTAGGATAACATGTTGAACATTTCCTGGAGATCTTAGCAGACAAACACAGAACTCTTAAATACCAAATTAATTTTCCTGACACTTTCACTAATGTCTTTAAGTTACTTTAACTCTTCCTTTTCCCTGATTGCTGGTTTCCCATACATCTCTTCACGCACATCCCATTCAGCTGCAGTATAAGGAAAAGAAACTGATGCCTGGGGTGACCAGTGATGAATGCGACATACTTTAACGAATCTCACAGGGTAACAGATAAGACAGAGGATAGAATGATATATGATATATTCACGGATCCCTCTTTCCGGATCAGAAGAGAGGACCTGTAGCTGCAGCCTTAGAAGTAACGCTAGCCTTTCATGTCTCTCCACTCCTCATGCCATAAGCACTCAAAGAATGATTCAGAATGAACCGAGGTAACAGAAATTAGAAAGGTTTCCATACGTGCCTATTTCTCCCATAAAGGTAACGACTGCAGACCAGGAGAGCAGTTGTACAGACTAGGGAGTAGAGAGGCTGAAACACAATGCACATTTGAAAACAAAAGGCACGATGCAAAATTCAGTACAGTTCTGTTTGCAGAGACCATAATCCCATAAAGATTTCACCAGATATTAGTGCATCTGTACTCATAGATTAAAAAAAAAAAAAAAAAAAAGTCTGGTTGCAAGTGAGGGATGGTGCTTTGCTGCTCACCACTTCCACCTTCCACTGCAGCACAGTGCTACTGCCAAGTCTGGACTTGAAAAGCTACAACTGCAACTCTGTAATGCAGGCATACTCTATGATGTTCACCTAAGAGAGGTTATCCACAGTATTTATAGTGAGGAATTAATTTCCTGTGCAAAAGAAATTATCTGTTCATGTAACACAGCACTTTTTGTTAGCTGAGGAATGCACTCCCAGACAATGAATTCTTTGGTTAGTTTTAACTGCTCATTTTACTTTTAAATCATCTTCCATTTTTCTCACGTGTGTTTCTTCAGTGTCATGTAGCTGATATTTTCATATTCCCTGGCTGGCAGAAATGCCTTTGTCTGGTACAACTAGTATGGACTTGGATGGAGGTGTTGCAGGTATCACAGCAGGCATCAACCTTAAATTAAAAGCTAAATCAGCTGGTTATTTGCTGTTGGAAACATCAGTCCAAATAGCAGTTGATACTATTTGCCTTCACTTCATACCAAATCTGAGCCTATGCCCACATTCCTAATTCAGTTTAACTCCTATGGATAAAAAGTAATAGGAAAATGCTATAGCCTAAGATGAGGCTCCAAAAACCCCTGTTTCTTTTAATGCTGCCTATTACTGTAGTATAGGCAATAAAAATATTAAATATATTAATTTTTACTGAATAGTCTGTAATGGTCTGATTTTTCCTTTGCTGGCTTAGATCATATTCACTTATCTCTCACAGTAAAGGTGACTCCCATTAAGTGGGACTCAATTCTGATATAAGAGTGACAACCCAGTCACTCTTACGTTATTTCAGTTCCTTTAGTTTTGTCACATTATTGGTATTACGACATCCTCTCCATTACAGACATAACAGTGACTAGATTGTTCATGAACATGCTACAGTGCAGAGCCCTTTCATCTGAATTTAAACGTAGCCTGAGCTGGGAAGGGCTTAAATACCACTCTGATAGATAGCAGCACTTCTAAAAGAGGCTGTGCTCCGGAGCCTAACAATGCACATAAAATCATTCACCTACAAATCTGCCACTAATTAGCAGCAATTTCATCCATCTTGCAAGAAAGAAAAGTAAGAGTCAGCCTGGATATAAACTGAAAGTAGTTCATTTTTCCAAACAGTATTAAAACAAATAGAAAAGACACACTGGAAACAATTACACTACTGCTGGCAGATGAACTCATTCTGTAATCAACTGAAAAATTAATGTATGGAAATCTGAAAATCATGGGAAATTTGCTAAGAAAGGCAATGAAGAAAATGAAGGAATTAAAAAAAAAAAAAAAAGAAGAAGAAGAAATTATTAGTTCTTCATGAACATTTGAAGATTTGTCCTGCCTGAGTCATCAATCATTTGAGTAACAGTCTTGAGATGTGGGAAATTGTTAATGAAATGCTAATAGTTTGCTACTTTGCCCTGTGGGTATCTGTGTACTGAGACTAATAAAATATTGATCTGAGGAGATAGTAATGCAATTGGCTACACAGATTTCCTCTGAAAATCATTTCTGGGAAGTCCAGCAATTATGAGTAATTCCTGTGCAATTATAATAATTACTTTTAGAGGTCCTTTTCCCCCAGGGACATTGGTAAACATTTCTCACTCCTAATTGTAACAGGAACAGTTCTAATCACTACAGCAAAAAGTCTTTAGTACCCCTATATTACTCTAACAGAATAACTAGTATTGTAGATATGCAAAAGGACAAGAGAAAAACAAAGCTCTTAAGTGCAGTCATTTTTATCTTCAAATTTCACAAGACCAGAGCCATGAGGGTTCCTCATATTTTTTTTAAGCACCAGTCCCTCAGATCTCTGCATGATTTGAGATATGATTAAATTCTCTAGGTATCTGAATTTATTTCTCCACATATACCATGTCAAACTTGGCAATACTATGATCTATGTTACCTGTCACACTTTTTTTTTCCAGTGTGATTCACAGATTTGGCACACTCGAGCCTATACCACTTCTAGGACTGATTTAAATGTATTTATTCAGATTATATGCATTGTCTCAAAAAAAAAACAACACCATCTAGCCAAAGATCTAGTGCTTGAATTACCTGAAATGCAGAAGACCTATGTCATGTCTCATGGTCTAAGTGGGACTTGACACAATTTGGTCTTGTTAAAGTACACTGATCACTGGTCTAGAGATGATTAAATGGATGGGAAAAGAAGGCCCTGCTGTCCTCTGTTAACAACAGGAAATGTGAATTTAAATTCTCTGAATACAAACCCTGACACAGACAGAAATGAAACCCTTTTCAATTTCCAGATTAGAACAGAAAATGCAGAATCATCTTTCCGGTGGAAGTTTTAGTTCTTCTGTTTGCTGCTCGGCCTTCTTGCAGATAGCATTAACATCAGTGGTTACAATTCAATGCAAGAAACAGAGAAAAAGAAATCTCCAAGTGTGAGAATGCCCGGGTCACCAAAACAAGAAATGGAGAGCTTTGAAAATGGGCTGTTCTACAAACATTATCTGAAGCAATTGAAACCTGTGTGGCACAAGTATGGGTGGGGAGGCAGGAGGAACTTCCAGAAGACCAGTAGTATAAGAGTAAGAACACTCAGTAGTTGCATTTCTGATCCAAGATTGTACAAGTGCAACCAATTTCTTTCCAGGCAGTAGGTGGATCCTTACATCTATCTTACTGCAGTATATTTAAGAATTATATTTTTCTGCAGCCTGTCTCACAGACATCCAGTATTACTTGGCTGTAAGGCTGGCTCACTTAATACAATCTTACTGTTATTGAAATGACTCCCCTTTCCGTTCCACACACTAACAAGTGCTCCTAAAGCTATGTGCAAACAAATCAGGAGTTTACATGAGTCACGAGGTTTGTTTTGCATCTGTGTCAATAGGCATACAGGTATGGGCAACCCATTTCCACTCTGCATGTTGCTCATTGTTTTAGCCACTAATCTAAGGAAATAGGAAGCCAGGGAGTTCCAAGAATAGATTGCAATGCTGTGATTTTTTTTCCTTTTTTCAGTCTCAGCAGCATTTGAGTAGTCAAAAAGCTTTTGACTCAAAAGATCTATTTCAGAAGCAATGTAAAAACATAACTTTTGTTCTCTGAAGCCAGAGACATATGGAAGATGCCACTGCTAAAGCAGCATAACAGCTGATGGTTGGCTAAACTAATTCAAAGCATTCAGTACCAGCTGCTTTTACTGATTACATCTGACTTGATGGTTCAGCTTTGTCACATACCATGCTTCCTGTGTGCTAGGTGGGAACACAACTTAGTAAGGAAATGGGCTTTCTAAATTTAATCATAATTAAGGATGAAGGAAGAAGCTCACTCTTTAAAATACATTAACATAAACTATTAATGAGCTTAAAGGAGGAGAGCTCACAAAAAGGAAGATCAAGAAGTAGCTTCGACTCTTCAGATCCATGAATAGGTGACCAAAACACAAGATTACACTTTTTCTGAAGTGCCTCCATAAGCCAGAAAAGCAAAAACTCAGCCACTATCATTATCATAACAAAAAATAAACAACGTTCAGTTTGGAAAAGGTTTACCTAGCCTTTCTGTAAAGACACATTCAGTATTTTAAATGTGTATTTCTGTAAAACAGAGAGATCAGACAGCAATATTCTAATCTCAACATATATGACAGTTTTTGTTGTTTAGGCTTTACTACTGTCAATGGATTGGGCTAAATCTCCTTAGCAGAGTATGCCTGACTTGTAAAATGATTTTGATACAGAAACATGCTGGGAAATATAGGGATAATTAAACATGGCTGCTGTCAGTTTTAAGATGTCTCCCCAAACCACATCACATCTATCTTCTCAGTATTTTTGGCTGCCTTTAGGAGGGTGCTTCAACACACACATAACTTGAAAGCACTTCAGTAGTGTTATTGAAGTCAATGGAACAACTCCTGCATTTAAAGTTAAGCACATGCTGAAGTGGCTTGCTAAATTGAGGCCAGAAGTGCTAATCAGGTAGATGTGATTTACTTTATGAAAATGAACACCTACTAAAAAGCTAGGGAGAATTATAACACAATTACTGTCTTAATGAAAAGGAAAGGACTCCTTCTTCCCTATCACTTCTATATAAAAAGCCAAGTTGCTCGTCAGCTTCCATCCTGTGCATAATCAAGAGGTAGTGTGTATGCATTAGCTGGACAGCAGGTTACTTATCACACATTTTACATGTAGAAATATTTGTTCTTGTTGCATACACATACACACCGAAATCTTCTACAAAACAAAATAGACAACGTGGATTTTGATATGCCAAAATAGGTAAAAGCTTCTGAAAAATAACTATTAAAATGTGTCTCCCTTAATATAATGTTACTCAAGGTAACGATAAAATTTTTGAAATCAGATTAAAATCAGATTTCCTCATTCTTGAATGTCTTAATTTTAAACATTGATTTCAGTATGTGGACAGAATTTGGTTTATACAAGAAACAGCTGTAAATTTGACAGCTATATGTTGAAAAGTTTCCACATAAATGGAAATTTTTGCTTAGATTAAATTTGTGTATATTCTGACTCTTCCATTTACCCAGTAAGAGCTAGGTTTTCAGCTACCATTGTTTATGTGAGTGTATGTTTGTCTGACACTTACATAAGAAATAAAAGAAAGAGGCATAAGGTAAAGAAACAACACTGAGCGAATTTCTGATATCAGGCACCAGAAGAAGGGTCTAAAAATCACTACAGAACACGAGAAGTACAACCCTGAGTCAAAGAATTTGATGCATTTAACTTTTCCTAGCAGGCCATGCTCTTTCCATCCTCCAAAATGTCGAATAGGGAATCAAGGATTTTAGGGAAAGGAACTAGGGATAGGCTAGGATTTTTATAATGATATAAAACCATACTTGTCTTTACTTCTCTTTATACTTCACTTTCTTCCAGCTAGAGTATTTATTTGCATGGAAAGGAGACTCTTGTGTATTTCTAATTTTGAAGGATACTAAAACTACTATAGCATGATATTTTGTGGCAAGTAGTAGGGTTGTACCTATGGAAAAAGAATATCACCTGCATACACGCTGCACTAGTTATGATTAAATTACAAGGTCTATCAAATCTCATGGCTAAGGCCACTATTATTATTATCATGCACTTATGTAGATCCATAAATGTTCCCTATGTTTCAAAAGATACAAATACTCTTGCCCGAAAAAGGTTAGCACACTAACAAAACGATCACCATCTGAGATAGGACAAGTTCTCCCATATGCTGCAAATGTTTCCTTACACACCTTATGAATTTACTTCACCTTCTTAAGAAATTTTGGGCTTTAATTCCTACTGGAACAAGGACACCAGATTAGATGGGCCATTGGTCTTTACTGGCACTTAATTCATGAAACAGGAAAAACTAGCAGGGAGGATGGAAAGCACTGCATGGCTTTTTCTGTTTTGACATTCAAGGAAAGAGTGTTAACCCCTGCCTTACCAAATAGCAGCTGAGTTTTCAAACACATTGTGTCTCAGGAAGTCTCTTCTCCACACTGCATCACCCGTGTTGGGGAGCGGGAGAGGTTGTTGTTATTGTTTTGTTTTTAAAGTTTGCACATGTTGCTGTTTCCAGTCCCCTGAAATACAAATAGTCCTGCTACAGTAATGCAAGTTATCTCCTTATTGCTTTCAGAAATATATTTTCTTAATAGTACTTCTGTTCCTGGAAGCACAAGGGTAGCAGACTAAAAAATGCCCAAGGATCAAGGACAGCTGTATCACTCAGAACACATAATTCCTTACTATTATTTTTTCCTTGAGCATCATATGAAGAGGAAACATAGTCCATAAGATGGTAAATTTAGAGGAGACCTTTTAGGCTCAGGAATACTCCTGATACAAACTGCTAGCTGCAAGGAAACCATTTTGGGAAACCTCTTCTGCCCCCTTCCCCCAGCCCCTCATCCCTTGTTTCTCTGTTCAACCACATTAGTGAATCAAAGGGAAGTGGTGGCGTTACAACAGGGTGGAACTGGAAAGGCATAATGGAAATTCAGATCCTCATTCTTTTCTAGTAAGGTGAAAAGGTTAAATGCACCTTTGAAGATCTAATTAGTGTAGTCAATTAATGCCTGGCAAATTTTAGCTTGCCTACGTGATTGTTTTGTAGGGTTTCGGCTGCAAGACGCTCAGAAGTTTCAGATCAGTGCAGGTTTTCACATAAATTATTCTTCAACAAACTTGTCTTATCCTTTAGAATGACTACTTATAGAACTCTCTGGTTTTCTGAGATTTATTCTAGAGCTGCCTCTAGGGGAGAATATAAGTCGTTCCTCTTCCACTGCTAGTCCAAAAATCTTGTGAGACATAGCTGCCTCAACAGGGAATGCTGGAACTGCCCAAACCACTGTTTTGTCACTTGCAAGTGTCCTAAAACTGAGCAAAGTTACTGAGCAAAGTTTAACTTTCCTGACAGCACTACACAGCTTGCCAACCTTCAGTAAACAAAGGAATTTCCAGCATCCATTTTCTCTTTTGCAGGCTTCAGTCCCAAAGTGCAGAAGTTGGAAGAAATGCATCAGTCCTTCGTCAAAGGCTAAACTTCCCTTGAAAATGTTCCTGGTGGCCCCCAGAACAAGTGATGGCAGCCGTCTCTGGAAGTTCAAGAAAAACAGAATACAGCTCACAAACAAACATAATTAAACTATTAAGCTCCTATTCACATGACTGCCTACAAATGTGGGATAATGCTCATGGCTTTCCTTTTTGTGTTCCCTCCCCCCATTTTTCTTTTTATAAACACACTGCCATAGGGTTGTTTCTTATTCTATTTAGAGATGCACTGATGTGAAGCAAGTGCTCAGTCTGATTAAAAATTGCTTCTAGTTACCCAGAGCTTAGTAGTACACACTTCATTGCTTATGTTCTTTCCCCTGGCTGATGACTTCTTTAGGAGAAGTCAAGGAATATCTGTGGTTATGTCACTGCTTTTTCCTCACTTGCTTTTGTTATTGTTCTATAGGGGAAAAAAGAACACTCGGGCAGGAATCTGATAAGTTATGAATTCCCCCAAATTAATTCCTGATGATTCCTCAAAAGTTCTGGAATTATTATTACTGGGAGCTACAGCATCTTCAAGTATTAATGCTTCAGTCAGGCATTTTCTTCACAAAGACCGTTTGGCTCCAGATTTTGAGAGCATGAGTTATAAATGAAGCTTATAGCATCTCGAAGACACAGCAAGAAACTTGTGTTGTAGTTACTTGCCCCTCAGGACATCCATCATTGAAGTCAGCAATACAGAGTATTTATAAAATCACACTTGTAATACCAAGACATTGAAAAAAAGAGTCAAACTCATCATAAAGATTTTGATACCTAAAAAAAAAGTCTCCCTCCAAATGTCATGGCTGTTTTAAAAATTTAAAAATAAAACCCACCTTCTTATAAAGTTGATATTTATTCTTTTAACAGATTTTAGATTGCTCCTACTTCTTTCTTGATTAGCCATACTGCTGTAGTAGCAGACAGCAATTGTGCCATTTTAACTTAATGCAAGGCAACCACCGCTTTCAATGTATTACTAAAAGGCCAGTAAACAAGAAAGTCATTATAGCAAAGATCCTCTGCCTCCAGGAATTCATTCTTTCTCCCTTTCTGTCTCTGCTGATGCTAGAGGTCAGTGTCAAAAAGTCCCTTCACAAGCAGCTTTTCGAGTGCACCTCAGTAAACCTGGCAAAAGTCTAGACCTGTATATTTTTGTACATTTAGTAATTCCTTTAAGAAACACTGTGAATTCCAACTGAGAGGCTGAGCTGCTAAGGCCAATCTTAACATACATCTTTATTTCTCATATGCCATGGGTGTCCTAAATTACCAACTTGTTACCACTAAGCTCACAGCTGGAAGTTTTCAGAATACATAAGGAAATAACATAAAAAATAAGACCAAGACAGGAAGTTACAAAGAGAATCAAGTACGCTCTGATCTCAGAGTCTCACAGACCTCAGAGAAGCTTATTTGAGTCACAGAAATAGCTGATGGTGCGCGTGTGGCCGCGCAGACACGAAGAGGCGCTGCGCGTGTCGGGTGAAGGCGGGCTGCGGACAGACAGGTTCTTACTGCGACACCTTCCCTGTCTCATTCCTTTGGGGAAGGCGCTCAAGGAGCCATTCCGGTTCGTCTCAGAGACACCATTCACCAAGAAAAGTAGCATCTGTGCATGAAAAAGCCTAAATTTCCTGGAAACACGCTTTGATCTTACTGAGCCAAAGAGGAGCCTCTCCTCCTAGCGAAGCACCTCTGGGTCTATAAGTGCTAAGAAAGGAACAACAAAAAGAATATTTCACTAAACTTAAAACCTTCCCAAATACTTCACTGTGATTCTGATATGTAGAGCTTAAGCAAACGTTCCTTTTATAACCTTGAAAAACTTTTTCTGTACAGTGGGGATGGTATGTACATGTAACCTTTTTCTTATATTACTGTAAGAAATTCAACTCAATAAAGTATTTAAGCCTATGACCTTTAAACTTTCTTCAGTGACATGAAACTCAGTAATATATTGCATAGGGATATTTGGCATGAAATCAAAATGGCCACAGATTTAATTAAAATGAAAGTTATTGTTAACAAGAAAGGTCATGCTAAGAAAATACGATTTCAGGAGTATATTAGCAACAACACTCCAGTGTTATTTGCATGTAAAATACATATTTTGTACTCGACATTCAAAAAGGAAACTGGAGCCATTTTATAATGGATGCTTGAACAGTTCTGTGTTCTTGTGCTGTTTTTGTTCATATTTTTGCGTAATTAGTTGGATCTCCCATATAACAGTACTTACATCTCATTCTCTGTGCCTGAGTGCCTAACTAATCTGGGACTTGGTTCACAAAGACTGAGACAAGCTAGAACTAAGAGCATACTGCAGGATATTCCTTACTTGCCTACAGCTTCAAACAGATCTTCATGAGAATTCCTTATTCTGGGATAGTTAATTGCCCACCTTACTTACCTCAGTCTTTTTTTATTATTCTTCAGGCAGAATGATTTAAATGGTGATGAAGACTCCTGTTTCCAGTCTGGTTATGGGAGACTGAATAAGTGCCTGTGCAAAGGCGGCATAGCTCTTTCTTTGAGAGAGGGCATGTTTTACAATCCAATAAAACTAACAGTATGTTATACAAATCAATTTAACTTCAGGTAAAGTAGGAGGTGAGGGAAAAATGCATGAAAGCATTTGTTTAAAATAAATCAGAGTGAGGTTCTAATTTGAAAACACACTCTAAAATGTTGATAACTATGGACAGGTGTCTTACCCAAAATAGATTTTTACTGCTTTCAGTACTACTGTTAGTTCTACAGAAGCAGTATTACTGTGAATGATATTTTGGATGTATCTTCTACTTTATCAGCAAGTCATTATCTTCCCATAAACCACCGACCTGCACAGAGGTTGCTGAGATCATAACCTAGAAACAGGAGAATGGCAAGGAGTTGCTGAGGTGCGGTCTTGGCCTCCAGAAGGAATACAACTAGCAGAAGTCTTTAATAGCATCTGCAAATCCTTGTTGAACGCACAGCTGGAAATATCATTTCAGAGGCATTTACTTGTAAATTAAACAAAGGTCATACTAAAGAATTCCCCTGGGCCTCCATAACTCCACTCTTATACAGCTATTCATAAGGAAATGATTTTGAAAGTGGTAACTAAAGTATTGGACCATCTGGGATGGCAAATGGAATTATCTAAGAAAGAATGTGCGCAGAAGTTATGGTAACTGCACGTAGGAATGACTCATTAAGCTAAAAATAACATTTATTAACCTTTATCTATTCTATTACCATAGCACAGAGGAACACGACTTTAAGTACACACACATATATATACACACACTATGATCCTCAAGAACTTGCAATGAAAAAAGTTTTCAGTTGGAAACAAGCCTTCCAGAATCAATAAAAAGAGTTAGCTGAATAGGAAAATACATACAAAAACTCTAAAAGATCAGCTGATTGTTGCATTATACAGCTATTTACCTTAGAGGGTCAGATTTCTTTAATACCTTGGAAGCTAGTTGAGAAAATCTCCCCAGCCAGTTCCCAGATTTCTGCATGTGCAGGAGCCTTTTACAGCCCTATGTAGTATAGCAAGGTTGTGTATGGTATTCCATTGAATTTGGAGTTTCTGTCTCTGAATGAGGATGATTTTTTTCATTAGGAGTCTTAACAAATGACTGCTAAAACATTATACAAAAAAGTCAGAATAGATTGGGCTATCTATAACAAGCAGTTCTAAATAATTATTAGCAGTCAGCTGACACATTGCTTTCCTGGAAAGTCCTTGCATTCCTGCCAGCAGGCCAGCTTTTATTTCAAACCCTAAGAGAAGCTTCTTTAGCGCCCGCTAAGTAGTTTTAGAGAAGAAAGAGCAATGTATGCGACCAAAACACATAAGTATAAGCTACGTGGCTGTGTTGGCTTCTACAGTATATGATGGTTTATAAATTCAGAGCCCTAGCTATAAGTCTTAGAAAAATAAAATGGAAACACCGTATTCGTCTCATCAATGTTTGTCACCTTTTGTCTATCACTCCAACCAGTAATACACAACACACAGGTCATGGCCTAAGTTCCTGCTGAACAAGCAGCAATGAAACATCTAACCCTGATTATAACAAATATTAAATAAGTGACTTTTGTTGTTAGGCAAAGAAGAAATACTGGTATGCTGTGATTCAACAGCCAGTTCCTCCCAGCCAAGCACCCTCTATAACAAGCTCGTTTCCAGAAAAGGAGAGCCTCGACTCTACCTTGCAACACCGTCATTCACGCTCCACTTGACACCAGCAATGAACGAGCTGAGCCTCACCAGCACCCCGGGCACCGAGGCCGTCTCCTCCATCGGCCCCGGAGCTCCGGGCACGCGCTGACTAGGGTTTCTGCACATAGCCAGGGGCCCTCTTCTCTCCTCCTGCCCCCTCATTTTCCCAGGGAGTCCCAGACACACATAGCATGCTCTGATGAGGTGCACACAAAAAAGATGAAGTCAATCAATCTACACAGGAGTGAACTATTTTGTAATTGTAATAAGTGACGCCGGACTTTGGGGGCAGGAAAGAACACATCCACTGCAAGCTGTTTGTAAAAGTCTGAAACAAAAGCAGTTGAACATGGGAGTACAAGTATTCCAGAATGTCAAGACAGAGTATTTCTGTGTAATTCAAGCCAAATTTTTACAAACAGCAATCTAGTCTGTGCTAAAAACTAAATTTTAGCATAAATGCACAGTAATTAACTTGAATATTTTGCAACTGTTGTTTTAGGAATCAATCTTTTAATTTCTTGGTGCATTCTAAGTAGATATGCAAATTAAGTCTCAAAACTCAGTCTTTGAAAGTAAGAGAGTTATCAACAGCAATAAAAATAGAGCTGTCACCAAGCTCTGTCTCCAAGCCAGTCGCAGACACAGTAAATTGTTTTAGGACATCCTAGACAGATTTCTTCAGAACTGTATAAAATTCCCCCACTGGTTTGTGAATTTCAATTGTAATGAACGATACAATCATTAAAAGAAAGAGCTAATTTTTAATCTATTCAGCATTTAGTATAACTTAGTTTAGTCTTTACTTAAAGAGAATTTGCAGTCATACTAACTCAAAGGCTTGTTAGAAAGCTAAAAATATTGTGCCACAGTTATCAGCTATATTTACTGTCTCCAAAAGATCAAGCTGTTTTGACAACCTATAAATTCTGTAATATCAAACTGATCAACTATGTTGCCTTTTTTATATTCTTTGGCAACTGATTTATGTAACTACTTTTCCAAAACTGATTTTAAGATCACCTGGATTACCATTAAGCCAGCAAACCTATCGTTACTCCTTTCATCCTATCTATCTTTTTAAAATACTGACAGAGCATTAGCCTCTAATAGCCAGTGAATGCACCTTCCACCTTCCATCCTTGCAGCAGCTGGATTAGGCAAACATTTTCTGAATAACGTAGGGTGATTTTCTTTTCTTCTTAGATCAATCACTGTGGTAATAGAAACTGGAAGCGACCTAATTTTGTTCCTAATAATGAACGAAATTTCACTATACACTATTCACTTAATCTTCTCCGCTCACAGAAGTGGTGCTTTTTACCAAGGGGATAATGTAAATAATCTCCTTCCCTAGAGGCATTTAATCTTGGGCAAAAGGGGTGAAGGTACATACTAATTCCAGCTACGCTTGAGTGTCATTATCAAGTCTTCTTTCAAGCATCTAGGAGTATTACATAGCTAAGAAGAAAAGAAGATAAATACATGGCAAAAATGAGAATTACTGCAGATCATAAGGGGGGAAAAAATACTTTACATACTTTCATGCACTATATTCAGTACAGGAAAGTACATATTTCATGTACTATTTCAATATGCCATATACACTTTCATAAACCAGTGAAGTGCTTACGTATCACAATTACAATCATAAGAACTAAATTATTTTGAATAGTTATCAACAGAAAAAAACAGAAAATTAGTATTAATAGGATATTCTGATGATCTGGAAAATGCTGTATGCATTGCATATTCATTGTGTAATGAGTGCCTCCTGCTTACTACAAAGCAGCTTTAAGGGGAGGAAAACATAGAGATCATATATAACAGGAAAACAGGGGAAAAGACTACAACAGTATTTTCATAGACCGCTACTAACTTATGAATGAAAGATTTTGTATGAAAGAAAATTAAGATTTTTGAATATTGAATATTTTTGAATATTGATTTTTGAATTTTTTGCCAACCGTCACAAGAGCATAACTATTTAGGACTGACTGAAAGCAGGTGACCCTGGAACTGTGGAGCAGATCAATTCTTCAAAGATAAAGGTGCAACACACTCATGCCCATCAGAGAATGCAAAAATTATTTCCTGCTTTGCTGTATGTATATGCACACAGGGCATTGAAAATTCCTTTAAAGGAAAAGAGGTTCAACACACTTACTCTAAGCCATTCATGCCTCTTGTTAACAGGATCAGTGCTGCAGGTGCTTAATTGCCTAAAGCAATCACTTCCAAATGAAATAAAGCACTTCTGCTATGTGCTTCCTCTCTTGCCTTACCTCTGCAGGAACCTTGCATTTCCTTTTATCCCAATGGGAGAAAAACTGCTGCCAGCAAATAAAATAGGACTGAACTGATTAACTGATTAGCATCCTAGAGTAGAAGCCTAGAAAGTGAATTTTCTATTACCAAGCAATTTCCACTGGAAAGTAATTTTGTTTATTAACTGCACTTTTATCTTCTCTGGAGGGTTCCTTGACATAAGATAATAGAATTTGGTCATTTTTTACTGTTTAAAACTATAATCATATCCAGAAAAGCATGTATTTACTGTGTCATTAAACCAAGGTAGGGAAGACTGACTTGAAGAGTTCTTGATATCTTACAAATCTTTTTATCATTTCAATTAACATTGCCAAACATTGTTTTATACTGCAGGCATAAATGAGGTTTCACAGTCTTTCTAGTTTATATCCTAATTAATCTGAGTAATTGAGATAAGTAGCAAGAATGAGACTGTGCACAGAAAGCATAGGAACAGCTATTACAGGGCAAAGCCATGAAAGCCAATTCAGCAGCCATCTACCTAGGGAAAGCTGCTGATGAGTACTTGCAAATAGACTGCCTGCACAACTTCTTCTCATGTTAAATTTATCATTTCCAAACATTAATATTAAAATTTTGGTGCCTCTTTTCCCTGTTCTTTGACAAAGGGGGGGGGGCGGGGAAGTCACACACTCACAAAGACAGGTTTTCGGTTCCTTATTCAGTGTGAAAAGTGAATGATGCTGTATCAAAGATTCTGCTTCATAACACTAAAATTCATCCATTTTTTCCACATAGCAGAATCCCTCTGACCAGGATTTAGGGCACTTGTTTGTTCATCATTCTGCCTGTGCTTGAGAAGATTTAGTACTGAGTCGAAGCAGCTGGAGTGCATACAGACCACTTGCAATATGCTTATCAAAAAATGACTGGCTCGCTCAGGTATTTCCAATCTTTATGCCAGGCTTTTTCTCTCCTTTTGCCTTTCTGCATCCTTAGGAGATCCAGGAAGGGCTGACGTCTTCCCCACCACCACCCCTGGGCACCATCTGCAAACAGCGCAGCATTCTGCCTACAGTACATTTACAGATTTGGTGATTTGGACGCAAGTTCAATCAGAGGGGGGAGATTGATTGATCTTAACATATTGGCAAGCCCTAGCTTCAGGCTACGAATAAAAACAGTATTTCTCAAGTCGTGCGTTATTACTTTTCATTTGTTGCTTATCGATTAACTGTCAAGGCTAAGATCTTGGTTTTTAAAATGAGGTGGTCTTTTTAAAAGTTTATAAAACAGAACATATATATCTAACAGCAAAGGCTAAGGTGAATCTAGACAGTGTCCAGTGTGGCATTGCCAGGTGTTAAAACCTCTGCTCACAATGATCTTGCAAAATAAAGCACTAACTCATTTTCCAAATCACAGTCCAGTCTAGTCTCAAGACAAATTTGCATCGCTCTTGTAAAGATTGCAAAAAATGAAAAGCTTCTTTCCTTTTTGGTATTTTTCATTACGAAATAGGACATACATTGACTGTAAGGAGGAACACATTGTTTTAAAGCAACAAAGAAGCAGGGAGCCTCTTTTTTTTTTTATATAGACTAATCCAAGCTGACCTATTTTCAAAACACTTCTTGAACCTCAAAACAAAAGTCTCCATCTATTTAGTTCAAAGCCTAAAGTCTGGACAAACTAGGAATTTCTATAGCTGGCAACGAGGGACAAGCCCACACAGATTTGCTGAAGGGGGGGCCGAGAGGTTCTCCAAGTCTGAAAGAGTCAACCAAGAGAGCTCTAACCACGGAGCCAAATACAACGCAAAAACGAAAAGCAGGCGAAGAAAGCCCTCCAGTACCAGCGCCACGGCACAAAGCTGCTGTAACACCAACTGCTTATACTCTGGCAGAGTATCTCTCCTCGTGGCAGGATGTTTCTGAACTGAAGTACGTGTCTTGCTTCCCTCTACGCACCCCGTGCTCAACACGTCTCCTATAGGACAACCCTCCTCTGTAGGTACCAGATCAGATGTTCGCATTTAACAGTTCAGAGAAAGCAAAGGACTGTCACTGAGTCTCTCTGTGCTGGTCCCATTGGCATTTTACAGCTTTTTCCAAGAAAACTGAAGGCTGCTCCGACTTGCTTGTGGGTGTAAAGGCTTCTGAAAGTTCATTTTATTCCGGACAGCAGCAGGGATGCTGCACAAGCCCCCCAGGCCTCACCTTCAAAGCAGCGGACTCTTAGGACATTTTGATGTGTTACAACACTGGGATAACGCCTTCACTGTAAGCATTCCCAGAGAGTCTCTTTCTGCAGATTATTACCCTTTCACATGATCAGGAGGAGACATTTTTTCCACCTGCAGGAAATGGTAGATGTTCTTGCCCCCACCCTTGTCAAATGCCAAACAAAACCACCACAAAAAATAAACCTGAAATATAAAATCTAGCTGAAAATTAAAATTCCAAAATTATTTCAATTAACGCAATGAAAGCATTTTGTTTCACTAAAATTTGCATATCACAATTAGAATTTTAATAAAACTTAAGTTAAAAAAACTTCTGAAAAATTCTGAGCTCTGCAGCTCTAGGAATTAACATTGTTTTCTTTTCCTGCTAATGATTCATTCGTCTTTATTTCCCCAAACCAGCCTCAGATTACACAACAAATCTAGCCAATTTTTCTCTTTCACTATGGCAATGGTCAGTCCACAGCTCTTAGTATGTGGACATCACAACAAAAGCTACATAATGTGGATTATGTCAAAAGCTCCATGCTCCACATCTGCTCTGTTGTAGTTAAATTAACTTAGTAAAGTAGCAACAGAGAGCAAATATTTATAGAAGATTTGAAATTCCCCGTGCTGCTGTGTGTCCAAGCAGGAATATCCATGGCCTATTTTCCCTGACTTTCCAACAGTCAGCAAAGGCTGCTATTGCAGAATTGCTCTTTTCTCTTCCCTCCCCTCCCAAACCTATGAAATGAGTACCGTGGCTTAACCACTGTGGGCATTAAGCCAAGAATGTTATGCACTGTTTTTTTCTTGCAGAAATAAATCTCCCCTCTTTTCAATTAAAAAACAGTAGCCTGAACACTCTATCGCTAAAAAGTAGATTTCTGATTAATCTAGCTGTTAATTTAATTTAGAACCTACTGTAATTTGAGCATCAGTTTTCCAGGTGGAATCCATAAAAATATATTTAGCAAGAGATACAGTCCAACCAATACCAAGAAGGCATTTTACTCTTTTGAAAAAACAAGGTCTTTTGGTTTCTCCAGCTCTTTCCAATGTGTAAGCTAGCAGTAAATATCACCATTGACTATATACCCAGGGAATATTTGAAATATGAATACAGTACATTTGAAATATGAATACAGTATGTGGCTGTACAACTGGAGAATGTAATAATTAAAGTAATAAAAGTGGCAGTTTTCTATTTCGTATGGCAGCAATTAAAGAACACAAGAGATGTGACAGGAAATAATTGGAATAAACCGCTCTGGGTAAGAGAACCAATTATTTTTCACTTACGAGCTTCTGTGAGTTGCTGTTTTTGTAGGGACTTCAGATACAAAACATCAGAATTATGTTTATCAAACTATGACGATAGCTTAATACTCCTTTCCATAAGAATGATCAAGAAATTTCAGTTTAAATCATCATAGGAAATGTTCTCTTAACTATTATCAAATCACCTCTCATACAAAAATTCTGTTTCTTTAGAAACAAACTTTCAGACATGTTATTTTTCATCTCCCTTAACTCTGGAGATAATAAATGGGTTGAGAAGCAGAAGTAGGCTCCTCCTTACAGACCTATGGAAAAATTTATGTGGGGCAAACAAGACGACAATGTGGGCAGCAAACCTAGTTTATGAATGAACTGTAGCAGAGAAAATGCTGACATTTACTATCTTTTATCAGGAATTTGCTTTTAAGGATACATAAATATACTAGATTTCTCTGAAATACACTGTTACACAGTAAAGAAGATGTAGGCAATTCTGCCAGTTTCCATGTTAAGTGAATGACCATCACAATGTTTTTCCTCTTAACCTAAAACAAATGTTGGAAAACTGGTAAGAAGTGAAATTGATTTGAGGCAGTATTCCCCGGACAGCAAGTGTCAAGTGGGGAGAGGAGCCATTTATTGCAATTTATTTATAAAACCAATGTGTTTTAGAAGTAGCCATGGGCTGACTCTAATGACTTTGCAGGAACTATGAAGAAACCTGATTTTTTTTTTATGTTCTGCTCTGCCATACTGCAGAAGAGAAAAAAGTACGAGCATAAACATGTATTTCTGACAGATGCTGCTATTTAATGTGTATTAGTTTAGCCATAGAAGAAATCTCTGCTCTGTACTTACATAACACTTACTCCAGCAGCTGGCAACAGCAGATACGTAGAGAAGAGTCCTTTCGCCTGACTAGCGCCGACCTTGCCTATAACCCGAGAGCATCAGCTGACGGCGCTCGGGAGAGGTGGCTTCGGCACTCAGGAGGAGGGATGCACCTAAGGCATCCGAGCAGCCTGGGGAGCACTTCACAATGCTCCTTCAGTGAAATCCAAACAAGGTTTAAATGTGCTTTGGAAACCTATTAGTATTATAAGGCTTTTTATATTCACAGCACAACACCACTGCTAGATGATGTCTGTTATGGGAAAGTGCCAACTTCTTCTAATTGTGTTATCAAGCAAACAAAGTTGTATATTAGTAACATATCTGGCTGGCAGTTCTCCAAGCTGCCTGAAGCCTCAAAGTTTTCCCCTACCTAGGGGTGCTGGCAGAGAGCACCTGCACTCGAAAGCCGTGCAAGGAATGCCCGTTTTCTTCAGACCCGCCGCAGGGAGACGGCAGAAGTCAGCTATTGGGTGAATCAGACAGTACAGAAAATTCATTTAGAGGAGGCACTGCACAATGAGAAATTACTGAAGTTATTGCATTAAACCAAGGTGGGAGAGCTTATAACACAACAGGATTTAGATAGAGAGGCAGCAGTAGTTTTCTCCAGTTTCTACTCTTGGTTTCCTTGACTACTCATTTCCTGCTTTTACCTTCTATCCTAAGCATCTTGTTCTCAGCATCTCTCCTTTCCTGTGCTAGTTGATTAAGCAAGGAAACATTGGCTAATTGGCACAACATACCATTTCACATTCATCTGCCTGTCAGAGAGTCCACTTTTTGTTGCAGTAAAAGAAAAACCAAGGCCATAATTTGGGACTAGCCCTTTCAGACTCTGGAATTCTCTCCAGCACAAATTGTAGCTTAAGAACAGATTCCCTTCTAGTAAGTTAAAATCTGGGAGATTATGGTGCTCCTTACTTGTCGAATGCACACACAGCAAATCCTCGTTTGTTTCTAACCATATTTGAAAATAGCCCAGATGCTCAGCAAAACAAATCCAGATGGAAAAGACAAACGAACAGAAAAAGGTGTCAAAAAAACTGAAACGAAATTTAAGGAATTCAAGAAATCTGGAAAGAAAATGAGGAGGAAAGCGTCGTGATTTAGTTTGTGGGAATGAATGTCTAAGGCTAATCTTCAGAATATGTTTTAAATGAATATTCCCTGAATATCAGTCTAACATATCACAAGTTGTGCATCAAGGATCATCTGTCAGTGTTGCAAGTCCTGCAATTCATTCAGAGAATATGCCCATCTTCTGCATAGTTTCTCAATGTTCAGTCAAAACATCTTGCATTCTAGCTGGTAGCAACAGGTTCCATATTGTGCAGAAATATCAGAGAGTGTGAAAACACTGAAGTAGGAGAAAAGCGAGGAAAGGAAAAGAAAAATAAGTTTCACAGAATTAGAGAGTATTAGTTCTATTAAAAAAAAAAAAAAAAGGCAACATTATCAGTGAATTTACAAGAGTCTAGCAGGTTAGCCTACAGAGTGCTTACTATAGTAGTAAATGGAACTACTTTTAGAAGATGAGCACAAACTACATGAAATCAGATTGAGGAAATAATCTGCATTCAGGAAAGAAAATAGCATAGTTGCAAAATCAGAAATGGAGATGAAAATCTGAGGTACACCAGTTTTTCTGACTACGTTTTGGTTCCAATTGCAGCTTAATCTTTCTCTATTCTCCAAATTCCAGTAAGGTTGTTCCATGTTTTAAATTGGCAAAAGGAAAACCAGGACCCAAACATCTGCCCCATCTTTGACCCTACACATACATAATAGCAACTCCTCTGTTTCTGCTCTTTGTCCTGTGTGGGTAGCCAGCAAGGTTACAGTTCCTATAACTGCACTTTTTGCATGAAAAATCTCACCAACAAAGGTCCTTTCCTTCAGGAAATGAAAGGGTTTTTTTTTTAGAACTCACCTCATGTTTTGCACATTCTCAAACCATGTAAAGTTTTCAGGATATCTAAAGGAAACTTCTCCAGGGTCCAGTCCCTGATTGCTGATAGTTTAGGAATCCATACAATGGATTGATCTTGAGATCAAACTCTCTCAGGAGAGCTCAGAATAAGTCCCCCTGCAAGAGATTGCCTCTTACAGAGATGCCTGACTGCAAAACCAGTTTCTTGAGACCATTAGGATGCCAAGCACAGACTAGAGCGTCCCAAGTGTATTCCAAACCACATCAGCATGTTTTGGTGCAGGAACAGCTTCCCTTGGACTCCCAAGCGTGGTCTGGGGTAAGAGCTGTCTTTAAAACCTGTCACATTACACCATAAAGTGCAGCTTAGCTAATATTAATAACTGAGCTGCACTATCATCTGCTGAAAACAGTTAATGTTTTTAACTACTGAACCACTACATCTGCTAGTGATGCAAAGGTGTATAAACCCCAGACCAGCTGATCTATTTTTTGTTCTGGCTTGCACCAGACCTTTCCATCACTGTAACACTGAAACATCATTACAACAACAAACTTGACAGTGATGCAGTTATTCTTTGATTCTCCATATTTCTTTGGAATTCTTTAGTTGAGCGTTTCCTTTTTTATTACCAAATCACTCTGAAAAGTCTACTGACCTCTCTATAGTTCTCTGGGGGGGTTTAGCTTGGTAAGCTACAGGTAATTCATTTTACTTGGCAGTTTCAACCCTGTCTCCCCCTGAGTAAAAGACGACTCCATTCTACTTGCAGTCAAAAGACATTGACTTTTATACATATAAAGCATATGCAAGCACTGCAGTATGATTTAACATTTTAATGAATAACGAACGAAGGACACATAATACTCGTTCCGCCCTTTGTTCCCTCTTTTTGCAGGCTGTACTATTAACTATCATTTATCAAGCAAGTAAGCATGTTTCCTTTCTCTGCATGTACAAGAAAGAACAGGTAAATTACTCAAGGCTTTTTCAGGTTGGAACATCTTACTGTACTTCTCCAGTTTGTATTTAGATTTTTTTTAGTAATAGAAGTATGACACAATTCAAAACAGACAAGTGATCAGTCAAAAGCTCTTCTATAATGCCAAATACCAGTCCCAACAGTTTACCTCCCTTTTCTCTCCAATACCAGCTTATTACTTATCATATACAGAATATTGCTCAGAAATACTGGCTCTCTCACTCATCTACCATAAATTTGCAGAAAAAAAAATCACTCCAGTAATTTCCCCATGAATGGAATCTCTATGGCCATTTTTACTACTTGTGTTTGTCAGAAGCGAAAGTCAAGATATCATGAAGTTTCTAATTTCTTTTTTTTTTTTTAAGCACTGAGGTTTAATCATGCCCTCCTAGCAACAATTTTGACACTTAAGTTTTGAGATCTGCCAAGGAATTACAAAGACGACAATTCTCCATAAGAATAAAAAACAGTAGATAGTAGTTAATATATATTTTGATCAGTCCAATCAAATCATACTTTATTTCCACGAACTCAAGAAATTTCCTAAAGGTCAACATTATTCTACACATAACGAGGTTATTTATTATGCTGTTATATTGACTCCAGCTGCTCAGGGAGTAAGTCATCAACTTCCCATTTCTATGTCAGCAGAGCCATTAAAAACTATGACCCATGCATTGAAAAAAAAAAGTGAGAAGGATATGGCTGTTCACTTTCCTGTCTGAATCTTAATGACTGTGAACTACACTCAGAAATGGGTGTTACATGTCCTTTTCTATTACAGATCCACAATACACTTGCATCATCCACAGATCAGGCAACACAATGAACAGTGAATTACAGAAGTGGCACTTGCCAAGTATAAGAGCCTTCACACGAACTTAGATGTGTCCTGCAGATTGAGGGCAAAAGCTTAGCTCGATATTCCAACCTAATAGCACGAGTGAAGAGGAGAGAAGTGTTTTTACAAGAGAGAAGAAATCAGAACCAGTAATCAGCCAAATGAAATCACTGCCAGGTGCTCAGCACCAGGAGAAGATGCCTCTTCCCCACAGCGCCGCTCTCACCAAAGATACCCAGTTGGCACTGGTGCTTCGTTCTTGTTTCATCCGTCATTCGGGCTGCAAACTGTCTTTGCTAACCCTAAATCACTAGGCTTGCCGGTTCTAATGAGAGGCAGGGGAGCAAGTTATAGTCATAGCTGTGTGTGTTTTCCACACAAGTAAACTGATTCACAGAGGTCAGGTGATTTATTCAAGGCTTTATTATGGTGCAGGTGCAAGCTGGGGGGGGAAATTCAAGTGTTTCTTATTCTACTACTCCAACATACTACCCTTCATTCTCAAAGACAAAAAACAGCCTTTCAAGCAAATTTTTTCTGCTTTGCTCTTTCTCCCTCTGCTTGCCCATGAAAACAGTTACGTTCACTACGAAAAGACACAAACTGATCTTTCTCAAGAGCTCATTTCTATCAATAGCAAGCTATTAGCCAAGTCATCGCCTGCAAGTGAAAGGATGTACACATTAACACCATGCCATTAATATGGTCCCTAAGTACAGGGAAAATGTCATCTGCTTTTGGAAAAGAACCAGCAAAAAGGATGAACAACATTTCTGAGAAGAGAAAATAAAGGAAACGGCTTCTTAACCGAAAAGGAAAAGCTTTCACATATACTCAGGCTTAGAGGTTTCTACCTCTAAGTCAAGTCAAGGGCAAAAGCACAAGTGGAAAACACTAAGTACACCACCGTTCTCCCATGATTGCCTACTGAAAACCCTACAAAAAACATACAACTAAAGTTCCCGTTGGCTAGAGTTCATTGTGACAACTACTGTTCCAAGAGCTTAGCCTGCCTAACCAGGCTGGATATTTATTCAGTCTAGGAATAAATATTTACATAAGATGAGAATCAGGCATCTAAATGATTTGCTAAAGCAAATCTGAAAATATTGAGCGTAAACCTCCTACAGTTAGAGCCCATTAAGTATCACCATCAATCGCCTTCAAACACATTAAATCCTGGAGTCAGGATTTTCATATCTTGATAAAATAGTTATCTGCTTTACCTGTACTTGTGACCCAGACTCTAAAATCTGATTGGGTTTCCTCTGACTTACTGTGGTTAGTAATGTGATAACTGGACTTCAGTTATCACAAAATAATTTTTACCTTTATTTCCCTTTTACTTTCTCATTACTTTTGTATTACTGATGAAGCAAAATAAGGAATATAAGCAACATACCAGCCAAAAAATGTAAGACATATTCAATTAAAATGCCTAGTTTGACAACTCCAGGTAGAAGTGTGCCCATTTTTATTATTCTTTGCAAACACTGAACAAGAGTTCTTAAAGCATGCCAGTTCACAGTTACTTTCTTAGTCCAATGACTTTTACTTTTAAGCATAATTTGGTAAGCTTGATACAAAGCTATGCTCAGGGACACACATTTCATAGGAAGTACTTTCTTCTAATAATTTATAACTGTATTTTTTCTTAGCCCAAGTCTTATGCTGATCTCCTCGCACTGTTGCTTCTTCTACTGAATTCTGCCTCTTGAGTTTGTCCTTTGCAAGTGAAGATATCTGTCAGAAAAGTGCTCTGTGGCAGCATCATAGCCTGCATGCAGCGTATGAACAGACTCTCACACTCAGCTTAAAATCGGCAAGATGCAGACCTTGGATTTCTGCCAGGTGAGGAGCTCCGCTTAGACCACTCAAAGAAAAATGTTAACAGCAGTTAAGATTAGTTCTAATCTTAACCTAATAACCAACGTTTTATTTCTCCCCTGCAGCTGTTCTCCAAGCCATCTATTCTTCCTTCCCTTCCCCCTCTTCCAGGGCAGGCAAAGGTTTTGCTGTTAATTGAATTTGACAAGTCAGAAGAGTGCTTAAGAACATATCACTGCTTCATTTCCAGCATTCAGCTTTCTCATGCTTCATAACATACGATGTCTGCAGTTAAATAAGGGCTGAGAGTTCCCCAAAAGACTACAAAGCTTTTCTGATACAGGTAACCATTAAAGTGTCACGTCCTAAGACTTTTCAATCTGCAGACCAACAGGCAAGAACACGCAGCCCGCGTTACACGATAACCTCTATTTCTGAGGGCCGTCCTAGCCCCCGTCACACCATTAGCTGCTTTGATCTGCTGCACGAAGCGGTCTCAAAGCGTGCCCGGGCCCCACTCGGAGCGCCCCGCTGCAGTTCCACGCACCGGCCGCACAGAGGTTCCCACTCGACGCGTGGCGCTGTTGGCTTCTGGGTCACGTCTCCTGCTGAGGAGCTCACGTATCCTCCAACCATATTTATCATTAAAAAAAAAAAAAAAAAAAAAAATTATGGCTTGGATTTTACTCAAAATATTTCTACATAAAAGCTTAGCTTGAGGAAACCTGTGTTTCAGTTGATTTGGGGGAAGAAAGATCTATTTTATTTAAGGTTTGGAGCTTTCTCCCTAAATAGACACCAGCCATAAATGTTGAGCATGGAAAACACCTATAATGTCTATAGTCAAATCAAAGCCTCCACTATATTCTGGCGTCCTCCGTCTGGCAAGAACAAATTATTGACCGTGGTTCATTTGAATACTCCTGTACAAAATTGTTGCACTCAACAGCATTATTTGTACATTTAGAGTTCAGCTTAGCCTCTACAACCCATCTTGACACATAGACAAAAGTCCTATTAGTGCCCATTCTCCACATTAGCAGGTCTAAGAGGTTGTATCAGGTAAATATATTACCTGAGGTCTATGATCACATTAAGCAGAGAAAAAAAATGAAGAAAAAAAATGCTATATATCCCCTTCCTCAGCCCTCCTCCCCGTAGTACACTTTTACAAAGCATTCATGAAGTTCATCGTTAAAATAAAAATATTAGGCTTGTAATTTAACACTAAAGTTATTTAAAACATGCTACCTCAATAAACAATTCAGTAGTTTTGGGGTTAACAAAACACATTTTGAACTTAAACTGGCTTCTGAGAACATTCTTCATTGCCTCTATCTTTGCTGTGATGAATGATCTATCATCTAATTTGCTGCCAAGAGCAGCAGTGCAAAAGGAAAGCATAAACCTATCCAAGAGGAATTGATTTTAAAATGCACAAAAACCTTCAAAACCTTCATCTTTTTTTTGATGCCCCCTTTCCCCCAGATTTGCCCAGCTATATTTTGAATAAAGTGAAACACGCAACACCTAACCTCAATAAAATGAGGCAAAGTTTTTGTTAGTGCCACTCAGAAATGATGTGAAAAAGCACGCAAAGAGCATGAAGACAACTGAAAGATGTGAAAGCTTTTCATTTGGTTTTAAAGAATGTGTTTTTCTATTTAGCTGTGTTTCTTTGAGTGCAGTTATTCCTCAGGGTTGAGAGCAGGGTTGCTAGGTACCAGTCTCCCCCTAACCCCTAAGTCTTTTGATGCCTCATCTCAGTAGAAGGCATTTCTCAAAAGTGCCAGCGATCGTATCGTAACGCCATCAGCCCCATTTCTGTTGCACCGTCATTTTCAGCCACCAGATTCTTCCCATTTGTTATCATAGCCTGTAAAGTATTACTGTATTTATTTGCATTTGTCTGTTTGTGGGCTTAAGTGCTTATTAATTTGTTTAATCTAAAATCAACAATGTTTACCTTGTTTGTGATCCTAAGTACTAAAAGCTGAAATATGCCTCTACCATTATGGAGCTGCTTCCAAACAACGAGAGCTTGTTCCCAGCCACTGCAATCTGGCATCCAATGATCTCTGCAAGTTGCACATTTAATTAGAGTGAGAAACTCATTAAGGTAACTAGAATATTAAGATGATAGCAGCGTTCTAAATAGCAGCGTGCGCAATCTAATACAGCAGATGGCACAGACTGCAGACACCTGTGCTGGTTTTGCTGTCTTGCTGACAGATACAGTCAGCAGCATAATTGTAAGATACATAATCATAAAAGAGGATCCAAAAATAAAATATCCACCAAATCTTCAGTTTTCTGGATGCCCGTTTGTTCGTAAAGCAGCATTTTGTATGCAGTCACTGAATGTGAAACAAGAAATGCACAGGTTGAGGTTTTGTTTTTGTTTCTTTAAACGCCACTTACATTTTTATACATCATGCTACTCAGGAACTAACTGTATTTTTCCTTCTGCAGAAGTGACAATGTAGCGCTACCAGGGTTATGGGAAACCTTATGCCTCCTCACCTGCATCTTCAGATGACATATTCACTTTTGCTTCTCATTAGTCCAGACTCAGTACTTTCAACGCTCTGGGGGATCTCATTAGAAATGGACAAGCTTTACGATGCCGCAGCTTGCAGCTACTTTACTGATAGCACCGTGTAGGGATGTGGTAGGAGCTCTTATTTCTCTCTAGCAAATTCTAAAATATTTTAATTTTTTAAAGGGTATGCAAATTCCAGCAAAACCAAACAATGATCAGTAAATCTCACAGTGAAAAGGTATATCTGAAGCCATATTAAAGATAGAGGAAAACACATTTAAGAAACCCACATGCATCCAAAAGTTTCTTATTCACTCTGGCTTGAGAGGGAAAAGAGAAGACAGATGGTTCAGCTGCCACAAGATCCCACAAAATAAGTGTTCCAGTTTTTTGGTATGTTTTTGGAAAAAAGTATTTTGTTTGCACACTAGCAGACAACAGCATAGTGTCTACTCTCAGAAAAAAAAAGACAGAAAATAGATATTTGTTACATTCAACTTCTAAAATAAGCTCTACCAACAAGCATTTCTCCAATAACTAATCCCTCATACAGTTAGGAAAAAGAAAAAAAAGGAGAGAGGAAAAAAAAAAAAGACTTTCCTCAGCCAGTCTCTTCAGTGTTTCAAAAATACCACGTTTCCTTTTTATTTGCTTGTATTTAACATTATGGAAAAATAATAGCTTGCAATATGCCTACTTAGGAGGACTACGTTAAGATTCGGAATTGTTTCTGTTGCCAAGACCACGTCAAACCGTGCAACCAGTGTGCTGTTTACTGAGGAATTTGAAGAACTGCCTTTCGAAAGCGGGAGGCAAAACTAATCTGAGATTCCTGGGGTTTCTATCATCCGGTTTCTCATTGCAAAGAAGGAATACAGCAATGAAATGCTATCGTCACGGAGAACTTTTTTAGAAAAGCTTCTGCCTTGGAACCTTTTGTTTTATGTAGCAAAATTACAATTTGTGTTTTATCATTTAAAACCTATCCACATAGTTTTTTGTGAACTTTTTCAATAAGCTTGGACTGTCACAGGCAGCTTTGTCAGAAAATAAACTGCAAGATTTAATACTAGTGTTTTGGGTTTCTTTCTCATTATTGAAATAAGCTTGGACACGTTCCACTAATCAATGCTGAAAATTAATTTCTTGTAGTTCCTGGCATAAATACGTCTCATCAGCACTGACTTTTCGTACCATAACCCCAGAAGGGCAAGGCATGCCAACCAATGGATGCTGAGAGATTTGCAGTCATTGGCAAACAATGTAATACCATCATGTTTTGTGAATGTCTACGTTTTCAAAAAAACATTAATCTCTCTCTCTCTCTGCAGGCCATTACCCTGTGTGGTGCTAATGCCACGATATCCATTTTTTGGCATGATCTTCTATCTTTAGGTCAGCGGTTTAGCTTATCAGGCAACCATGTTTCCATTATTAAGTATTCTTTCACAGCAAGACAGACACTTTGCCCATCTTATTTGTCAGAGGAGCTGTCCCTTACTGAAGAAGAGTCTTAGAGAGGACGCAGTGACATACGTAGCTGATGTTAGATTTTTCTTCCGTAAGAACAAATGAAACATTTCACAGCAGAGCACAACACCTTCTAATTCTAAGAAAATAAAATGCTGTGGAAATATTGAATTACCCTTGTGATTCTAGTTTAAAGTTTAATATTTATTTATGAAGAGCCCATAGAGATTATCTATTCAGTTAATTTAATAATATATATGCAATACTAATCTTGCAACTCAGTTTGCATGGTATTCTGTTCCTGAAGCATAATGATTATCCATTCCTTATTTTAAGGCTTTTAAAAATATATGAAATATGTAGATTTTTATTAGAGCTGTACAAAGAAAATAAGTATACAGCATGAAATACACTATATGACTTGCAAACAGATAAATATAATGAAAAATATAAATGAGTGTGAAGTCTAGTCCCTTATAAACAATCTCCTGCTTCCCTTAATTAAGCAAAACGACTGGACAGATACTAGGGGAAATATCAAATGCAATAACATCTCCCTTTTCTGATTCTAGTACACATTTTTTTTCCCTTCCAGGACAAGTCTCATTACACTACAGCTCAGTAGAGTTTTGTCATGAACTTTCCCCAAGATTAAGCATTATTTATCTTGATCATATTTACAGAGGGAAAGAGAGAAGACACCAAGGAACTAAATTAATGTGGAAAATCCTAGGCTCTCCCCAGACAAACCTTCATATTAAATCTTTATAGCTGAGAGAACAGGAGAGAATTTGAGAGAGAGCACGTGCTTCAGGAAAAGAAAGTTTGCTTCCTCTTCAGAACCAACAATACTGGAAAAAAGAGAATTCACAGTCATCAGCGCCCTTCTAAAAATAGTTTCCGTTCACACGCTCCCGTTGGATTAGGCATTTATTTTGCATGGAATTTGCGCTGCCCTATTTGATACACCTAAACACAGATCCGATCTTTCCCATTGGAGCAGATTTGTCAGTTTATGGAGCAAAGCACCCATCTAATAAGCAAGCCATGCTCTGCTGACACCACCATCATCAAAATACAGAGTAAAGAGGAATAATAGGCCTGAGAAAGGCGGATTTTAAAAAACATTTACGGACTTCATTAAAGATGGTCTGTAGCTTGGCAGCGAGACATACTGTACGTACAGATTTCTTTCATCCTTTTATCAGTTTGATAACACGCACTCCATTTGAAGACTTTCAGTCTAGTAGCACAGAACAATTTTATTCCTAGGAATGGCAGATGAATGAACAGTCTCCTCTGCTACAGCATACCCTCACATTGCAGATCTTTAATACTTGGTAGATTATTGCTGGCAGGCCTACCTGCCCAATACTGCATTTCTGTACATTGTTACAGAAAGTATTTGCTGTTGATCACCTTTAAAGAGCACAATGAATCAGGTCAGATTTTTTTTCCCCCCCTACTCTGCTAGCACTTCCACCAAACTCTTCCAAAACGAATCCAGACAAGCCAAAGTCTGGTATCAGTGTTTCTGAGCTCTGGACATGTACACTGAAGAAAAATCACCAGCGAGCAAAGAGGCTTTCATGAAATGAGTAGAAAAACCTGCCGCGCAGAAGAGAAAAAAAAGCTTACAGGGTAGATTTTTCTTTTTCTGATAAACAGTAAAGGAAAATAGAGTCATAAAAGAGAGAATAATTTACTAGAGCCTAGTCCTAGCTGTACATTTGCCAAACAAGATGTGCAGTTGTTCTCTTTTTCAAATATAAATTATATGCTGAATTAGGACTACTTTGATAGCCCTCAGTTTACAAACTGTGACTATACTTTTTAGGAAGTATTTCAAACATGAGAATTTCAAATTTAATGTAATCTTATTTTGGAGGTACCATCTGGTCCATAAAGGCTACTTCAAATTGCATAGTCTTGAAAAACAGTAATAGTTAAGAAGTATAACTGATCAGCATGGGATTCTCATGAGAGCTGCTTTAATTATTAGCTGTCCATCCAACAGAGCTGATTACAGATGTGATGTTAGAGACATTTTTGAGGTGAGGGCACAAATAAGCAGCATGCTATTCCTCCACTCCTCTACCACATTTCTTTTATATATACATACTTCAATTTTAAATATATATATATATGTATGTATATGTTCTCCAGATGGATAGACTGTAGAACTGATCCCTGAGCATTTTCAAAGGATCGCAGCTTGACAGCAGGAGGTACATTTATATTAATCTTTGGAAAAGCTCTCCAGATAGCCAATTCTATTTTCAACACTTCAGAATGAGACTCAGCAAAAGAAGATTACATTTGAAGCTAGCCTAGCAGGAAGCTTCTATCACCGTGTTTTGGACTTTCTCCCCGGACATCCTAAGTCTGTTGTCAATTACCCGCTCGTACGAGTGCCCAAACCGCGGGAACGGCAGCAATGATTTGGCAACAGCTACGAACGGAAGCCTCGACACGGAGGCTACTCCAAACTACTGCACTTGCTTCTCCCTCAGCTTTTTGTTTTGTTTCTGTTAATTAGCCTCTTCCCCAAAGCAGACAGACACACAACATTATTTTAGGAACATACTTCCTCAGATCCTATTTATAGGGGGACTGATATATCTTTCCCCACAGCAGTGGCTGAAGGCTCTTTTGTGACTGATTTCTTAAGTTATAGAGTGGGTGCTGCTACCATCCCCATAGCGTCGCCAAGTCACCGCAGTACTGAAGATACCTTCTCCTCTTGCCTTTAAAAAAGTTTTGCTGTTTAAGCTGCTGCTGCCAGGAGCAAGACGAGGAACAAGATATAGAGCTGTAGATACTGCTTTCTGGCACTTGCCAAAGAAGAGGTCTCCACTACGTAACGTGTGTCCGCTTACTTTCATACCAGGAAAATTCAAGCATGGAAAAAGGCCAGAAAGCTTTCTTTACCAAAGGTATTTTTCATTTCCAAATAATTATAGTTTCACAGCTGTCTTCTTCAGATAGCCCATGCTCCTAAAACTACCAGTGATGGAAAAAGAACTTCTCAGGTAATCTGCATCAAGCTAAAAGCAGACAGGGATAGCCTACTGGGAAAAACAAACTGTTGAGGAGGACTTCCCTTCCCTCTGTATTACTCACACACCTGTAAAATTCACCCAGCTATTAAGAACAGCGATTGTCTTAGCATGGCAATTTGGGGTTTTGTTTTGTTCTAATAAATAAAACTGAAGTGCTTTGTCATCTATTGTAACTTATTTGTTAGTTTCCAAAAGGCCAATACAAACAGCCTAATATACTAGTACCGCCCCCCAAAATATGAAACAATTTTTTAACACCAAGAAAGCAGGCAAAACCAACGCAGAACACTAAGGGGGTAACACTTTCGCCAGGGTGTATACAAAACATTTTTAGAGGCTCATGACACTAGTCAGTCAAACAGTATCAATTGATTTAATAAATGATTTAAAAAAGAAAAAAAATTTTTAACGTCACCTATTTCCACTAAAATTTAAGTTTCTTTCTTGTCACTGTTTCAAATATCGTACTGGCTTTAGGATCAGAAAACATTCATTTTGGTGCAGCAAGTACACAGATCTGTACTTTTCATATCAGACAGCTACAGATTTTGACAGGCTGCGTGTTCTCAGATGCAAGTATACTATTCTAAATCATACTTTCCAGGTTACCAGTAACAGTGCTTAAGCCACCATCTACATTCACTACTTTGTACTTTGATTTTCTGATTAGGAGAACATTGACTTGGCAATACAGTAGCTAAATACCAGGAAAATCACTGATCACGTACTTGAAGTAACATCAGATCGGCATTCTCTCTTAAATCATTACACTCCTGCCCTATTCCTTTCCCACCACGCTTATTTCTGAATTTCTCATACATAGCTGATGAGTTTTTTTTTTTTCTTTTAAGGTAGTGCACATGAATCAAAGTAAATTACATGGTTCATTTACCATCCATTTACTTGTTAAGTGATTCAGTCCAAATCCTTTCACATTTTAATTTTCAGCACAGTGGTAGCACCTTAGCTTGGCATTCTCTACTTTCAAATAGTATTTAAACTCTGTCACAGAACTAAATCTTGTGCAGTGCCAAGCTACTATAAACAAGTTTTCCTTGTATGATTCTCATACACATTTTGATGCCATTCACATAATTGGATTGTCCTTCATAAATTGTTTATGAAATATTTAATGATGTGTTTACTTCTAGGAAAGCAGGGGAAATGGTCATAAATCTTTAAAATACTTAATTTCAGAGCACACATTTATTTCCTGTGCAATTTCAAGCCATTCACTAGACCAGCCAAATTCAGAGATGATATTGGTTTAAATCACATTGTTGTGCTTTTACACCTCATGGTAACTCAGACACAGCTAAATATACGTACCTCTGTGTGCGTTTACTTTTTGTGCTTAAAATAAGCAGAAAAGGGGAAAACAGGCCCACACATAAGTGCCTGCTCAACATAAAAAACAGCCTGTGCCTTGTAGGGTTCATATCTTCAGTAACAAAAAATTACTCCTTTTTCAGTTATTTCAGATTTAACCGATTAGTTATTTTATTGCCACATTTGTTTCTGCTTTATATTTAGATGCAGAATATTAACAGCTCATAAACAAGTTGGAAACATCCATTAGGACCAAAATACATAATTCCCCTAGGGACAGGGCACAAAGTGAGTTGTGACCAGATTTTGGGGAGGTGTGGGGAGGTGGGCGAGAGCAACTTTTCCCAACCTGTAAAGAGCAGATGAGCATGTGTTGGAGGCAAAATGAAAATGCAGAACTTAGGAGGGTTTATTATTAGCAATAGGACTGGTTTTATTTTTTGAAAAAAAAAACATGGTAGAGAGAGAAAGGAAGAAAAATAAAGGCACACAGTCTGAGATTCAGACACTAGTGTGTATTTTAATGAAAGAACTGTGTGAATCTGAAAGCCAAATCCAGCACCCTTTCAGGGCGCTTACTTTTCTCTTTTGATGCCAGTCAAAGAAAGATGCTTTAGAGACTAAAATCAGCATCCTCTAATTGCTCCGCTTCCGAGCCAGCTGCCTGCAAAGGCTGGGCCCGTCATCTGACATGCCACCGAAATACACTCAGACTCCAAAAACAGACTTGGGCTTACACTGCGTGTAAAAGAGACAAGAGAGTACAGCAGCACTGATAAGAAACAGAATGGAAGTCCTCCTACAAATAAACATGTTTGTAAGAGTTTCCAGTAAGTGCCAGCTGTGAGCATTAGGGAAGAATTACTCCCATTCAATATGTCCCCCTCTCCTCTTAAAAGTAAAAAGGAGGAAAGAACTAAAGCTCTTCATGAAGGTGAAATAAAGCAGAATTTATTTGTAACGAGAGATACAGTACTGGAGCTGAAAGTTTAAAAGCCTGAGAAAATTCACAGATTTTTTTTTTTTTTTTTTAAAGGAAAATAGAGACCAAAGGCAGGTCCTACAGTGAATTTACTTTGTGTAAAAATATAATAATTAAAAAAATCACAAAATACCTTCTATAAAGGTTATGGTTTCTGTATCCTTACCTTGAAAATTTGCATCAGCAGCATTTAGATTTCAAGAAAAATGCAAGCAACACATGGCTTATGCTCATTACTCAAGCCCATTTAGCTAGCACAAAGAAATACCTGCACAGTAACAAATGCACAAGGTATTTCCGTTACTTTCGTACATCCTTTGAAGCCACTTCAGAACACTAAGATCCACCAAAATCAGGTCGAAGACGAGGATGTGGGGAGCGCGTTTGTATCCCTGCGCTCCAGCCTGCTCCGAGGTACCAGGGAGGGCGCCTGCTTGGGAGGGGGCTGCAGGTCGGACCCCGCGGCTCCCTCGCGGCACCTTGGCTCCCGGCCTCTCCTCCCCTTCCGCGCTTCCCTCTTACCCTCTTAATTCGCTGCGGCAGAGAGTATTTGTTAACTCTGCCTATATGATTGTAGGTGCCAGACTCGCTAAAAGTCTGATTTTAATCAGGCCTGCAAGGCACAGTTATACAAGTAATTGCACCCTTCCAGCTATCAGGAGCATCTTAGTCGAAACCAAGGCACGCTATCGCACTTGCACGTGGGTGGGGGCTTTACTAACGCTCCGCTGAGCTGCCAAACCGCAGAACTGCACGGTTCGCGCTCAGGGGGTAAAAGTCCTTCCCGTGCAAAGGAGGAGTAAGGATTCTTCTGCCAGGTTTTCCTTTCCTTCTTGGCACCATTCGATTTTCGGTGCCTCCTAGGCAAGTCTCCTTCAGCCCGGAGAGATTCCATCGCTCACATGTGCCCTTGGGGCTTCCTGCAACTTGGATGGACTCGAGGGGAAAAGAATTCAGTATCCCTGGGAGTACCTTAGCTTAGGCACCCAATACAAATCAGTGCATTCATTTATTTTATAAGCACTGAACTGATCGTTTATTTTACAAACACTTAAGTGACCTCTCTGGACTACTTGTGGAGGGAGGGTGGGGAATCGCTAAGAACAGCAAAGCCCCATTGGCCACATTTACAGAAATTGTTATTCATAATGCAAGATTTTAAAGTTTAATGGTCAACTTTGCACCTAAATATTTTGGTGAACATATCCTTTCTTCAACAATTTGTCTATAAATAAGCAAATAAAGCAGCATGGTACTCATACATTTGCATAATTAATTTCCTACCAGACTTCAATATTCCTTCCACAATATTATCTATTCCTTTGTTGAACTGAACTGACATCAAAAACAAATTCATAAAAAAAACACAGATATTTTTATGGAAGAATAAAAGACTCCAGAACAAACTTGTTAAAAACTAAAAAAGCTCATCCTTTCCATAGTGTATACTAATAAAACAAATGAATATTTTCAAATTCAAAGAGACGAATTCCATTCCAAGTGCTAGCTCCAACTTTGTTGCCTGTACGACTATTTTCATATCTAGACAATTTTTTAAATATTTTCTTATATTTTTTTAGCCCATGAACTCAAAAGGGGGCTTTGGGGAGTCTCCCAGACTGCACATTGAGAAGACTGTTCCAGCTCCTGCAGGACACGCCTGCAGGACAATGAATGTCTCCATAAGACAACTGAGACTGCCAAGGTTAAATTAAACTTACTCATTAACAAACATGGACTTTGTATAAAAGAGCAGAAGGAAGCCTTGCCTGGCTCTGATTCAGTAAAATATGGCAATACATTAGCTCTTAAAATTATTGTGCATTTCCATTAATGTTCATGTGATGATTTATATTGGACCATAGTCATAATCCAGTTCTGTCTATAAATGGACAAATGTATCTCACACCTGATATCAAGAATAAGCATTTCCTTAAATGAACATACTACATCCTCAGCAGCATTTCAGATGTCTGCAAAGATACCTACTAGTTATTTGAACTTAACCATATATTTCATCTAGTATTTTTAGATTTTAATATTTACAACTAATACTTAAAAAATAGCTTTTATTTTTACTCATATTGAGAAGCCAAAAGGAAACGGCCAAATAATCAGAATAATCAATCCTAAACGATGCAGTTTCCACATTTGCATTGTGGCAGACTTGAGGCTTCTCAGCGATCCACACTAAGCTTTGTGACCACAGCGGCTGGAGTTCAGGAATGCGAAAAGGGCTGGGAGAGACCAGCACTCGAAGGGCTGCAGTGAATTGAGAGTATCAAGATGAAATGTATGTTGGGGTTTTTGTATCAGCAGTGCTATTCTCCTGTGATACACCAGCCATGTTCTTCTACCACTCTGTTCAAGAAGCTTGATCCTTGTTAGCGGGACTTATTAATTTTTAATTTATTAAAAAATAATTTTAAAAAAGAACTGTTTTGATTACTCTGATGAAAACACAAAGGGAAATCAGGAATGGTTTACTTCCATTCACCTGGCATTTTCATGATGTCCCCAGAACTGAAGTCAAGATCTCTCTAGCAAATACAGCAACAACCAAAGGTTTCTTCTGCTGCTCCCATCCCTCATCTGTTCCTGGGAGAAGGAACTACTCAAATATCTTAAGCTTTGAAATTTGACATATACGTAGGCACTCGAAGAAGAATCCCTACTGACAGCCATACAAATGCTGAAAAGTTCAGAAGTGTTCAAAGCCAGCAATCACGTCCCTCTCCACTGTAGAGCTTCCGAGTCTCACTTAGCACTTAAGATTGCAAAATGCATGGCTTCAGATTTGGAAGACATGCTGTTATCTGGCAACATATGAACAATTTATCTGGATTAACAACTGGCAAAGTTCAGCTTCAGTGAAAATAATGCATCTTCACAAGAATATGCCAGTTCCAATGAAATCTTATCAAGATAGGTTTTTTCCCTATTCTTACCTACAGAAAGCCATTTCTGAAGAATGAACACAGCGAAAGCAACGGATGACAAATAGCTGGTAGTCTGATCTTTTAAGTATGCATTTGAGATGTGGAAAACTTACTTCAAACAAAACCTTTTAAAAGATGTTTGTTAAAAAATATGGTTTAATTTCGAATTTTTTAGTAGCTTTTGCTAGCCACTAGAGTAATATACTTCTGTGAAGCTTCATATTTATAAACTTTGCTAATGTTTGTTCCATTGACGTGGCAAGTTTTCCCTCCCTGCTACGGCCCTTGTTTTTAAAAGAAGGGAGATTAAGCGGTCTGGTTGCCACTCCTGGTTGCCTTTGCTCATGAATCTTTCAGATCTGAACTCCCCATTGTTTTTATTTGAAAAATGCTTACCCATAAGTGAAAAACCAACTATTTATGTACCAACCTTTAAAAGAACACTACTGTCTCAATTCACATTAGTTTAACCCCAGTACCAGTAATTTGAACACTTCAACATTCATACTAGCTATTAAAAACAGACAATATTCCTGTCATTGTATATTGATGTACTTGCACACTAGTCAAAATGCTTTAGCAAACTCTTTCATCTAGTAATCTTATGGCTTCAGAACTAGAGTGAAAATTACGTACCTGGTAAAGTGTGTAGTAATGGGCATTTATGTTTTAGTTTTATTAAGGCATATTTTCCACTGAATAGAATATTCTATTTTTCTATGGAGATAGTGCTTCACAAATATCAAGAAAAGCATTTGTTATGAGCACTGTGGTGTATGAAATATCATAATATATATGCTTATTTTCATATATAAATCTAATCCTTTTCCTGTACTACTTAGGACATTATTTGCAGGCTTGAGGATGCCTCATTTTATAGCACACACCAGTCTACATATCTACAGTTCCTTACTTCTCCAGGTATGATAACTCCCTCATGCTTTCTCAGATAGAGGGAGGGGAGTATATTTCTTGCAAGTAGAATGAATATTCTGACTGAGCAATGACCACATGGCACATGAAGATAAAAGGATAATCAAACAACTCCCTTGAAATAATAAAATATATTTACCTCTTGGTTAATTATCACCAACACCATGCTTTTAAGAAGCAAAAACATTTGCATACATAAGAAACTTAGTTTGCAAAATACTCTGATCTCCACAAAAATATTTGGTAAGAAAACCAACATCTATATTTTTGCCAAGGTCTGTTTATTCACTGTGCTCAAGAAATCATTAGGAGTTTGCAGTGGTTTACAAAAACAAAACTGAATTATTTGTACTTCTTCATGTGGATGCATGCAATTATCCTCTCTCCTTCTTCCCGTATCTTCAGTTGTCTCTTACATTGCCAGAAAAGCATCTAAGAGAATAAGCTAGCTTAGAAATCTCAGCTGAAGCTTCAGACACACAGACATCTCGGGCCTTCCAGAGCACTGAGATTTGAATGGTTAGCTAAAATTTGAAGACTAAAAATCAATCATCAGTTAGGTAAAATTTTAGAATACCTGAGAAGGCCACTCTGTTTAATCACCAACAGGAGACTGAGGTGAATTATAACTACAGTCCTTATATGGACAGTATCTAGCCCCTATGTGGGTTTTTTGTTCTCCCCCCCCCCCCCCCTTCTCCGATAAAGCTGATGCTAGCAGGGCTGTTGTCCATCTCCTCCTCCATTCTCAGCACCTATGAACTTCCTCTTTCTTTTTACATAAATCTCAACTGCATAATAAACCACCTCCACTTTTATTTGGGATAATGAAGCGTGCTTGTGCATGGCTGGCAGTGTCTTTAGCTCTTTGACCTGACGGAAGAGCGGAAGAGCTCTTGGTTGCCTAACAACATTTGCCATTTTTAAGCCACGCGCTAACAGGAAGCAGGTCAGGCAGGTGGGAAACCCCAACAGGTTGGCAGAGTATCTAACTTTTCAACTGTGCTGTTTGCTACTCAAGTGCTCTAACAGGAGCGGCTCATTTCTGAGGGAAAAGCTGCTGAGCGGTCGGTACGTGCAGCTGCTGGGTAAAGCAAGCAGGTAAGGACTGCAGAAATCGAGCCTGGCAGCTCAGCTTTGCCCTTAGCAGCACATCCTACCTGGTGATGGGACAGCAGAGCCTCGTTGGCTCCTCTGCCCTATCGCACCCGTCTATTGGTGCCTCCTTCCCCTCGGCTTTCTCGTCTCCCGCCCCGGGCATTACGAGGGATGCTCTTTGTGGCTCCCACCTCTACAGAGGCTTTAGCCTCAGCTCTCTTTCTCATCAGATTAGCTCTTTGACGCTAGCTATCGGATAGCCACTGCTCTCAGGAAGCACGGAGCAGCGCTTGAACTCGGGAGTTACGAGACGACAACAGCAAAAGCCGCTTCCCTAAACAGTCTGCAAAACAGGTTTCACTAGAAGCAAAAGATTTCAGAGTTTAGGAGATTTAGCAGAATTCAAAAGCAAATTCATGGGACAGATAAGGAAGTTGCTAGGAGACAGAAATGAAATAAATTTAGATAAATCCTTTTCACCTGCCAGAAGGCAAGAACCTATAAAAAGAAAATACTGCATAGCTTTAAAATGTATTGTTAGGCTGCTTCATGGTTAACCATCAGCCGTTGTCACATCTGATCCTCAGCAAAACACGGAGTCAAATCTAATAGTCTGTTCCACTTTTCCATGATTGCCTGCCCTTGATAACTGCCGACTCTTTCAAACAACCGCATCTCCCCATCACCCTTTTGGTCAGCTCCTAGCTACCTGCTCACCTAGACCCATGGAGGCCAGCAACCCCTTTCTTTCAAATAGTCTGTTTAGCATAACTTAGAATGCCCTTACTCCTTTTAGTTTGGAGTAACAGCTGCTTCTTATCAAACCAGATGAACAGCCCTGAACCTCAAAACCTGTCTCCAACCTTTTAAGCCCGGCTAACGAAGAATCTCTCACCACAAATTTTACACCTCGTTCGCATTTAGAGCATGAAACCTACAGCATGAAACCTACAACATGACTCCTACCGTATCATTACATGCATTAACAGTAGTACTTTCTCAGTAACTGCAACTTCTCAAATAAACTCTCTAAATCAGACCTAGGTCTCCAGTACCCTTCTGTCAAAAATGCAGTTTTCCATAGATCAGGCTTTTAAATATATGAGGCTAACTGCACGCTGATCTTACAAGCCTTTTCTCAATTTCTAGACAGTAACAAATAGTCTATTTCTAATCTTGTTATGAAGCGTAGGGTCACAAAACCCATGAGAGTGTATTGCTCTGAAAATCCACTACAGGCCTGAGGCACTAATACACTCGGTATATGAGATCAGGCTTCCTCTATGCAACCATTCATTTATCTCACAGAGCGGTCCATGAAATTCATTTTTAATTGCCTGTGTTTAGGGTTTTTTCTTGGTGTGGCATGAATCAATTTTGCCATCATAATGTCAGAGAGAGAAAGTATCCATTACTTTAGTTTATAGGGATACATTATTTTTGAGGCTAGAAATCACTGACATTTAAGCCTGGTAAATAGCCTTGATTTAGAAAAGATAAATAGTAATAAATGTGTCGTATTATATAGGTGACATTAGCTGAAGCTTATTTTAGTAGAAAAATTAAGGAGGAAAAGGCAAGAAATAATATACTGAAGAAGAAATAAGATGTTAACTGTTTATTTCATTTAGCTGAGTGAAACAACTAGTGTATAGAGGCAGTGTAAGAGAGGTTTGTTCTAACTGAATCTCCAAAATTAGCTTAGCTATTACACTGTCAAGACACTGGTCTTATCAGAGGTCTGTGATGATACAAACTACCTTACTGCTTATCTGTGAGCCATTTAAGACAAAGCTGAAATTGTAAAAAGCATTGAAATTGTAAGCTGACAAGAGAATAAATAAATGATCAGGCATGGAGATGAAGGCATTTCTAGAAGAAACACAGAATAGTCTTATTGAATGCCCTAACCAGAGGATAGTTTCAATAAACATTTCTAACATACCATGCTGTTTTTTTTTTTTTTTTTTTAAGTGAATTTGCTTATTTTTGGTAAAGCAATTCAACTATCATAAATCCCAGCCTATTATTTAAAAATGACACTAATTTTGAGAACTTCAATAAATCTTTGTTTTGGTGCCTTGAAATACAGGTAGTATCTAGTTATCCACGTTTTTGTTATCTATGCCTTTATGATCATGACCCCAAAGCAAAGTGAAAATTGCAATTATGCAATCATTAATGCATATTATTTCTAATAATATAAAAACATTTTAATGTTCATTCTACTGGGGAATATAGAGACAAGCTATTTTCTAGGGCATGTCTCAACAATTTCCATATACTCATGGCTGATAAAGAAACAACTGTAGCATTTTGAATTCTTTCAGTGGAAGAGTTATTGAAAACTATGTCTGCTATAGACTTCAAAATATTACATAGATAAAATTTTGCATATTTTTCTCCCAAATCTGAAAATATTTAAAATAACTTCAGAAACCAATAAAGATATATTAAAGCTCAAATATTTGATTGTGCTATACATATTTTAAATGTTCTTAATACAGTTTGTTATTTTGGAAATCAAGCAGGATCAAAATGGACTAATATTCCCATTAAAATTCACACACTCTTTAAATTTTCTAGTGTTAGAGGTAGTCACCTGAAGTGCAAGGCCCCAGTCCAGATGTGAATCTCAGAGGGAAGCAGGCTGCGTGCATATGCATGTGGTGGGAAAGTATCTTCTCTACCTTTCCAGTTTTCGTTAAAACAAACTGTCATCATATTGACAAGCTTCAAATAATATTTTCCACAATCACATAAAAAAGCCCTCATTCAACCTGGTTAAAAAATCTCAAGGAGTTACAAGACACATGTAATAAATGCTAAATTATAAATAAGAATTACAAGGAGCTGACAATAAATGCTTAAATGTGCTTTATTGAAGGTAGATTAGTCTCAATGTTAACATTGTTAGCTAGATTCAATGCCAGTCCTTTGCACATTAACCCTGAGGAGACCTCAGTTTGGTTAGAAAGCTCACTTAAAAAGCTTAGGAAGCCAAAATGTGAAAAAGGATACTTACTGAATATACAAAACAAACGATGAAAAGTTATGATAATGCAAATTTGAGAGTTTAACATGCTTTTTTTTTTTTCTTTTTTTACTCAAGCTTAGTACAAAGATTTTGAGATGGAGATAGAAGTACAGAATTTTAAAATCCTTTATCTGGAAAAAAAAGAAAGTTACATAGAAAATTCAAACTTGTAAATAAAGATGCTCAGGACTACACCAAAGCTATTTTTGATTTAATCTGAAGATAAATCAAATTGAAATGTTGTTTATAAAGCATATTTAAGAAAGCCAAACTAAAATATTTCTCACAGTTTATCCAAGATTTAGGATATGCTTTAAACACTATAAATATGGAAATAATTAGTGCAAGATTAATGCAGGTACTATAGAACAATATACTCCTCCCAGATGTAGCTTTCATAACTGCATTCGAACTGTTATTAAGTTTGATTTTCACATTAAATTACAATTTGGAAACACTAAGCTGACAGTACTTGAAAAACTGAAAATGCTGGTGTTGCCAACACTATCTGTACACCAGACAAGGGCAACTGAGACAGGTTTTAAACTAAGAGGAAAGTGAAAATGGAGCCACTTTATGTTAAATGATTTTTAAATATACTTTCAAAGTATCAAACTCTGGAAGTTTTATAAACTATAAGTACCAAAACTATTGTTACAAAATTATAGCCTGCTGAGAAAACACAGCCTGTTAGCAACTATATATCTATTGGAGAAGGATGAGATAAGGAAAAGCTAGGCTATGATGTTGGAGAACCAACTAGAAAAGGAAATTTTGTTAATCAGATATTCCACATTCCCCCTTTTAAAAATCCTATGCAGAAAATGCAAACAGATATAGAGACAGCCTTGACCTAACTATGATCATGATAGAGGAGTTACAAAATAGAGTTCAATATAAATATGATTAACAAAGCTTCCTAATAAAATCAAGATCTCAAAGGAGTATTTATGGGGAGCACAAGCCTCCTCTGAAACCACTCAGGGCAAAGAGACCTTTTCTCCAAAGGATGGATCAGACATTGATGTAACAGCAAATGGCCTCCAAGAGTTTGGTCCCAACAGAGGCTGAGGAGCAATAAGAGATTTCGTATGTACAGGAACCATAAGAAAGGGATGCTGTACACACAGTTTTACTCATCCCGCACTAGCTGGGGATAACTTCATGCCAGGAATATTTTCAAGAAGCCATATACCAACTGGATGTTAAGGTCGCCCAGGGAACTCAAATATGTCTATGTTTAAAAGGAGGTTCTCTAAAAGCTCTAGAAGAAAAGAAATATATAATCATCACAATATGAATATAAATTCTCAATATGAATTTTCAATTTTGAGAAGGACGTTATTTCATATCAGAGACATTGATGGTTGAATCTCTCCTCCACATATTGTTCTAAGCATCTAAATTCACTGAAGATAAGAGATGGCTTCAAAGGATTCACATGAGAAAGAACAAATACCACACTGGAGCTTCAGGACAGCTTATGAAATAAATGCACACAGGATTAACACAGGCATTGAAGGGTGAGATTAATAATGCCATGCAGGAGGATTTGAAGTGTATAAAAACAAGACAAAGCGTCAAGAGAGAGACAGAGTTGTACACTAAAGCAATAGCATGAAGAGATGAAGAAAAATTTAAGCACAATATCCAGAAAAGCTGCATAAAACAGTTTCCCTTGGGAAACTGTAGTAATTTCTGCACTTGAATCATTTAAAACTCACATAAAAAGAGCATTTGAGCATGTATTGCTAGAAGAATTTCACAGTGGCACCAGACTAATCTGCAGCAAATGACTTAATGGGCTCCTTCCCACTCAGGATCCTCAGCCAACACAAAACCAACACAGTAGACAATTTGAAAGGGCCCAGCCTGGATCTTTTCAGTCAAGTCTGAGATTCTCCTTAGCAGCAGGATAGAGAGGGAGAAGGGTAAAGCTCAGCTCCCAGGTGACACAGTTCCTGCAACTTTAGATAAAATTAAATATAACTATAGAAATTGTCCTTAGAAACTTTTAAGTAGATTCTCAAATTTGGGATTAAGACTTACTAAGCTTTTACCCAATTTTCTCCTAAAGATCTTTTCAAGCTCAGGCACGTCAAAGATGGAGCTATCTGCTTCTATCACAAACTAATTTGAACCAGCATTTTCAACTCTGTCTAGCAGAGATTAGATAACCTAGGCAATTTTTTATAACAGGTCCCAAGCCAGAGCAGTATGACTGCTTTTGGCAAGATTTATGGAAAGTCATTACTGATGAGTATTACTGATTGACAGTGATTAACACTACTATAATGATAAGTCTTATTCTTACAGTACATGCTCACAGAATATCACTTACAGTCAGGGATTGGGTGGTTTTGTACATCATCTTGCTCATTTCCAGAAGGAGGTGTAAAGCTGTATCACTGCTTCCATCACAAAACACTGGAAGAAGCATTTTGCAAAACTTGGTTGCTTCCACAGAGTGCCTTGACTTTACATCTTTATTTTTTTCATTCTTACGTACAGGCAAAAGTATATACACGTAAAAATGTTTACAACTGAATGCTCCATACTATAGTTGCTGTAACTATTATAACTATTTTCTGAAGTTAGAAAGGCTGTATATTTATCAAGCATAAAACGACGCATCATCACGCATCACTGTTGTAGATGGTGCCTGGCCAGCTGATCAGCACTAGTATTTCCTCATACTACAACGATAGAGTCATTTCATCAGTCCCCAATTCACTGGCTACACCTCATACATTCTATATGATATCTTTTGTTAGGCACGTGCCCCAAGAACTACTCCTGAATCAGTCAAAATTTGCAGGATCCAGTTTAGAATTTCAGCAGAATTTAGTTGAAGCTGCTGCTTAGGATTAAAGTGGTCTTGAGCATCTCCCAGAGGCAGTGTGTGTCACCCAGGGACTTAATTAGTATAAATAAATAAAATAAAAGACATGTTTAGGTGCATTAAGCAGGTCTAGGATAGGTTTCTGAGAGGTTTTAAATTTTTAATACGAGCAAACACTTGCATCTTCTCTGGAACAAGCCATCCTCTTTAAAACAAATCAAAGGAACATTTGCAAATAAATAATTTATTCTTTGTCTTGGACAGAAAAACAGGAGAAGTAAATGTTGTTCAGTAACAAGTCATTTCACATTCACCTCCCAAAGCAGAGCACCTCGGTGTAAACAGGAAAGGATGAGCTATGCTCTTGAAGTAGAATAAAAGCTTATTACCTATCTCATGAACTTTAAAAAGTCCATATTTAAACTCTTCCAGACATTTGACTTGCCAATACTCTCTTTCAGTAACAAAATAAAGATATTCACTATATACAAAGTGTGATAAATGTGTGAGTTTTGGCAAATTTTAAAATTCTCTCTTTTTTTTTGTTTGTTTTTTTTTTTTTTTTTTTTTTTTTTGTTTGTTTTTTAATCCTTTCAGGACAAAATACAAGCCTGTATTTTACACACTGTTCTTTACCTTGCACATACATTTTAGTTTAAAAGTGCAATGCTAGCAAAAAAAATCAAACAGATTTCTTCTACATTGATCTGTTTTTTGCAACATTATATGCCATGTTTTTACAAAACATGTTCTAGTCATGTCAGGTAGATATCTAATTTTTCTGATCCTTAAAGGAACATCAGTGCAAGGACAGCATTCTAGACAGTTGTGCCTACCTACTGCCTTCCATAAAGGAAGGTTTTTTTCAAAATAGCAGGTTTTATTCTAACAAGGGATGTTATCCTTGTAACATTTCCAACAGATTTGCATCTTACTAGTAATTCCTTCACTTCTCCCAAACCACATAGTAGTTTTTACAACTGAAAATGCCTTTTGTGGTGTGGGACAGGTATTTCACCCATCCTTACCAGCCCTTATTTACTCCTTTCTATTCTCTTTATACTGAGAACCCCCATGACTAGAATACTGCACTGCTTATGCATAATGGCATGAAGCAGGTATTCAAATGACACCATAATGGAGATGAGTGCCCTAAAAATAAATAAAATATATTAAAAAAAAATGTGCTTCTGTATATAAAACTATACATGTTGGGATTAGAACATAATTGAATTATAGCAACTCTTTAGGGAAACTTAAAGCTGAAACACTATGGGAACTTCAGAGTAGTCTGACCATGTTGCAACAGACATATACAGAAAAAGTCCATTTAGTTAAACAAAAAATCAAGATTAAAGAAAAAAATTGCCTGATGATTCAAAGGTAAATTGAGTACTCACTGTCAAAAGTAGCTAGATGATAAAATGGATAGAAAAGACTTGAAAACAACTGCTTGTATGTTTTACAGGTCTGATTAAAATATAGCATGCAACTCATTCACTTGAACCCAGGATGCACTTCCTCTAAGGCAGAGCAAACATTAAAATCATAAGGCAATAAAGAATGGTCATTAATGTACACATTAGCTGAGCTGATTTTTTTTTTATATATATACAAAAGAAAAAAAAGCCAAAAAACTGCCTTAAAGTTCCAACTACTGGTGGTGTGTATTCACAAGTTGAGACAGAACATATCGTGGAGATGATCCACTCAAGACCACTCAGATTTTACTGTTTCATCAGTTCCTGATGTTTGTTTTAGGAACTCTAAAGCCAAAGCAAGGAACGGCTGTGAGAGCTGGGCCTGTTTAGCCTAGGGAAGAGAAGACCGAGAGGGGATCTTACCAGTGTGTGCAAATACCTTAAAGGAGGGTGTCCAAGGGGATAGGGTCAAACTTTTCAGTGGTGCCAAGTGACAGGACAAGAGGCAACAGCCAAAAACAGAAACACAGGAAGTTCCACCTGAATGTGAGGAAAAACTGCTTTCCTGGGAGAGTGCCAGAGCCCTGGCACAGGTTGGCCAGAGAGGTTGTGGAGTCTCCTTCTATGGAGATATTCAAAACTTGCCTGGACGCAGTCTCGTGCAATGTGTTCTAGGTGACCCTGCTTGTGCGGGGTGGGGGGGGGGTTGGACTAGATGATCTCCAGAGGTCCCTTCCAACTTCAACCATTCTGTGAAAACTACAGCAAATATACTTACTCCACTGATCTCACTAGTTAAGACTCACATGTCTTATTCTTTTGGATAACATTTTTTTCCCCCATGATGTTTCAAACATGCTAAAATACAAACCAAGTCTGCTAGTGTCTTATTTGCTTTTGACTCTTTGCTTGCATTTTAACTGAAACCTGTTTTCTTAAAAGCAATCTTACTTTAAAGGCAATACCATTCATCTTTGTGTTTCCTAATTTCAGCTAATATTGGAGCTGACAATGAATAGCTTTATAATCTTTTCTGATTTATCATGTTTTTATTTCTTCTGTACACAGAAATACGTATTTCACTTTGCAATATAGGAGTTTTAATTCCTTTTGATCCAGTCACATCTGGGTCATACAAGAATCCCAAAACATATTTCCCTGATACCCAGTAAAACAGGTCCTTAATCAAAAGGGAATGTAATCTTCTAAATAAAAAGGTCAAAAGGAGAGAAGAGACACTGTATCATATCTAAACTCAGGACAATTTTAGAATATGCTCAAAGTTGTTGAGTCATGTCAAAACCTAAAATTCCTAAACTTCAGAGAAGAGTTAACACCAGAGCAGTGATGTGCATTTCTGTCCCTATGTACATGAGTTTACATATTTTTCATGTGGTCACAAGTTATCAAGACTGTTAAAATCTTTATGTTCTTAAGCAGTCACTATATTCATTTTTGAAGGAGCATCCCTGCTATTTTTTTTAGACTCCACGTGATAGCACAGATTCAGTTTGCATCAGCCAATTTAAGTGAAATAAACTTTCACTGTTCTGGTTTGATTTTGTTTGCAACATGATTAAAACTCCTTCTACTTATCTTTGTCACCTACTGTATTACATGGATGCACATTTACTGTATTGTCTTTGTTGTGATTTAACTGTACGCATACATACAATCTGAAAAATATATCACCAGCAACAGAGCTTTCTCATTCTGACAGCAGAGAAGAAAAAGCCTCTAATGGGTTCCCAAGATGCTCATGTACTTGAATATCTATATTTGAGCTACAGCAATGCACAACCTATGGTAAGGGAGATGCAAAATCTGTGGTGGTATTGAAACCAGACTGAGCACCAGAACTTCCCAGAGGACCTTACAATAACCAAACTCGGCCGCAGAACTCTGGCCGAAGCGGCCAAAGGCTCCCTGCTCACAGGAAGCAACACTAACACACGCTTCCTGAACTTGCACACCCCTTCAGGGCCTCCTTTTTTGCTGGAAAAGGCTTTTGCATCCCCAAGATCCCATTATTTTTTTTAAGCAATGAATGCTTTAGAAGTTTCTATGATTTTTTTTTTAATGTCACACAGCCATCTTCCACAAAGAGAGTATATATCTTACCAATAATGAACTAAGGAGTTATTGTCATTTATTATCTATTAGTTTGGAGTTTTTTTCCAAAACATTTCAAGAAAATGGGCAAAACTGGGTCTGTATTTCTAAGTCCCTCTTTTCCACCATAATTAGCCCCATCAGGTATCACATTAGTATAACGGCACCATAATAGGATGTTCATGACAAGGTAATAAAAATGATAGATCTGCAAATCGTCCGCAGCAGATTTATTCCGTGCAGTCCCCACAAGAAAGGTCCTGAGAGCACTCTCCTGCAGAATCTTATTACGGATCTTAACTCCAGCTCTGCTGGAATCTCAAGAATCCAAAGTAATTTGGTGTTCTGAGAGAAGACAAATCACCTGTGTGGAGGTCTTTTGACTTACACTGGTTCCAATAGCACATTGTATTTCTAACCCACTTCTATTATTTTCCAGAGCATAGGCAGAGCAGTTTTCCTCCTCTCAACTCATTACAAATATATCTTCTCTGTCATGGAACCAAATGTAACCAATGATCAGCAGGTTCCAGCGATGAGAGTTATAGCAGGAACCAGTTTCTCCCAAATCTCTCTTCCTAAGAAAGGGAAAACGTTAAGTAATGTATTTGACCATCGAGGAAATCTTAACTAAAGATGACATGCAAAAATACCTTTTAACACGTGAAAAAATTCTGTATCTGCCTAGTCTTTTTTCTCCAACAAATATCATAGCTTCTGAAGTCAAATTTGACAAATAACTAATGTCATGATTTTCCTGGCATTCAGATACTTTGTTTGATTGCTTTCTCACCTGCTAGAAAAGTGTTACTTTAATTTTATGAAATTCAATACATGGAAACAAAAGCCTAACCTATCGCAACCTTAAATAACTTCTGCATTTTTTTCCTCATCTGATATTTGGGATGAATCAGTAAAGCTTGTGTCAAACAGATATACTGTAAGCAAACCAGAAGTCTTTGATGACAGGAAACCAGATATCTATGTTTGCTGTATTGCAATAATGAATATATTTTTATGTACAAGAATCTAGCTTCCAAGACTGACTTTTTTCCCATTCCCTTATTCAGACCTAGATCTTATTTTAGAAACAGTGCATTAGAAAACCCAGATCAACTTCATCTCTTAGACACTGCCTGTGCCAAGCATTCAAATACCACTCACCCTCGTTTAATGGAATTGGGACAATTAATGCCTTCCCTGAGACAAACAGTGTTTTAAAATGCAGAATAGCTCATTTTCTAATTCTACGTATCAAAAATTTCCTCTTCAAGTAACTTGGAAACGTATGCAGTTCAGGAGCACCAACTGAAGCCATCTCAGATTCTGGTATTTTGGAGTCAGCAAACCCAGAGTCAAACATCTTTGTCTCCAAAATTTCTCTCTCTCTCATCATCCTTCCATTCTTAACCGATCAGGTGATTTTATCTTTATAACCTGCTGTGAAGAGGGAAAGTAAAATACCTGCCTGAGGGGTGGAGCAGTACATCATAGAGTCCATTAAGTGATTTACCCAGGGTTACATGAGATGTACAGCCAAGGCAGGACCTGACTCCCATTCTAGCCTGAACTTTAGAAATGTATTTTGCCTTCTCAGCCAATCTCAGCTGTTCTCCTATCAATGAACAGGTCATTTATTTGAAGAATGATGCACAAACTGAGGCTCCTATCACTTCTGAAGAGTACATCCACAGGTCACTAATTGCTAAAATTCACAGGTCCTGACAAGTCTCCAGTGCGACTCAAATTCTTTATCACATTCTTCTGAGCACTCCCTTCACACGCTGACTTCTGTGAACAGCGTAACAAAGATTAAATAATTGTTTTCTTATTACATGGCTTGCTGTTCAAACAGAATATTGAACTGTAACTATATTCTTAGTGGAGACATTACATGAAAAATAATAAACCTTCTTGATCATTCATTAAATTTGCAGACTAGTAACCTGCAGTTCAAAGTTAAGTTATATCTAGCTCTCAAAAAACTCATAGATCTCAGATGATCTGCATTGTCTGTAAGGCAGTTATTGTTCATATAATTTCAGTTGTATTGCAACAGATGCATCTGGAACCATCAGAAGAATAATACATTATACATCTGTAAATAAACCATTCCAGACAGATTGCTATTAGCAGGGTTCTGTGAACAGTACTAATTAGTGTCAGGAAAATTAAATAATTTATTATTCTTTTAGCAACTATCCTAAAATAGTCTTAGTGACCGAGTAGACAAATTTTTCTTAAAGCCAGTTTGCTGTCCTAAAACTTCAGAATGGATAGAAGTCATGGACCCTAGCCTTTCAAAAGCAAAAGACTAAAAGAAAAAGGCACACAGCAGAAATTTAGAAGAGACTAATCAGCAAAATAGAACTATGAAATCAGCAGGGCTCCTTGTGTAAATACTACCTTTCCAAATACACTCATTAAGGTGTTCAAGCAAAAAGTAAATTTCTACCCGTTTTCTTTCTTCCAATACATTCATGCATTATCCTAACGTGGTCTTCAGTTGTTTGCATTCAGTTACGCTTCATACACTTTACCGAATTTCAGGGTACTCTAAATAAAGCAAACATTTATTTCCTGAAGTAATTATGCTCACAAGTGTTCATGGAAAATATTTTCATTAAAATATTTTCATTATGTTCAAAAATATGAAGTTTCCTGACGTACATCACAATTACTGGAAATAATATAAATTGGGGCAATGAAAACCAAGGAAACAAAGTTGACATAAACAGCATAAAACACCAAAATGATTCGAGGAAGGCAGCTACATTTCATTCTCATTGAAGAAACTGCAATAAACTGGCTGCGGAGAGCTGGATTCCTCAGACTTGGAGGTTATTTCCTAGATAGCTGCACACACACTACTGGAGTCCAGCTTTCAGTATAGACAACTGAATATTATAATATAAATAGCAGCTACAATAATAATAACAGTTACTAAAGCATAACAACTGTTGCTTTGTGATACCAGTTACATCTTCTGAAGAAATGAAGTACAGATATACACATAAGGGTAGATACTGATCGCATTAGGTACCACTGACCTCATATACAATATAATTCAAATTGGAAGATATTAATGATCCAAATTATTCATTACAATTGCAGTCTGGAAGCTATTTGCACTTCTAGCATCAGGTTACAACTGGTTCCCCAACAAGGAGCATCAAGTTAACACAAGAAAAGCTCTGGATATCTAAGCATAGTTGAAATCTAAGTAATAATTCAGAAATTACAATGGAGAAAACAAGGTCAGTCTCATATACTTATCACAGAATGAATGACAAAGCATGATGGCAAAGAAATGAGACATTAAGTCAAGTTTACTGACTTAAGAATTTTACTTCTTCAGTCAGATAAATCCTTATCATGGCATTATGAAATGGAAAGTGCTCTAAAGTTTAAAAGCATATACAGAGACTTCCTGGTTTGCTGTGAGAAAAGCAAGATCCTCTGCAAAACATGATGAATTCAGTTTTGGGAAGCAGGATTCAAAGAAACTTGGGATCATCTCCCGCTGCTGTTCTTGCTCCAGTATACTGTAAAAGCACAGAAGTGTTTTGTTTCCATGCCAGAATTTTTTTTTTTTCCTTTTTCTTTTCTTTGTGAAAGGAGATGTTTTATTGTTGGACATCTCAGGAATGCCAGGCAAAGTGTGCCTCTGGCACGCCTGCTCGCTGTTAGCGACAACTGAACCATACAGCCACCATGCAGAAGCTGAGGTAGGCTAGCATTAACATCCACACATTTACCATATCAGCATCCCCATCTGCGCGTTCACCGGGACGCCGCAGATGATGACCTCTCATTGCTGGGACAAGACAAACATTAACTGTAAGAAGGGAGGAGGAACAGTCCTCAGAAACAGCCAGTTCTCTCTGAACACAGATATGACTCAATTAGCCCTAAGATATTTTATAAACTGCTTCATTTAATCGCATCAGTAGTGGGTCACCAGGTGTTAGCGCTGAATTAAACCAGATGTAGACCTGAAATACAAAGGTTTTCCCTCATGTATTCAAATTGAAAATTATAGAAACATAATAAATATTTAGGCTATAGCCTCTTCTTCAAAGAATTAAATTTCTTTGATGACAAAAGCTTTGCTGCAGAACGCTAAACAGATGCTGCTCGATTTAGGCACGCAATTGTTTGTGAAAATGTCTTTTTTAAACAGATGTGATTTTGCTCATCTGAAAAAAGAAAAAAAAAAAGAGCACTACCATTCCTTGAGAAAGCAGAACATGAAAATTAGTGTAGAAATGAATTCCTTTTCTGTTCCTAATCAGTAAAACTTGCATAACTGTGGACAAATCTACATCCTTGCCATGTTGGTTTAATAAATCCTCCCTATCAGCTCCCCCCATCCTTCTCACAAAACATGCTAAAATCAAAACACAGAGCCTTCACCTCTTCACTCCCCTCCCCTCCTGCTGTGTCTAAGAGGTTAAGATATAAGAAGGTGCTAACCTACTTTCATTTTATATGCCCTGAAGATGCCAACGTTGTCTTTTGCAAGTAAATACAAGCTTGTTCTGACCGTGGTATGAGCAGCTGGTGATTGCTCTAGCCATACTCAACCCTGACCAGAAATCATGTCTCAGCAGCCTAGGCATTGCCAAGTCCAAACTAACTATCCTTGCTCAGAGGCAAAGTCAGCTTCCACTAGAAGAGTAATACATACTTATTTTATCAAATAAAAAATAAAAAGGTTGACCCAACGCTGGATGCAAGTCTAAATAATAGCATTACCTTTCATTTTTACACTCTAATGAAAAATTTAGAATCAGTGATACTGAACTATCTGGCCAATATACTTTGTTTTTAAGCTTGAAGTCAACCATTGACAAAGAAGCAGTTAGTAGAGTATAAGAGAGAAATGTGGGATGACAGACTTGCATCCCAAATTTATACTAGGCTTATTTGCCCCTCTTCTCCCAGCTGAAGTTTCTTGCACAGCTATTGGTTAAAGTTTATGTTTAAAGTCCTATTTATTGACAAGAGTTGATGTCTATGGAAACCCCTCTACCCTAATCTTCCTACATCAACGAAGAAGGAAAATTTTCACCCCGCTACTTGCCTCTGAAAATATTTGCTCTGTTACTAGCAGAAAACCAAGAATTGCTCCAAAATCTACCCTAACATTAGACAATGTTCTAACATAGGTTAAAAAAATTAACAGAGGTTATAGTAAAAAAAAAAATTCTCAATTTACACCAGCCACTAACCTATCCTACTGTCTTTCTTACCTAAAGATGTGTGCTGTACCTTTAGAAGCAAATACAAGATTCTCTACACAGCTAAAATAGATCTAGAAACTATGACATGGTGATTGAGAAAGTGACGAAGAGGATAAACAAGACAAGGTGACACACCATCCGTTCTCCAAGGAGGAGCTGGATGTGGTGCTCACTGCTGGGTGCTTTTCCCAGCAGAGAACTTGGGGCACCTGCAGCTGAACCTCAGCAATCCCCTTCATTCATTTGCCATGTGATATTAAGGGCATAAATTACCTTGTAGGGTATCTTTTGCCCATGAACTTTCCATTTCATTGTTTCAGTAGCTGCACGAACAAAACAAGTGGCACCTAGATGCTTCAGTGGTATCAATTAGGAGAAGATAAATGACTTCACCCCAGAAATATATTTTTTGCCTATATAAAAAGCTGCAGACAAAGCAACAACCACCCTCTTGAAGTCAACTGGCAACTTGCCAACAACTTCAATAGGATCGAGATTTCATCCATAAAATTTTAATTTTACCAGTCTAGAAAAAACTTCCACTGAAGAACAAACTGGCCATTTGAATTGATTTAATCAGAGGGCAAGATTGTTTCAGCAATGCTTATGAAGACTATAATGATTAATCAAATGAGACTGCTAAAATAAAAAGCATCTTTCACATTTTATACTTAAACACCAGAGATGTTAGAAACAAAAATACATTGGACAATCCCAGTCAATAGAAATATTTAACACATTTATTAGCCTTCTATTTGTTGTTTTTAGCTGCAGCTTGAAAATAACCTTCCTCCCTTTAAAATAACAAAGCTCGCTATCTTAGTTTAATTTAGATAGTCATTTACTGTAATTCATGATCTCATCCACACTCATTCAACTCTGTGTTGGTGCTGAAAAAAATGAGATTTTGAAAACATAATTTTGAAAACACAACCATCTAATTTGCCTATTAATAGAAAACATTCTGTACCTACAAATGAAATTATACCAGCAGGTGGCACCAAAAGACTCAACGTCGAGCCTTCAAATTTTGATGCTTCCAATTAGAATATTCAATCTCCTAGCACTCAGCAAATACAAGCATTGTTATTTTGCATTTAAGTACACCTGCAAAATTCATCTCAACACTGAGCACACAGCTAACACTACAAATCCTGACCTACAATGCTGAAGAAATCGTAGTGAGCATGCTAACTGTTCACATAATCATAACAGTAAAATAAACATTTTTAAGGCACGGATATCTAGAAGTCATATCTTCAAAAACATCCTGGCAAAAAAAACACCCTGCCTTTAAGGTTACAAAAGTATTCTGATAACTGCTTTTTTAATGTTAAAGTTCTGCAAGAATCTTGACTTCTGCTTCTAGGCTCACTCACACGGTTCAATCCGTAAAGACTGAGCAGGTAAATTGCTAGCCAGGTCACTCATCTTCTCTACATAGACTCAGTTATTAACCACTTTTCCAGAAGAGATTTAACAAGTTCATCTTCTGACAAGATTCTAGCGTATATCCCATGACATATTCTAATTATCAACCTACTAGAAAAAAAAAAAAAAAAGACAACTACCTCATTTTTAATTTTTTCCTTAGACTTTTTTTTTAAAAAAAAAAAAAAAGGGGGGGGGGGGGGGAGACTTGAGAGATTTTCCAGGGAAAGATTCAGAACAGAGAAACATGAATTAATGGATGAGAGTCACAATACAGCGAAGTACCAAAACCTCAAGCAAGCAGGGCATTTCAGACACACAAATCTATCAGCAGCATTTATTTTACCTAATTTCCATAGTTCCATGTTCACTGCTCTGACTGTCTTTGAATTCTCCTTTGAGGCATGCAATCTTTTCACCTGCTGGAAAGGAGCCCAGAAGAGTAACACGATACAGTGAATTCTGTTATGAAGACCATGTATCTAGAATTAAGAGTGCTCAGAAGGTTGTGTGAATCTGACTCTTGGCCTTATAGACTAAGCAACTCTCTATATGAATATAGCAGCCAAAACCTGGGCTTGAAAATAGTAGATTTTCACACAAACTTCAGAGAGTATTCAGAGAAAGAATAGGAAGAAAATAAACATCTTGAAGCAAGGGGAGCCCAATTCTGAAAAGTTTTGTTCATTTACAATTCTTATCTAACTCAGTGTCAACAGAATCCTTTTTTTTTCTTTTTTTTTTTTTCTTTTAATCTACAAGCTGGTAAAATTGAAATCCGGCTAGATATTTTTTAATAATATTATTTGATTAACCATTGAACCTTTTTACATAGAATAAAATCTAAAACATAAGGAATCAATTAAATGTTCAGAGAAATTAAACCATTTCATGAAATTTTCTGATTTTTTTTTTTGTAAATGGACCCAGTATTAAAGAAAAGCAGACAACACTTTTGTATTGCAGACCAACTAATTTCTCTTGAAGTAGTATCATAGAATTCCTAGAGTACACACTACTGTTGCATATACTAATATATAAATATGCTATTATTAGTTATAATCACCTGTATGAATATTACTACCAACACTGACTTACCTGAGGCTCTCTCTCCACATATCTTAAATTTTCTGCATATCAATATTTCTAATTTATAATGATTTATATTTAGTTTTCTAATTGTTATTGTTTCTCAAACGTTACACTGGATTTGTCTTTCAACTTCTTCCATCTTCCAGAATTTAGGTTTCCCTGCGCCCATGTAAGATACCTTTCAAAAAAAAAATCCCTAACCTGTACTAGTATTTTTTTTCCAGCTATGGTTTCTCTTTAGATCTATTTCTCATTTGGAATTTCCTTCAAAATTATTTCTGTATGTGCCCTAAATATTAGCTAATTGGAGTTTGTTTTCTGTTTTACTATTCAATAACCTCCAAATATCAAACATATAGTATTTGGCATTCTTCCAGCTGGAAAATCTCCATTTTCAGGTATCATCTATACCAAACTTATTTGCTAGTTGTCTGTTATCATGATGAAAACAAGTCATCTTCATGGATTGCTCCCTCCCACCACCACCTAAAATCTTACAGCATTAAAAAAATATTTTGTAGTCATTCAAAAAAAGTTGAGTGAATAAAGGAAGTAAGAAATGGACATCAAAAATTAGTTCAAAAAAATCATTAAAAACATATCAAACTCAGGAATAAAATACAAATCTTTATTCAAAGATGCTTCTATTCCCCCCCCCCAAAAAAAAAATGCAACTGCCACTTTGAATTTCCTCTAGCTCAAAAGCCTTCAGACAGGAGAACACACTGATAAAAAGCCTGCTTTTATTTTGCTAAAATTTACATATCTTAGCTGAATTAAACACTAGTTCAGCTTCAAATCGGTCTTCTCTATCACCTTTCCCTATAGCGCATTGCTTCATAAAAAGTTTTTTTTCCTTACTAGAAAATAATTGATTGACTGATTGACTTAAGCTGCAAAAAATATCAGTCAAAATGTCCTCTCCTGTCAAGGAATCAACTTTTGTCTTCTATCACTAGAATATAAATAACTGTCATACTAAGGAACAAATAACAAAAAAATACATTCACATAGGTATTCAGTGATAAGATTCCGTATAATGTGTAGTTTTATATAAACCTGCTGATGGGTCACAAGTGAAAACAGACAGACCTTCTCAAGGTCTTTCAGCTACACATCAAGCTCATATTCTAATGACATAACAGTAACTAGAAACAGGCCAAAACTCTGAAATTTGGATCGGAAACATCTTTAAATGAATGGCTGTTGAAAGTTGGAGTGGCTCAGCTAGAGACATCACACACTCGAGATTTTATCTCCCCGAAAACTCTAGCAGCTTTGGTAGAACCATATTGAGACTGTAATGAGATATTTTATAAACACTATTATATATAATAATTAAATTACAAATCAAAGCACTTTATATTGAATTGCTGTCAATATGAGAAAAATTGAAAAGTTGCATGAAAATGATTCCCAAAGATGCTTTCATGTTCAAATACTGTGCAAGACAACCTTCCACAAGAATAAATGGACTTATTCTCATTACCTGTTTTTATACTAACTTTTTATTCAATTTCTCTGTATACTTAAATCAACAATAAGAAGTTGTATGTTCTCATCAGGAATATATCTCCCTGTATCACTGTACTCTAGTGCTTTCAGCACAAGTAGTTTCCATATTATTTTTGACAGCATTACCAACACTGCAAAATTACAGATCCGTTGTTGCAACAGGTAGCTGTGGAGTGCCATAGAGTCAAACTCTAACATTAATCAAAAATAGCAGTTTTCTTAATCTTTCTCTATTTCTCCTCTTCTGACCATTTTGCTAATCACAGAAGGGATTTCAGTTTAGTAATGAGGGGATCTGGCTTGAAATCTGAAAGAACTGGGTCACAGAATCCAGCTCTGTCACTAGTATGAGCTGTGATTTTGTTCAAATCGCTTAATCCTTCTCCTTTCCCATCCCTGTCTCTTTAGATTCAAAGTGCTTTGCATCACTGTCTCTCAGTGCTGATACAGGTTAACTCCGTTGAATTAAATGGAAAAAGGTTTTTATGGACATCAATAGAGCTAGATACTGTGTTTATTCCGTGCTTAGAACAAAACACTACCAGATGATGTTAACAGAAAATATGGCTACTGAAACACAAAACACTACTGTATATAGAAAATGTCTTACAAAGTCTAGAAATAAGAACACTCAGCTCTTCACGGCAGCTAAACCACTACTCTCAGTAAAGTCTGGTGACTGTCAGTGAAATATAGCTGCCAAGTTTTGTCAACTTTAGCAATACTGTCAGGTCAGAGTTAATGAAGGTATTTTGGCCAAAACTCTACTTTTCTTCTTGTAGAACTGCAGATCTGCAGTTTTAGCAACGGGATTTTGCCTGGGGTGAAACGAAAAGAGTTCAGGGAGCAATGTGATGGGAATGATGGCAAAACAACATCCAATTACCAAAATCTGCCTAACTCATTTAATTTTTGTTCTGGGACATTTGCAAAATCAGCCTCTTTTCTAACTCCTCTTACATGCATGGTTTGAACAATGGAGCTCATCATGAAGCTCGGTGCCCTTCAATATATTAGCACTTTATTCAGTTGAGAGTTATCTCAGCCTGTCTTCCATTCTAGAATAAATTCAAAGTTTTCAGTAAAGCGAAACACTAGTAAATGGTATGCACCAGTAAAAATGGCTTATTTGAACACTCATTTCCAGACTTCTTGAAAATAGTTAATCCTGAAGCTAGTCCTTACCAAAAAAAAAAAAAAAAAAAAAACAAACAAATAGCTCTCTGAAGTTACTGAAATGAAATAAATGAATTGGACTAAGATGTCTTGTTATTTTTATTTTGAAGTAGGTATTTCTCAGAGAAAGCATCTTCAGGAAGTGTTCCACTTCTGATAAATTCAAATCTGTATTTCAAAAAATAAATAAAATAAAATATCCAGCTAGCTCTACTTCACAGTATTGGTATATTCTATGTACAGCTTTAGGTTCCTTCTTAGGAAAGTTTTTATTTTTCACTTCTTCCCTGATTAGACAGTAAGAATCAAAACACAGCAGCATTATCTGAAATTAGTATAATGCAATCAGCTGAAAATCAGCTTAATCTATACTGTCAGCTGGAATATCTATAAGCCTGTATTTTGTAAGGAGATATCTACACAGAAAGGATGCACTCTATTGCCTAAAGAATGAGAAGCTTCTGCAAAACGTTTGTTCTTTTTATATATATATACACGCACATAAGCTGACAGCACTTTAAAGCAGTTTGATTCTGATCTACAAAAGTGCCAGAACATAACACAAAGACATAATCAAAGGAACAAACCCAAGAACAAAAAACCCCTCGAAGGCTTCTTCTTGATGTGGAGGAGTTCCCTCCTTTCCCTCCACCATAGCTAGTGTGGTAAGACACATTCACACAGAAGAGTGTTTGGGATGAAAAAGAACCCTCCACCAAACACTGCCTCTGGAAAACCATGAGCAAATGGTGGAGGTAGCACCGCTGGAGCGGCGCTGGGACACGGAGCAGCTTGCCTGGACCTCATGGGCAATGGATAAATCTAAAGGAAGAAATAGGACTGTAAAAAGCTGAGGTGTTTTGACTGATTTCCTGAATGTTCTTTTCCCTTAAACTATTTTGGCTTCGCAAGCTATTGTCTCAGACCTCTAGAGGAAAAGGGTATACTTTTCCAGGGATATGCTTTATTAATGCTGCTAGGGGAAACAGTAGAGAGAACACTTTAGAAATGTCAAGAGCAATTTATTTAGATATTTTTCTAAAGGAAATGCTTCATCTGCAAGTGCCAAAATGCTGTATTTCACAAGTTTATTATTAAAACCTCTATTCTGCCTCAAAACATTTGGTCACTGAAGAGTTCTAACTTAAAGAAAAAGAAACTGGAATTGTTTAAAGATAGACTAAAAGTGAAAAGACCATTTTTAAACACTATGTAGCATTTTGATCTAAAGTGACATTGATGGATTTTTTGTTTGATTTTATTCCATTTGCATAAAGGCATTAACATTCCTTCTTCTCAGCCAAGACTGACTTACCCAGAACGTCCATCATTTGTTCAGCTCTGTTCTCGCACAACCTGTTGCTGTGCATTACACAGGTTCTCCTTTGAAAAAAAGGTCTGCTACAGCCCCAGTCCATCTTCATTTCTACACAGCAGTGGTCCTTCAGCACTGGACTCAAAATCTCCCTACTATCACTCTTCTGGAAGCCTGACCCAGCCTTTACCGCTTTGCTATATCTGCTGGAGGTGCCAGTATTTTTGCCTTAGGATGTCAAGTTCCAAGAAATTCATAGTTTATCCTTTTGTCCTATAGTATACTTTAAAAAGTAGCATTTTTTATACTCACTATGTAATCTCATCAATTTTCAAACTGAAGGAAAATCATGACAAATTTGCTATAAAAGGATTTAAAACACATTGTTATTGAATTTTCCACAATAATGATATTGAAGAACTTATAGTACAGATATTTAATAACTTGTCCAAGTGTTTTTTTCCTAATGTAAAGAAATATCATGTTACAAGGTAGGGAAGCAGAGGAAGCAGCTCATCAGTATACATTTCATGTATCTCAGCTATTTCTTCTTTTCTTATATCTTGGCCATTCCTTGACAATCTACTTCTGTTACACACATCTACAGACTGGCTTCTCTTCACAGTTAATCATGGAATAAACATTACTCTTGATTCATTCTTCTAAGCTAGCAAATTCAACTGTCCTTTTACCTATCTCACTGCCATTCTGAAGCAGCGCAGCCAGTGGGAAGAACCTAGCAGGCGTTAAGACCAGACCTCTGACCTTGACCACAAAAACAAAGACTGTTCATTAGTGGTTAACACTGCTCTGGTTCCCAATTTTGCTTTCCAGACGAAGCTGTAGAGAAAGAATCAAAAGCCTCAGGCATGCTGAATTTAAAGGATGTAAAGAGGGAATAATTTATTTACAAAGAGCAGAAAAAAGCTTGTTTCCAGCTAACTAAAGACTAAAGCAACTTCTATAAATACGCAAAATCTTTATGAAAAGATCTTTGAAATTAAAAAAAAAAGTATTATGAATTTGAAATGGCCATTTCAATGCAGAATTTATAACTAAAATATCATGTAAAGAAAACCAATACTATATGACTTATAAAACCAACTGCATGCACATTAGCAGAAAAAAATGTAAAAGGTACTTTCAAGTCAGTTGTTGAGAAACAATTTACATTTATGATTTAAAGTTATAATGGAAAGAGCTTCTTTAACTGAAGAATTGCTGTTTTCCAACAACAAATTTTGCATTTTTAAAAAATATTAAGTGCTTATGAGTGGTGTTCAACACTTTTTGTTAAAGAAATACTTTGAATCAAAGATTCTTGCTGTTTCCATGCATTTGGGGGGGAAATGTTAGCTTTTATAGATGGATCTTAGTTTTTTATGGCATGTTGGCATGTAATTACTCTTTTTATTATTATTATTTTAAAAAATTACACAGAACTTGAAGTATTGCTTTAAGGTAGTGACAGAGCCCAATAACTAGTCATTTAATCCCATTTTAGCCATAGATTCTACATGGACCAAATTACTTCCCCTTTTGCACTTGACTGCTTGCAGCTTATAGAAAATGGAAACTATTATTTTGCTCAAAATGAAACAAATTAGAAAGAAGAAAGGTCAGATCAAACAGAATTTCCTTGATAAGGCTGGCAGATAGATTTATTGCACTAGGTTTAAAATTTGAGCTTAGATTCACATTCAATTTAATGCAAATTTGTAGAGCTGAAATTGCTGTTTGATCATTGTCATAAGTGAAGAAGGAAAGAGGAAAATATATTCATATAGTTAGCAATTTGCTATGTAAAAGTATCACTAGCACACACTGACATACTGCTACTAGAAATTTGCACTTTGTCAGACAATTAAGAAAAACCTGTGAGAATTTGTAACTTCATTTTCAGCTGTCATTTGTGAAAAGATATATACAGTATTTACTGAGATTAATGTTTCCCTGCCCTTAATTTAACTCAAGGAAGAGTTAGACATTCTTAAGAAATTTATATAATACCTCAAGCTCAGCCATTTGGCACTAATTTACAGCAGAGGCACCACATACAAATTTAATTAAAAGTCTCTCCTGCCCCATTTGCCAATCAATGAGCTAGAGCAGATTTAGAAAATGGACTAACATGTTCAGAGCTTCTACGCTGTTTATAATAGGGGGGTTATTGTTAATATATGTTAATATTGTTAATATATGAAATCATAGCTTCAGACTCAAAGTATTGATTGAACGGTGTTAACCCGTTCAGCACTTCTCTCCCGACCTTTCCATGTTTGCTTTTGTTTCTGCCTCCTACCGAAAAACAAAACCAGGAGAGGTAGAGGTGACCTCCTACAGTGCCTCAACAGTTGTTCCATGTTTAAGCAACACAATTTAAGTGGCTCCACATGAAAATTAGTTTAGTAGTATCAGAAAAATAAAAGAATGAACAGGCCTTAACTCAGAGTTAACTAGCACTTTTGGATCCCTAAACTATATCCTAGAAGCCAATGAGGCTTAGCATGTTTGTACCTGAGGTATTGATACTTGAAGCTTATTTCTACCCCATTAAACTCTGAGACATTTTGCCAACTGGGTAGGAGTAGAATCATGAACTATACATGTTGTAACTAAGGAGGTTTAATTATTTACAGACAATTCCTTGGCTGCAGATGTCATTAAAATCTTAAGACGATGACTTTTGTCTGTTTGTTCATTGCTAAGGTATGAATACTCTTTTCATTACAATAACGGTTATCTTTAACATTGAGCTGATCTTCTGCACACTGCTCAATCATTTGTTAGCATAGAAAAGCTAAAAAAAAATCCATCCATTTGATATTAGGGTATTAAAACATCACAGGGTTATAATTTGGGGTTTTGTTACATGCACAGCTTCAAGCTTGCCATTAGAGCTCAGATTTGCAAGTGATTAAATTGCAATACCAGTACAGAATTGTAAATGAGTGAGGAGTTTCAAAATAGAATAGCTGAAATTCTAATGATGTTGATCCACTTACATTGTGTCATCCAAATTAACATTAATTTTCCTTAGACAATACTATTCAGTTTTCAAAGGTAAAACTTTTTACTCCCCATATATACTACTTGTCCTTTACGCTATGCTGAGCAATCAGGAATTTTAAGAATCAGAAGCATCAAGAGTTTGCAAGATACTTGCAACAAATCTTGGCTCTTGACATACAGAAGTCTGTAGTTACTAGAAAGTTTAAGGCTCCCAATTCTACCCCACTGATGTCCTTCCTAGGAGAATGGGTCAGTTGCTGAACTATACACCACTCGGTACTGTGCTGCACAGAACTATACGAAAATGCAACAGCATGAGATTAATCAAGCAGTCATCACGATATGCTGCTTGTCTTGCTCTGAGTTAGGTAGTAGCTCAGGCAGATAAAAAAAGTGGGGGTGATATCTGAAACATGCAAAATTCTAGGAAGGATAACCATGTCCTAGCACAGCTGATTGTCCTATGTCTCAGCCTTTTTCAAATTTTTGCTCAGTTCTCCACTGCCCCCCTTCTTTGAAATGGAACTACAAATATTTACCCTTTCCTATTCACAGGATGCCACAGAAATATATGAAATTCTGGGCAAAATTTCTCCCTTTGGAGCATTGCATCACTTCCATTGGAGTTGAAAGCATGCAACAGAGCGGAACCTGGATCAGTTTGTACTATAAGTGCTCAATATTATAACTAGATCATTAATTATATATCTGCTAAAGAAGGCTTCGAATAACCACAAGCACAAAAGAAACATCTTACACTCCAATATGTTTAATTTCAGTTTCTTATATTTGAAAGTCATCCATGGTTTGGCTCCAATTCAATTTTCACCTAATAAAGGAGAGCCTATCTTTTTTTTTAAAAAAAATGCATTTTGGATAAGATAGTTTTGACAGCATTTTTATGAGCTTTTAGACGCCTAACTCCTATCATGGTGAGATGTGGTGACCAAGAAAAAAACAGATTACTTATTACAGAGAAATTTTATTCCCTCATCCAAGCAGACAGCAGACGCTATGATCAACCTCCTAACAAAAAAGTACTCTCGTTCAATGAGACTCTGATATGTTCCTAAAAATACAATTAATTTCACAGATCAGCAACAGCCTGTAATTTTTGCATTTTCTTCTCAGCCCAGATGCTTTCTGTGCAGGGACTGTGACTGGCATTCCATTCACCCAGGGTTACAGGATCAAGCCCATTTCTCCTACTCTTCAAAACCCCAGTAATCATCTCTAAAAGCAAGAAACTAATGTCTGAAACATATTCTACCTCTGTTGAGATATACCCTGCAGTAGGCAGAGACAAGGAAATTATTTGTTCAGTTGTTGCTTTAATAAACCTAAGGAGTAAGGTGGAAACTAATCTGGCTGCTGATTCAGCCCAGGTTCAGAAGAACATTCAGCTACCAAAGAGAACTGAGCAAAATAAGGAGTCATCATATTTAGCTCCCTAGCAAATGCAATCAGTGCACCATAGGTTGGGAACATGTGGCAAGCAACACAATCGGGGGAAGTGAAATTTGTGTCTGCTAAAGATACTGCCATTATTTTCTCACTTTGATAGCTAGATCAAGCCATGTCCATATGTACACCTGAAATTACTCAGCAGTTGATGGAAAGAATGCAGTAACAACTAGAACTTTCACAGACCTTCAAAGCAGAAGGCATCACTGCATTACCTGTAGTCTGGTCTCCTGAAATTTAAGATGCTGTGAGGTGCAGAAGTTAACTTCATGACATCCAGTAACTTCTATTTAGATAAAACTAACGCCTCAGAAAGGAATCCAAGCCTTGTCTTGAGAGCAAACTTCTGCTTTGAGGTAGCTTCTCCTCCTCCTCCTACGATTCCAGATGTTAGCCACCAGCTGTTTTAAAAGCTTGTTCATTTCTCCGGCTTAAATTGTTATACTTGAACATATAAATATTGATTCTTTGGTTTTAACAACTAAGCAACACTTGACTGCCTGCTATTGTTTCTCTTCTACACTGTAAGCCAGTTGCTTCATTTATTAATTTGATGATAAAAATATACAGATTGACCTTTAGGTTGCTTATTGTGAGGCCTTTTTTCTACCATTATGGCTTACTTCTGTATTGCCTCAAATTTTGCAAAAAACTTTTAAAAAGTAGTCACCCAGAGGGGGTGTACCCTTGCAGCATTAGTATCAGCAATGCAAATTAACACCTTTCACTGTTATTCCTTAGTTTGGACCTTATAGTAATTCTTAGTCACAACATTGTGCTGAGTCTTCACCACTCAGTTGATTGTCTGGATCTCTTCCAGAGCCAGTTTACTTTTCAGGATCCTAACCTCTTCTTCATAGGTACACAGCCTTCATTCCTTTTTCTTAAATATCAGAGATTATTTTACATGTACTTTGAGATGGGCAATGAAAATGCTGAATAGCATCAGGCATATCTGTCCCTTTGGAATTTCATTTGAAGTACCACACTTGACGATGGTTTGTCATTGACCCCGGCTTTATAAAGTCTGTCAAACAGCTAATTATTAAATTTTTAACATAATCTTTAATTAAGGTCTGTACAATTGTATTAGCCAAATGTCATGTGATAGTGCCAATAAATCAGATTTTGTAAGTGTATTTCATGCAGGTAACTTTGTTTAACAAACATGGAATCTTTTCAAAGATTTTCTGTTACTAAGCCTATTACTATCCCTCATTCTTTTTAAATTGAATTCCTCATGACATTTTTCATTCTTTAGTTTAGGATAGACATAACAGTCTGCATCACCCCACTTGCCCTTTCTTTCAGATGTTTGAGCTTTTACTTTGCCACAATTTCCATTAAAATGAGCATCTCAAGGTTCCTCAGCTATCTTTTAGAGCTCCTGGACTCCTGTAGATTTAAGGATGTGAAACACTCCTTTGGGTTGGAAAGTGTATCAGGATCATGATGAAGTGCAAGCACTCCTCCTCTTCAAACACACTTGCATGCAAACCTTTGAATATCTTTGTTTCCATGTTAGCAACTTTTCCTGGCAAGCAAGCATGAGCAAATAGGCAAAAACAGCCCTCTGAAACTTTGAAACTACTTTGCTAGCAGCCATTGAAAAATACAGTGGTAGGCTACTGCAAAGGAATTTTCTATCTGCCCCTGACTCCTAGCATTCTCACTGTAAAACAGACGTATAGAGGTTTTCAGGTTGTTCCTCTGCAATTTTTGACTTTCTTAGGTAACACCACTTGATTAAGGTGATCAAAGCCAGTGAGTGCAACTCCTTTTATTACATCCTTTTAACAGATTTAGTTCAATGGGTCAAAACATTTCAGAGTAAAGAACTTGACCAAAAAACACTATTATTTCCTAATCTTTACTAGAAATTTTTCTTTTTAAACATTCTCAAAAAAAAATGCTGAAGACAGCAAAAACACTGAATGCTGAGAAACAGCAGCCACACGTCCTGCTATTTTAACAGCTGACTATACATTCAATAATACTAAAATATTATAATTCTTGAGCCAACCAATATCATGCCATTAAAGTTCTTTATTCATTTGTTCAAAGCCATTTCTCTGACTTACTCCATTGACATCTAACCCATTACACACTGTCACTTGCAATACCTCTATGTTATGATTTTACTGTAATTGCAATCTCCTACATTTCTATTTTTTGATGCTAGTTTGAGTTGCTTCGTGCACTCCTTTTTCTATTGTTAATTGCAGTATCTCCGACATTTCCATTGATACAATCATCATTCCAGGGATACTTAACCGCAGTCTTATTGGCAAGAACTTAGGCCTACTATTCACATTACAACTAGTCTAATTCACGGTAGTTACTTGAACAGAAGAATGATGCTGTCCACAATTCTACCTGAAATAAACTATAATATTTGAACTATAAGTACATTGTAAAGGGGGGAAAAAACAAATCCACATTCCAGATATTTATCATGAGCCCATTTCTTCATTCAAGCAACATAATTTGAAACGTGATTTTCCACTCCTCACTGAGTTCCATTTTTGGTTTCTAACAGCAGCAATTTAAAAATATGTATTTATATGAGTAAATTTTTCTCACACTCCTTTCACATACACAATTTGATTTTATTTTTGTCTGAAAGCATTTGGGATTGTGTTTTGTAAAACACTATTAGAAGCGCATATTTGGGATTGCAAACTACATAGGAAAAAGCATTCAATTCTCCTGCCTTTGTACATTCCAGAAGACATGAATATTCATCTATTTCTCTCAATCTTTTACAAATATTAATAAACTTTAGGTACAAGTAGCCCTGGATACTTTGGGGGATGAAAAACATTTTCAGCTTCTTCTGACCTGAGACCGGGAGAAGGTCAAATTCCAGACATTTTGTCCTCAAGAACAGAGGGAGCAGAAATGTTTCATTTCATTCTGTTTCTCAGAGAGAGTTTTTATTCCCTAATCCTGTATTATCTATTACCTACATATTATTTCCAGATACAAAAGGGTATATCCTACATTCAGAAATAGAAACAAACATTGTTATGTCAATAAATGCCCACTCATGAACATAAGAGGACAAAATGTAATCAGCTTAATTATAGAATAAGAGCTTTGTAATTCCCCTGTTTAGTTTGAATCAGCCCCTTAATGTTCTTTTCACATACCAACTTTTGATATTCAGAAGAGATCAATACAAATTAGAGTTAGATATTCATTTTGACAGTTACTATCAATAGTCACATTACCAACCTAGAAATACATTTAAAAAATGTAAATGCAAGAAACTTAGTACATCACTGCTTTTAATCAAAGCACTACTCGTATGCTCCTTCACTGCCATTTTTCTGTATTGTCAGTTAATTGTAAAAAGACATTAACAACATAAAGACGTTATTTCTTTTGGTAGCAGAGAAAAAAAGAGTAAAAAAAACTGAAAAAAGTCTTAACATTCTAGTAGATTGCTTTATAAGATTTCTGAAAGATTTTCTTCTTTTTTTCCTTTTTAACTGGAAATCAAACTAATAATATTCATGTGGAATTTCAACCATGTGGTTTATATGTGCTTTTATCAAACAGGTTGCCACAAGAGAATAAAACAAATTAACATAACCTACAATCATCTCCCCGACTTAACAAACATGCCAACTTCAGCTGTACCCTTATGGATTTTGATAGGCTAAATGTAATTTAGTCTTCTCCAGTGGGTTAAAAAGCTTTGCTCAACACATCACATACATCCGTAAGTAACAACAGTCTAGAGTTACCGAACCCTAAACTGAAAGGAATGAGCTATGAAAGGAAGCTGTCATGAAACCAAGTTGTGAACTAGTTGATTTACAGATGTATAAAAAAAATAACTCTTAAGGACATAAACACAGAAAACTTTCCAATAACTTATACCAGATCTGTTTTCATGAATAATCCAGAAAAAGTTCCTAAGTAATAATGCAACCAGATAATCATGATGTGACTTGATATGCTAAGTGCAATTACCCAGCTGAAGAGGAACACATGGTACACTGGTAGGTGATCAGATCAATTCCTTCTTGTGTTCCTGTGCTTCTGTCTTTGAATTTGGACACCAGAAGACTAAAGAAACCTGAGGAGAGAGATATATTCCAACAGTGAAAACCTGTGGCATGTCCTGCAGACAGCCTACTTCAGACAACCACACAAGTCTTTTCTTCCTATTACCACATCCTTTTCCAGCAAGGACAAAAAAATTGCATCCTCCAGGTTTTTCTGCTGCAGTGCCCTCTGGAGGACATCTGAGCATGGATACTTATTTCTGTTATTTTTTGTATGTAGAATTTTACTCATCTTGCTATTTTTCATGCCCTCGTCGTTCACTAAGCTCACAACTAGCACAGGGATGGGGTATGGGCATCACACACTGCCCCAAACCCCTTGAGCCTAATCAGTTCAGCATGAAGAGAGAGGTGCTACAGGCAAGCTGCAGTCTTGCTTTCTCCTTTAGGCAACTATATTTCTGGATCCGCCCCCTGTGAGAAAGGGATTCATCAGGTCTCACTCCCTCACCCACAGTGATCTTGGACAGCCTCCTCAAACTGGCTGCCTTCACTCACATGCTTCAGTTCCCCCATCAGCTGCTGCAGCCTAAAGCACCTCAGCTTCACTCATCCCAGCTAGGGAGCCTGCTGTGTCACACCCCAGGCACCAAGCAGGGTGAAGCACCCAGAGTAACCTGGGTGCCCAGAGCTGAGGCACTTGGGCAGCTCCATCTTTCTTCCCCTCTCCATTCCCCCAAATTAAAGCATGTCATGTGCTTTACTGTGAAGCATCCCTGGCTCCCCAGATAGCTGCACCTTTGGGCACCTCCAGGCAGTTCAGCTGCTATAGCCACCCTCAAGCATCCTGTGGCATGCTCTCAAGACCGCCAGCTGCAGCCAATCTCTCATAATTTTCCATTCACATGGAAAAGTGGCATCCTTCATGCTCCCTAGCTCTTGGTACTCTCAAAAGGCCCTCTAAAATCAGTTTTTGTTTCCTAAGAGTCTGCTAAATAAAGGGAGAGAGCTATTTGAAGGAGTGAGGTCCATATTTTTGGGACAACTACCTCTTCTCACCTGCCCTAACATCTGATTCCTTTCAAAGGCAGAAATAAAGTATCTACTGAGCATTTTAATTTGAAAAATACTTCTGGAAATATCAGTATTGATTTTTTGCAATACACATTGTAAGAATTTTACTAGAATTTATTTTGCCCCACACTTTTTCACCTTTCCTGATGTAACATATGAAAAATCTTTTCATTGTTTCATGCCATTGAATTCTCAAATGCTGATGTGCAAAGTATAGCAACTATAGTAAGAAAAAAAGTCTGCAACTGGGAGTAGTATCTTATGACTAGTACCAAATCTACAATCAAGCGTTCAGAAGATACAGATGAATTCTCTACATATTATGAGAAATATTCATTCTGAAATTCTACTGCAATTCTAAATCACATTCCTGACTAGAAACCTGAATACAGACAGCTGTCAGTACATTAAAAAAAAAAAATGCTCCTTTTTCATGAATCTAGGGGGAAGATCAGACAGAAGATAGAATGAATCACTTTTTACGCTTCAGGTCTCAGGCTACATCTCCCACATATATACACAAATTAGAATTATCAAAGTCACCAATATTATTTTAAATTAACCCCTTGTCTTTTATTTTATAGAAATAGCATAACAAATACATTTTTTTCATTTTATTAGATGTTTGATTTTAAAGCATATGAATTTATATCTCTGAAAAGCACTACCTAATTAGCTGTTTCAGCAGGATGTTATATTAATTTTCTTCATGAAACACGATTTGGGTGCTATTACTTTGTTCATGTATAGCATAATGCACGTGGGTTCAGATTCCCTATAAAACGAGACAAATGAAACCTTCCAGTCTCTGCCCCTACTTACTGTTTTGTTTAATATTTTATTCCAAAAGTGTAAAGTGAGGTTTCAAATAGTTTTAAGCACTAGCAGTGGTTGGAGGAATCTGTCCTGAAGTAAACTTGGCTAACATAGTTCAGCTAGTTTATCTGTATACAGTTAAACCAATCTGAATATGAAAATGAGCTTAGACTTTTTACTTTCTCTGCTGTAATTAAAGTAATTTATATCTTTCTGACAGATAATTAAGAATTTCTTTTTCCTCTCACTAACACTGTGGCTATTTTCTGGTAGTCCTCTGAAATGGAGGACAACTAATCAATTTCTGTTAATTTGAAAAATATAATCAAATCACTCAAGCATAAAAAATGGACAAATGCATCGCTAAGTGCAGAGCCTTAAAAGCTCACTTAGCCTGGGCATTCTGCCCATAGCTAAACCGCTGAAGGAGGAATTAATTCCATGCACCTCAATAATGATCTTTTCTTTTAGAAGAATTCCTTTATGTAAGATCATATGTTAAGAAATTGTGGAAACTTCATTCTGAATCATGCAATTAGAACCTTGGGATATTTTTTTTTTCCAAATGCTCAGAGTTCTCTGTTGCCTATGGTTTCAGCTTAATTCATTAAAAAAAAAGCTCTGAATACTGTTTATTAATATAACAGTCCTTTGATGTTAAAGATGTTTAAGCTAGAATATGGCTGAAGAGGCTAAATGACTATTTATTTACAAGCAAATGGTATAGAGAAGGATGAAGGCTCAATCCTCCTAATTATAGCTGTTGCCAGTATCCTTGCAATAACGAAGAGGGGAATAAATCACCTCGGAGTTACTGTCCACCTAAAGCTTTTCATTATTGTCTTTGATCTCAGGAACTGGTAATAAACCACAGGTAATTATCCCATATAGCTGTCCCTATCAGATGTGTTTACAAACAGATAAACAGAGACATTATAAAGTTCAGCAGAGGAGACCCTACTACTGAAAGATTCATGCTGAGTCAACTACAGAGAGGTAATTGCTTTTTCAATGACAGGAGATGACATCTGATCTAATCAGGAGACATCTGCACGTCCAGGGAAGAGGAAAAAAGTAGTTTAAGTTAAGAGAACTTAACTGCCTTCTAAATAAGGAAAGCACAAATGTGGAAGAAAAATATTAAATCTGCTTCCACCTCTGGCAGGACTTTGAAAAGGAGATCAGCTACAAAAGGGACCATCTCTGGTGTAGGCAAACTCTGGTATAAGGCAGGCAAAAAGATGTAATCTCTGACAAGATGAGTGTAAGCAGGTCACAAGCAATAGACCTTTCCAGTCTGATCTTAGTGCAAGCTGACTAAACGAGGGCATTCCTTCCTCTCTCCACATGTCTTCTAGAAAAATGTGCAATACTGTCGGCTGTTTTGGAAGCAGCAAGTAAATAACTTCATTCACACTTACCCTAACCTGAGTTATGAGCAGTTACAACACAAATTGATAACGGAACTCATCACACTAAGTGCCAAGATGAACTCATGAACAAGGACACCATCATGCCACAAGCGCCCACCTCTCCAGCACGTAGCACAACGTGGTGCTTTCGAAGCTTCTTGATTAGGCGGAGAGGAGGTATCAGAGAACTCAGGAAGGGAGGAGCAGTAAGTAGTCATTAGGAAAACTCTTTGGCATGCAATGAAACAAGGATTGAGCATTCCCAGTGAGCTTGTCAGGTTAACCTGCCTCAAACACAAGAGTATAGTAATTATGATTTTGAAGATACACCCTTTGATAACATGAGAAAAACCAGGTTCCTAACCTCCTAAAGTTTTATAGTGCAACACAGAGAACATAAATTCTAACCTAGATACAGACTAGACTCCTTTTCTAGTACTAGCAAAAACTAAAAGATCAAGTTCCTTTTATGTTTGCCACAACAAGAGCACATATGCACCATTTCTTTCCTCAAACAGGTTACAGCCTGAGGGAACAGGAAAGATAGGTGTCTGTAAAAGCACAATGAAAAGCACCATTTGTGAATGTTACATTATTCCTGATTCACCTACACATGCTTTTGAGCAACCCTTTGCAAAAAGCATACAGGCAAATCAGGGGAGGCAACAGGATTCTTTGGAAAGAAGTGGAGAGGAAAATGTGAGAAGGATAGTACTGGAAGAAAGGAATGTGAAAGAAAGTGAAAGGGGGTGATTGACAGGGAAGAACAAACTTTGGAACAGCTTCCCAGTTATCTTTTCAGAAGTTGACCTGAACTTTCTCATTTAAAGTGTGCATCTAACTACACTGACCTTTCAAAAATACAGTGAAAAGCCCACTCTCTTGACTTTATACAGCAATCTGAGGAAAAGACTTGATAGCTTACCAAGGATAGCCAGTAGTTACCCACTGCAATTATTTTCAATGGTTCAGAAGAAAGTACCATATGAGCTGCAATAACTTTGTAACTTGACATTTCTAAAGATCTCTCTCTTACAGGAAAATGTTTTCAATGCATAATGGTACTTTATAACCAGAGAAATGCATTCTTCAAAGGATGAATGAGCATTCAGTCAACTGCTGTTGACTACAGTTGAAGCTAATTAGGCTGGTGATATCTCACCAAAAACAGGGAAAAGTACCACAGCAAGTATTCTGAGAAACTGATAGAAATAAGATGTTTATATCAGCACTTGAATACAAAGAATGCCATCTGGAAAAATACCTTCTAGAAAAGTGTCCTGCTTTTCATTGGTTTAATTTCAGCATAAAATATCAATTCTTTGCTAAGAATTGAAATGCAAACCAAAAGACACAGATAAACGTTGCTAGCCAAACATTCGTCAAGAACCAAGAAGCCAATTATGTGGGAAAAGTTTATTGTAGCCTAGAAAGATGCAATGTGGAATATGTATGAAGCTTTGATGCAAAATTCTTTGAGCCAAAACTGAACAGTAAGTCCTTTTGTTCCACTTATAGAGCATCTTTTCTTGGTATACTGACATTCTTTTAATTGTTACCAAAGTATAAATAACAATGCATTAAGAACTATGTATCAGTACGCTCAAATGGATTTGTAGAGGTCTTAGTTATCTTTGGCTGATCTAGTCTGAAAGGTGGTTCTTTTTCCTGAGGAATTCCCATTAAAGATACAACTGAATAATCTAATTAAAACTAACATCCAGTATTAAGGAAGGATCCAGGAAGTGGTACTCTTTACAGTTTAAGCTCCTTAGTTTACAAGAACATGTTGTCCTCAGCCAAAAGGATCAATGCAGAAGGTGAGAAGACAAAAAACCTCTACTGCTCCTGTAAGAGACACTGACTCTTTTGGTCAGGCCCAAGGCAACAGAAGAAGGGTAACTGTAATACAAATATAAATTAAATCTAAATCTAAAGTCTGTCAGAGGTATGGTATAAATTTAGTCAAAGCAGCCTTGGGGAAATCAGCTTGTCAGTCAATTCTGGACAGTTTGGGAGCTCCATTTGATCACTGTAGAAAAGCTAAAATCATCATCTGTACTTTACACTGTCAGGGAAGCAGAGTTAATCATCTGCTTACTGCTACCAAGGGTCCAAGCCTTCACTAGCTGTTACTCAAGCAGTGTATTTAAAATAAAGGTTAGCCCTCTCAAAGGCACTGCAGAAGCAACCAGGTTATGACTGACTTTGCAGGGCTTGTAAAAGATGAAAAAAGTCTACTGAAATAGGAAAGACATTTCAAACAACTGGCATGCTGCTTTTGATTTTCAGATGGAGAAAAAAAATGGAGACCCATTATATGCTTTCTTATCTTCATAGAATGACAAACTGAGTTCTCATAAATCTTCCATAACAAATATACTGAACAAATCAGTTTCTGGAAGTTATTTGTATTTGTTATACTTCTATAGTTCTAGTCACCCACCCAGAATTTAAAAAATGAAAAATAACTTGCCTTAGTAAGTTAGATGTGTATATTTTGTATGAAGTACTATGAGTAAAGAAAATGAGGAAGTTGGTAAAAAAAATGTTCGTATCTTTAAAATACCTTTTCTATTTGCAAAAATATTTTTTGGCCAAGAGAAACCTTGCAAAAATGTCTACACAGAGAAAAAAATACATAAAAGAAAAATTAGGAAGAAAAAGTTCTATTATGTATGGAAGACATTATTTACCATTTATATTACAAAGATAACATGATAGCTTTCCCAGTTAGTGATTAGATAGAAGACCCAGTAGTGACAAACAAAAACAATCTTGTTCAATATAATTAGGTTGTTTTGGTGTCAGTAAATTTACTCTCCATATCTTTTTGGTATAACAACATGTATAGCAAGGCAGCACTTGGATGTTTAGGAACCACAGATTTTAGTGTTATGAAGACAGAGTTGCATTAGAGCCATTTAGTGGAATTTGCATTTGGAGTGTGTGTATTGTGCTATGTTACCATAAATTTTGAAGATTAGCAGAGTGCATTTTTTAAGTACTAGTGCTAACTGTAACATACAGACAGGAAGATAAGCTGAAGGAATGTACCTTAACTCTATATTTGTTCTGCTAGGTAGCATTGCTCCTATAAAAACTCTTTGTTCTTGTTTCTTTTACAAAGCAAAAAGTTTCCAAGCTGGCTAAATTACTACCAGCTTGGCCAATTCTGGCCAGGCAGGAATTGCTTCCTGATAAATTTCTCTTTATTCTTGACTTCTCAGAGCAACTAGTGGCTGCACAGTTTATTGAGCATGGCAGCAGTCATTTCCCAAGGAAAGACAGAAAAATTGCATGTGGCCTTCTTACAGCATCACTATCCTTCTTGCTCCTTTTGAATATTGTTGTCCTTTTCCTTGGAAAAAAATCTAAAAAACTCCTGTAATTTTTTCAGAATTTAGAGATCAGAGATAATCAGCAAAACAGACCTCTACATCCCTTGCTATGACCTCTTCAAAGACTAATTTGAAACATGCTGCTCTGCTGGAGATTTTCAGTAAGGTAGCGAAGCCGTGGTTGTGATGTTGTCTGATCAGTAACGTATATATGCAACTCCTTTACAGTTCTCCACCTAGACTTTCACAATGCATGTATTTAATACCTACACAGACTCTTTTGAAATAGCCAAATTTCCTGTGTTCGAAACCTTTCTCCAAGCCTCAGAGCTAAATATCAAAGACCTAAGCAATAACGCTGATTGTGGGCAGTGCAGAGGAGCAACATCAGGACCAAAGTCCAGTGCTTGATGATAATTCTCTATTCTCAATCCCTGCTATATAAAATAAAGGTAGAGGAAAATTTTAGAGAACATATCTGGGAAGACAAGTCAGCTTCATTAATTCAAAGTTTTTCCAATTTTAATTACAATATTTGAAATGAGATCAACATAGTACCGTAGGGAGAAACTCTAGAAATGTGCCAAATGTTTTTATAATTCACCACAATATCCTTACACATCCTGCTGGTCAGCTTATAGTAATTTTTCATTTTTCAGCCAGTAATACCACCCTAATTACCTACTATATTTGAAGTTTTCCCCTTAAGAATGTATTTGATGTTACTAGCATTCCTCTACAGAGCTCGTTAGAGTTCAGTTTCTTTAGTTTTCTAGCTAGAATGTGCAAAATTTTACAATAAAATTTGGAGAACTGAAAGTTTAGCATCAAAGCCTCTAACATATCAAAAATTGAAAGCATTAAATGTGAATTGCGTAGTCATCAGTGAGCTGTTTTTTGCGGGTCCTCCTTAGCAGAGCCGCTGGAAGCCAGCAGAGCACGTGTTGCACATCTGTTCAAGGCAGCCACTGGAAGCCGCCGCTGGCACGTGACGCGTGCTCAGAACAACGTTCGAGTCCGAGACGCAACGGGCAGAGGAAGAGCAAGACCAAAGCAACGGAAAAGCCTGTTTCTCACTAGTTTCCAAAACGCTCGGAGGAGAGTAAGGGCAGGGGCTCTCGGAGACGAGGCTGGGCACGGCCGGAGGAAGGCACGCCGCTCGCGGCGCTCCGGGATCAGCAGCAGCTGGGGGTTTACACCGAAGCAGCCGTCTCTTCTCTCCGCATTAAGACCACTTTTGGCAGAAAACCTAACAGCCTTTTGGGGCTGCGATGCGAACTATTTCGTACAGCAAAATGACAACTCTTGCCTTTGTAAAGAATTCTTGCAGACTAATCTGGCCCTTTACAGCAATATATGTACCATAATAAGCGCTGCATCTGTTTTCTTGAATGCGAACTGTATTATTTGGCCAAAATTTCCCCAGTGTAACTCTGCTAATTCCCCTACCCTGCTAACTCAGCAGCTTGCTATGCATTTCTCAGTTCTAAAGCTATGGTTGTTTTTAAATGAATGATGATTTTCCCTCTCTGTTCTAGATTTTACTTCAGTGGTTGTGGGGATACTTGTTGACAAATATTTGTTCAAATTGCTCATATGTTCCAATTCATTTATCATTTCAAGCCTCAGTAATTTTTTAGATTCATAAAATCTTGAAGAATGGATCGGAGTTTAATTAATTCTATCATAATTAAGCAGACAAAAGCTGTGTTCATAGAAGTTTCACATAAATATATCACTGAATTTTATCAAGTTTTAATTTAAATTTTAATTGTAAGTTAAATACATTGTTTTTCAATTATATATTTTTTAAAAAAACTCTACAAATTTTCATTTCATATTCATATTTCATTTCATATGTAAAATGTAACTTAATCTCATGACATGTGTATTTGAAAACTAAAATATAAACCTATGACAGTTCTGTTTTTCTAGTGTGGAGTGGTACTAGTATTGCCCAAAGTTTCCATTACAGTGTAATTCTGAGTAATGGAGCACTATCAGTTTGCATTTATACTCCAGACTGTTGAATTCACTCCTACAAGAACAGATTTGAGCCTACTTTATCACTTTGAATCACTGCTTAGAAATATATTGTGATATAAGATGCACCGCATATCATTTCTAAAATACAACGTATCTATTGTTAGGTTACATACAGGATTTGCATCTTAGTACTACATACTTAGTACTACTTATTACTTTAGATTTCTGAAATTAGTGCCCTAATCCCAGAAACAGTAACTACAGATCTTAATTCCTTCATTTCAGACAGTTTCTATAAGCCTTCTAAAATCAATACAAAGACTCAATTTTAAAGGATGTTGTATTAATTCCTAACACTTACTAAGCTCATTACACTACTGATACAAAAAGAACGCAAGGATTAGACCTTGTTTCTTCTATTTATCATCTCATTTGTTATTCATATTTTTATGTAGTCTAAAATAAATACTGAATGACACTTCCTATTTCTGTTAAGTTTTTCTAACATGCTAAGACTTAAGTAACCTTCACTGAAGTGAATGAAAGACTTGCTTAACTACAAAGCAGCCCTGGATTTGTTCCCTGGTTATCAAAGGCCACTAGTTTAATTGCACCATTTTGTTAAAAAGGCTCTAATCATTTTATTTGTGCTACAAAACCTAGCTCACCCCAATTCTGAAAATAGAGATTGTTTGTCTGAAATAGACCTTCTGCATTTATTATGGCTCAATGTAAATATAGATTAAATAATTTTAACAACAAGAATTGTTAGCCCTATTAAAAACTTTTAAACAAGGTGATCAAAGAGTAGTTTTACTTCAAAAACATTGAAAATGTGTTTTGTGCAGAAATACAAAAAGCACTTTTTCAAAGTATTAGTACCAAAGACATTTAGCTGCAACACTTGAGATTCATCAGGACATAAAACAACATATTTCCATCTCAACCACATACATTATTGCATCCGTCTCAAATTCTGAAATACCTGGACAACCTAACGTTCCAAAGCACAGCTCTCTGCTCATCCTCTTTTTCAGTAAAAGATGAAAATACATTTAAACTAATAAAGACAGTACTTAAGCCTGTTTGAAGAATTTCCAAAATGCCAATACCAGCATCGAAACAAAACTGTTTGTCAATGGCACAACACAATAAGGGCTTTTATTAGTCATGATAAATTGACAGAAAGTCCTTTAATTATATCCAAAGTCTCAGTAAAGACTGATCATAGAAATACTATAGGCTCCTCTCTTTTAAGTCATATTAGACATGGTATTGTTTGATTCATGTTTTGGCTGTTACAAGCAGATCTTTACCAGGCAAAGTCAACTGAACCTGAGAATAAAAGCCCTAACTATTACTACGTAGAATTCTTACGATTATTTGGCAAACTTGGATTATTTCCTGGAAATATTCCAGTGACTACCCCAAAAAAGGGCCAGCATTTAACAACTTGGTGCTAATTATCCTAACAGCTGTCAGGCTTGATTTCCTGTATACAGATTAGGAAGCAACTGCCTTTTACAGTCACCAACTCAGTGAATTTTTTTTTTTTTTTTTTTTTTTTTTTTTTTAAGTCTAGATCACTACATCATTGCTTTTCTGCAGGGCTGTATGCATTTCAGAATCATCTGCACTGTGCAACTCTAAGCCCCTTCACTTTCCAGAGGATCATATTTAAAACACTTAAAGACTACCAGCTTGAACCCTTTGCTAGAAATCTGAGAAACTAAATTACATTAGCTACCCACTCACAGCTAATGAATCATAAAATGGATTTAATCAAGCAGAACTTTACTAGGAGCTGAGAGAAAAGGAAATATGTTAACAACTCAATTTATGAAATCAGAAGCCTCCCTAAGACAAGCCGCCTTGCTATCTCCCTACAGATTTACCCTGCAGGTGGCCCTCTTCTCTTTGAAGGACACCTGCTTTCCTGAGGCCACCACAGCTTCAGGTCTGTCCCCTGGAGGTTTCCCCAGTGTCACTGCTGATTGTAGGATTCACTGCAAACTCACTTTACCATCTTTGGGCTACTTGGTCCGCACTTAGCTGCTCCTATTTATTTTTTCCTCGTTTTTCCTGCTACTTGCATCATCCAGCAACTGTTGCTCTTATGCTAGTCACAATCCAATGCACTGGCTACTGCTTAGGTCCAATTTCATTGGTAACTCTTGTCCTGGCCAAGGCTCCTCTGCTGCCTCCCCTCCTTACTCTCCTCAGCATCCCATTTCAGAAGCTCTGACCTTAAAAAAATGTTCAAGAACATACAGGTCAGCACAACAGGGAGATGTCCTGAATAAGCCTTTTACCCTTCAACCCAGCAAGCTTTCTACATTTAAGACATTCTGAGTACAATTACACATTGAAGTATTTAAAAAAACTGCTTGCATACTCTCTCATTTGACCTTTTTCAATTATAAATCATTTTAGCTCTTTCTTGAAGACCCCCAATATTGCAAAAAATATATAAACATATCAGTTATTTTTTGTCCTCTCGTTGACCATTTCTAGTCAGGTCTCTTTATTCTGCAGCATATGACTTTGCAGTTCCTACCCTTACTGCTGCTCTTCCTCTGGAGTCATTAAGTGGTTTCTCGCTCCTACGCTTTAGGCCACCAGGCTTACACTTACATAAAATAGCAACTACAGTGACTGTCTAAAAAGTACTATTAACCAGGTTAATATGATGGATACACTTATTCAGTTGAAAGTTCTGGAGATCTGTAGTGAAGAATCTTTGCCCTCACACTTAAAAGCCGAAAAAATCACTTTTGCACCTAGCAGATTTTTTTTTTTTTGGGGGGGGGAGAGGGGGGGAAGAGGGGAAGAGAGCAAAATAAGATTGGTTTTAATTAACATTAATAACATTTAATTCTAGTAAACCATAAGATTTTATTAGTCTTACTGATTTGATTCACTTGAATGTGGTTTTTTTTTCCCCTTTGAATTCTGTTGCCATATTCTTTTCCCTAAAAAGGCACACCATAAACAGAACTTAACTAGTGCACAGCGAAAAATATATCAACTTAGTAAAGATCAGATCTAAATATTGGTCACTGGAAACCCATCATCCTATTGGCATCTGTACAGCAGAGAGAAGGTTTTCAAAGCCCTGCATCACTCACACCCAGGCCACCTGAAAGAGCTTCCTTTCATAGCAATAAGGCATTTATACTGTTAAGAAAATTAAATTGTTAATAAACAAAACTTGCACGTTTAGGAACATTGCGTTCCATAGAAATTTGGAATAACCATAGACTTCCTACTAAATGAAAGAAAACAAGCACTCATCTCACTTGGAATACTAAATGCAAAATCCAATTTTCAATTTTTTCTACTGACACTTGATAGCATGGATTTATTTTCATATACTGGTTGCAATTCCATCCCTAATGAAATCTGTAAAGTTTTTCGCTCCAAACTTACGCAGTAAATAACTCCATAGTAAAAGTTTACCAAGAGGATTGCAGGGAAAAAAAATAATTTTCCTTTTTTCTGCAATAGCAGATCAACGTTTGAAAGAGGTGAAGCTAAAGAAGAAAATGTAACCTGATGGGATTTCTCAACCACAATAATTACAAGAATGCTCACGCAAATAATTAGAACACCAAGTAAAGAGTAGAAGTTACATGTACAAGGATAATGAAAAAAGGTTGCGTGTCTACAGATGCACTCCCTCTGCATGTATTTGTTACTTAATACAGGTACTTTGCAATAAGTCAAACTACTGAGAGATTAGGAAATTCGGAATGAGTCACTATTTAGACTGAATGACACAAACTGTGCTTCCCTTTTATTGAATATACTTTGTCCAGGCATAAAAGAAATCATATAAAATAAATTGCATGTAGTTTAGAACAGAACTGCTTTGAGAACCAATTTAACAACAAATAGTTATGTCATAGCAAAAAAAAAAAAAAAAAAAAAAAAAACAAAAAAAAACTATTACCAAAATAGGGTACTGCATGCCAGCATATAATACTCTGGTTTTGTATTAATATATAGCATCATGAAGAAAAACACAGAATCTATTATCTTGTATTATTTCAGTGCCAGGGAGTCCAGCTTTTAAATTCCACTTTAATGATGAAAATATACCAGAGACAGGTAGACAGCTTGACCTAGAGAGAAACCCAAATTAATAGAAATACACTGATTTACATGTAGTATCAAAATTATTCACCTGCTCCCTACTCCTATAATAGAAATATTTCTCATTTGTAGGAAGATGTTATTTAATGTTATATTAGTATTGATAGCTTTCCATACAGCTAGCTATTATAGGCAAGTTGTAGTGACAGCTTTTGTAGAGACTGACTGTTGTTGCAAACTATTCAGTTGACTAGAACTGCCTCAATCTCTCGCTCCTAACTGTTTTTGAACATTATCCTCTAAGATTAAATCTTTTCAAAGTATTTGAGCAGGACTCTAGGACATGTATATCCCTCCCCCCCCCCAAACAGGAAAACTCTCATTCCTCATGTTTAAATTAAAGGAAAAATTAAGAAGGAGGGTTTTTTTTCCTCCTAAAGCAAGAATCTTGGCATCACTTCTTTTGCAAGGGTTTTGTGCAACTTAAGTATTATTTGTTAGAACTTACAGAAATACACAGAACTATGCCACAGAGGCAACGACACAGGTGGGAACAAAAGCAGAAAAAATCCTTCTCAGTCACATTTACAAGTCCCCCAACTTTCTAAAAATTTGCATTAACACCTTGTCAGAACTGTAACATGGAAAGATCTTTTAAAAAACCCTCAATCTTCCCTGAAGAAAATGTTCTGTCCTCTCACATTGTTTACAGATATGAAATGAGTAAAAAGACAGTAGAAATTTAATCCGTATGTATTATTTTTCCACTCTTTTTGCACACTATTGGCTTATAATTCAATGTAAGCCTGTACAATCTTCTGCAATTTCATACTGAGGAACTATTCTTCCAAAATTGTGCATACAGAGTTTATCTAACCAAAATATGCAATTTGAAAATGATTGAAATAAAAATAGTACAGCATGCTCTATGAATGTCATAGAACATTATGGATATGCTAGGGATCAGTGTTCTGCCAACAGTTCTGTGAACCGTACTTGAGTCAACTTCAGACTTGCATTTTAACAGCCTTCAGGGTAGTGTTATATTTTATATTTAATATATTTAATATTTATATTCTATATTACTTATATTACATTTTAATATAATATATATATCTTTTCATCTTTGATAATGCATGCAAAGATCTTCAAAAACTATTTGACACAAGTAGTAAATTCTTCCATGGCCAGAAGCATTCAATTGACTCACTGCTATGTCATTTTATCGAATAATGAATAATATTCCCACTCAAGATCTGCATCACTGTATTGCAGCAGACACTCTTAACTGTGGCGTGGCCATGCAGCAGACACTTACTCTTAACTGTAGCGTGGCCATGGATTACAAGTGATGGAAACTCAGCTCTCATCTATTTTTGTGTCATCTTGCAAAAGACTAGTAATAGTCCTTGGCTGTAACAAGTAAAATGGAAGAGCTGGAATTATATCCAAACATAGTGAGCACTAAGAGACAAGCAAGTTCTTTCCTACAGTATTTGCCTTTTCTCCTACTGAGCTTCCCCAGGAGAGGCTGCATACTGCGCCGCACAGGTAAGCCTCCACAGATCACCACTGAGCAAAGTACATCACATCCAGTAATCAGAAATTTAAATTATTACTGGGATGTTTATGCTAAACCCTGAGGATATAAGTGATACTGGTGAAGACAGTTGTTTCTGCTGAGTAAGGGAGCAGGATTCCAGCAGTGGAAGAGGAGGGCCCAACAAAGTTCTGACTGTGCAACCTCTGTAGATCAGTACCTCGAAGACTGAAACTGCAGGGGCATTTAGACCATTTGCTGCTGATAGAAGCGGGCTGAAGCGCTCCAGGACAAGGGCTTTGCGTTCAGAACCAACAGCCAGAAAGGGAGACCCTGCAGTGCACATCAGCTCTGAGAGGCATGGAGGACAGGTGTAGATCTCCATGCTTTGAGATCTAGGAATAGGATCATTTAACAAATGAAAAGAGCAACAAAATCTGAGCCCAAATGTAATCATATCTGTTAAAAAGAGGAGAGAAGGAAAAGAAAAACAACTCATTAAATGGATGTTCAATATATCACCTACTTAATGTGAATCATGTATATTCATGTCAGTAGTAAAAGGAAACATTCATACAGGTTAATTATTTAAAAGTAGATACAGTAGAGAATTACTATGTACCTGTTATGTCTCTGATACCCAGTAAATTCAAAAGGCAAGTTCACCTCCAAAGCCCTTAGTCTTCCTTTTTTTTTTTTTTTTTTTTTTTTTTAGTACTAGTGGTTTAAAAGTATTGCGGCTTCTTAGATAGAAACCCTATTGTTATTAGAAATCTGGGTTATTTACATCTTTTCAAGCACATAGTTCAGAGTCTGAAGGAAAAAAGGTAGACTGAGGAAGAGTCTAGCAGATGAATAATCAGCAGATTGAAATCCAATTCCCTCGTTTACACAGGACTGTTATAGAACCTACTGTACATTACTGGAAAATCAGTGATGGCTTCAAAAGGTATTTTGGGAAATACCATTCAACATTCATCTGTTTAAGTAATATTTAAAATGATGACCTTCTGCCTCCCTCTACCTTCACTGACTTTAAGTAGGAAATCTATAGTTTGCTTTTCAAATCCATAAAGGATTTATGAGTCTGTGTACCATAGTCATAGGGACCAGATAAATAGAAGAAAGAGTCAAAGATATTAATATTCCTTTCAACCCAAGAAGTTCACAACTCCTGAAAAATAAGAAATAGTGTCTTGCTCTTAACTTAACACCCATTCCAATAAACCACACATTAGGCATTTGCTGAAGACTCTAGACATGCATCAATACTCTCAACAGTTTGACTCTGCAGCTGTCTGACGTCCATTCTGCCCAAGGGAGAGGTTATCAGATGCAGGGTTTTTTTCAGATTATGTTATAAAGAATGGTAGAGCCTGTTCACACCCATGCTCCATCCCAATGTCTCTACAAATGCCAAGCAGATGGAACAAAAGAGAGGATATAATGTATATTGTTAGCTTTTGATGAATGTACGCTGGCCTAAGTGAAATGGATTTGTGGTCTCAGGAAATTTCCAGCTGGCCAGAATCCAAGCTGTAAAAAGCTATGGCCACAACAGGCACTAAGTAGCATTCTCAGCAAGAGATGAAAAGGCTAAGATTGCAGTCCCTTCGGGCCATAGCAGAGACATGTTCACTCTACAGCACAGTCAAAATAGCACTTTCATTAGCACCAAATATGTATTTTAATTATTTAAAGCCAAATAATGAACTTGTTTCATTGGTGCCTGCTTTTATTTGCAGTTTTGTTTTCAGTGCTGCACATTGCAGCATGTATGATGTTTCCGTAAAACTCGTGTTGGATTTTTGGAGTACCCCTTTAATGCAGTCCTGCTGGAACTAGTTTCTAAAATAACAGACTAGTATGAACACTGCAGCGTGAAACCTCCCTCAAAGTTCAGTGTTCAGATGCAGTGAACTCATAAGAGAAGCAAAGATAAGAGAAGATCTAACCTTGAGTTCAGAATCAGGGCTAGGATGATCTAATACCTGGTATTAAGAAGTCACTATGATGCCAAGCTCTAGAAGGGTGAGACAGGGGCTGATCCCACTAGAAACAGAATAGAAATGGTAGAAAAAGGCAAACAAAGTGACTGACCACTGTGCATGAGACGACATTTCACACCTGTAGCTATTGTACATGAAACTTCAGACATATCAGGGGGGGGAAGATTTTAGAAAATAAAGTTTTTGTAATCTGACACAGAAGAGGCATTAACTGTAACTGAATTACAGGTGGGGAGGCATCTCACCTGTCATCTAGCAGAATTACTCAGCAGTTAAAACACATTTCCCTTTATACTTAATACATATTTTTAATTTTATTACATTAAGGTTCATCTTAACAGGACTAACTTTTTGTGAGAAGAGAAAAATATTGGTCCTATTTGGCACTATTTATTAGCAATGATACAATTTCTTTTAATAAAACATCCCATTAGCTAAGTGAACAAATCTACTCTGCACATGCAACTCTTGAACAACATAAGCTTAGACACAGTTGGAATGACAATAAAATGCAGATATGTACATTACTGTATCACTAACCACATTTTGCCAGGTTGGCTCTTGACACTACTATGGTACTAGAAAGAGAAGTTTTTCTTATGATAGGGTATCCATAGCACACAGGCAGAGAAAGGAATAGCAAGGGAAAAGGTCAATGTATTTCTATATCAGATTGACTGTGATGTGGCAGATCAGCTGGACTGTAATTTGCTGTATTATTATATCATTCACATGGATCACTTATCAGTCTCAAAATATACTCTTTATTCAGTAGGTATTAGGTCACCTACTTTGTTTTAAACTAAGGTAATGAAATGATCTGGCAAGATGGCTAGGAATTAGAGGAAAATGTAGAGGTCTATAATTATAAATTTTTTACTCAAAACAGATTTGATACATCAGACCAGAGGTGCATTATGTTCATCTTCAAAGGACATAATTCAACATATTTCTTGATGTGAATAGAACTACAGCATTTACAATTACTGGGATGAAATCCAATATCTTAACCATCAAAACTAATCCAGACTTAAGAATGATCTTTTGTTAAAGGCAGATACCATCTCTTTGACACAAGGCAAAAATCTGCAGACACTACTCAGAGGCAACTACTTTGTCCTAATGCTGAACTACTTTTTCATTGCATTTGGTCCCTGAGATTGTCTCCTGAATTCATTTAGTTCATCTTTTCATAAACTTCATTTTTTGCTTTCCTGACCTCTAATAAAAAAACTTCAAAGTTTTCATCAACATCTATTTCAAACTTGTCATACTCGTGCTTCTCCCCACATGAGTTTGCTTACTTGGATCTCAATTCCTGTTTCTAGTATGCCAAGCATTTCACCCCATCTAGCTCATTAGTAATACACCTAATAATTATGGCTTATAGAGGAAATCATTCTGGGGAGGCCCCATATAGAAAGATCACTCGGAAATTGCAGGTGAACACAACACGTTTTCATTCTTTGCCACAGAACATGAACACAAGCATATCACCGGCAACAGGGACATCAACCAAGTCTTATAACTAAGAAAACCTGGGACTGTCTGTAGTGACATTCTAGTCCCTTGGCTATAGCCACAGCAATAGTCAGCTTTGCTAAAACTGATTAGTTATAATACTGTTAGCTAGAATTTTATTAAGCCAGAAACATTTCAATTAGTTAAATAATTTTAATAAAGATTACTGCAAAAATTTTTGCAAAGTTTGCTTTTTTTTTTTCCCCCATGTGATACGAGTAATATAGAGAAATCTGTTCATACACCAAATCCATGTTATCCTCAAGAATATAAAAAGTGTGGTCAAATACCCCTATAGGTTCTCTAAAAATCAGAAAAGAGAAAAACTGTTTTATTACAAATCAAATGATTCATAATGTCTATCGTATTCTCACATTTCATTGACAGAAAAACTGTTTCCTAGTCTACTTTTATCCTTTGAAAAGTTTAATATAGTTAATACGTTGAGCAAAAACTGTGTAGGGATGCCATTCTGAAAGGTCTGTTATTGTCTACATCCAAAGAAGTGGTACAAAGTAGTATGAGGGGGGAAAAAATAAGAAAATGATCAAGTGAAATCATTATTTTAATGAAGGCTTCATAAGTATGCCTCTCTAATCTCAAAAGATAGAAAGATACAATGCTGTATAAGGAAAGTAGAACCTAACATGACATTGAGAAGGGAAAAAAAAAGAACAAAATGAAACAACAAGGATGCTTGAGCCTTGCTCACTCACTCTGTCCTAAATGGAAAGTACAGTTGATCAGGAGACTATTCCCCCCCCCCCCAAAAAAAAAAAAAAAAAAAAAAATTTAAATCAGAGTACTTTCTTCTCTTAAAGTTTTTTGGTTTTAGATTTGAACAATTCTATGTTGCAAGTAATAATTCTTTTGTTTTGCAAAGTAGAAAAAAAAGTCCTTTTTAGCTGAATTAGTAAACCAATTGACAGCTATGTTAGACTCTGTCCATAGCTCACTTTTTCATACTCTTTATATGCTTTTCTGATCAAAATCACTTTGCAAGATGATTATGAGGCACCAGTCATTCATTCAACTATAAAATGAAGCATTTGATTTCAAAAGGTTGGTGCCCTTCACAGACAATTCACGTAGGTCCTACATGTGTCCCACTATTTGGCACAAGCTGCTTAGAGTTCACCCTTTGCTTAGAAGCAAGATGCAAAAGCTGTTTTTCCAGAAAGATTATACTAAGGCCAAAGATAATAGCATTGTCAAAAAGAAAATTTTAAAGAGATAACATGTTATGCTGAGAAGCTGCAATCTGGAATGACTGAAATCTGAAGCACATCCATTGTTTTAAAGGAGGACTGTTTTGGAAACACTGGTAAATGGATATTTCAGCTATTCCTTGTACAAAACAACAACAAAGCATTAATACTGCTTGTTTAGGAGCTAATCAGCAAGAAAATAAGATTTAAAAACTATTCTTTAACTGTGGCCTGTTGAGCAAAATCTGAGGTATTTGCTAGCCTGCTCATTGCAGTGCATTCTACTTTCTCATCCCAAAACACACCACCTTATATTTGTTTTAAACTGTGACAAGTGTCATTGAAACAGAGGCACCAGAATAGATACATCAGCCTTTTCCACCTTGGAAAGTTGACAAACCGCTTCTTCAAATGGGTTCAATTTATCTGTCAGAATGTGATATATATTTTTAAAGTTATTTATGAAATTGTAACTTGATATTTTATCACCTCTACCAGCTGGATGACTGTCACAGATTCATCCTCTATGTTGGAATGATAGAAAAGTGCCAGGACAGATTTATAAAGTTGTTTGAGACCCCAGCATCCCCACTGTTACTTCTGTAGTAGGAGGAGAGGTTTGGAGTGAGAAACCGCAAATTAAAATCTATAACTTACAAATTCTAATGAAAAAAATTCAGTGTACCCTCTTTGAAAAAGATTGGTATTAAAATTTCCTTAAAGATAGTGCTCTGTTGACAAAGTATAATATTCTCCCATGTTCCTGAAACACTTGCATTACCTCCTGCTCTGCATACTTGCAGATGTGTGTACTTGTAGATACTACCTATCCACCACCAAGCAGAAAACTGAACTTCAAAGCTGTTTCTCAATATCCTAGGGTTTATGTACTACAGCATTTTTAGTCAAAACCCTCTTAAGCTCAAGCTGAACAGCCGCTAATAGCCTCATTTCAAAAGTGTGGAAATTCAGTTCCAGTGCTTAGTTCCCATAATGATCAAAGCACCTAGTTATGCCAAGAAGGCATAAACAGACTATCCAGTTGCAGATGACCGAGTTTGAAGAATTTTGCTTTAGGTGACCTAGTGAGTCTCAGCCTTCATAGTCCCAGCTTCCAGTATATTTGTCTTTAAGGTGTATTTCCAATGAGTTGTATTAAAACCACTCAGAGTATGCTGAACATTATCTACAATGTTTGCTTATATACAGAAATTAGCTGGAAGAAGTAAATGCATCATACAGCATGCTCCTAAGAGAGATCCTTTATAATGCTACCACAAAAATGTTATGGTGAGAGACTCCAGATATCAACTCCTAGAATGTTAGGAGAAAGCATGTAAAAGCCTATTTCCCCTCTTCCTCTATTAAAAAAATAATAAAAAGTTGATTATTGCCAAACTGAACAAGACATCATTTCAGAGAAACGTGGGGTTATCAAAGATGTTATATAGATGGTCAAGGCCTGCAGGCAGGTTCTAAATGTCTTTTTTCTAAGAGATTAACTGCAAGGCAGGGGTGTGGGTAGTAGCATATACTTATTACAAAACAGTGAGGCAGCTAAATAAAGATAAATGATGAACTATAAAAAACAAATTTAAAGTTCTGTCTTTGAAAATCAAGGACTGAAGCAAAAAGCAAGATCCAGATTTGAGAAACTGTGTGCACTACTTTGATTCCTAACAGAGCCTGTACACTGGCTACAGTGGACATCCTGAGAACATGCAATAGGTAATATAACACATTCAGAAGGACAGCGCTAAAGTTTCATGCCGAGTCATCAGAACTGGACTTCCTAATGTTCAGTTTATTATCTTTCTTCGAAAAGATACTTCACCTAATTTACTTAAAAAGTGTTAGCTGTAATTAAAAGAAAACAATTCCTGTATATTCAAGTTGAATAGTCTCAGAATCCACCAGCAGCAGAACTCTCCCACTGGCCCCGGACACCATTCTCGCACTCCTTTTTTGCCAGATATCACCATCAGCAGTACAGATGTTGCTGGTGCAATTACCGAAAAGCTGCCAACATCACAGCACAGCTGAGAGCCCAGTTGCTACTTATGTTCTGTGACCATCAGCTGTAGCACCCTGTGCACACAGCTCTAAGTGGGCAAAGCACAGATAACACATGGAAGTACAAAGAAGTATGAGGACTGTCACTACTATTCCGTACTCCTCGCAGCCTCTGGAATGACCCTACTTCCAGGCTCTGAGATCAGGTTTTTCCTACCAAAGGACACACAACACTTTACCCTCAGTCACCAGCAAAAGCTATGTGAAAAGGTGGTAACTGTTCGAAGTCAACCATGTGAGAATTAGTGTCCCACAAAGTCTAGCTATAACACACACACACACGGCATCATCGTTAAAGCTGCCAATTCTATTTACGGAAAGGCAGTCAGATGCGAAAGCGCTGACAGGGACATTCTCTTAATGTTTATTTTCCTGGCTAGCTATAAAGTATTCTAGTTAAGGTGAGGCGACCTTGTCAAAGTGATATATACATTGAAAAGAGTTCATCCATTAGAAAAAGATATAGATGAGACACCATGATTAGTGACAGTAAAGAATCAATGACTTGTATTTATCTATTAGCTTTTAAGATAAAATGAAAGCATGTCAAATTCCATAAAATTCTTCATAACAGGTAATTAGACATAAATCTGGGATGCTGATTTAGGACTCAACTCCATTTCAGACTATGAATCCAACCAGCGCTAGTAGGCGCACATGAATACAACTGCAAACTGGAGCTCTTGGAAATGGAAGTGAAATCACAGCTAAAACAGCAAACATAGAGCACATTGCCCCCATTTGCTAAGGCAAAAAGACATTTGAGATGCAGGTGACAATTTTTCAAATATCTAACAACAGGACCAATTCTGGTCACATTAACAGCAATAAGAGTTTTACCACCAACTTCTCCAGGAAATTCTACGTTTTAATTTTTACTCTCACCCCCTCTGGATAAATGGGCATTTATCTCAGTAAGAACTTGTGATTTCAGTTTTAAGGAAAAGACCTTCAAAGTATGTATCTAGAATTCAAACAAAATGCTCTACTTCCATGCCCAAGTTATTAAAAAAAAAAAAAAAACCCACACTTAGAAGCCTTTTTATTTTTTTTATCCAACTGTTTTTCCAGTGAGTTGGCCTCCTCTCTTTGTTAGACTTTTGAAGACTTTGATTTGACATGCCATAACTTGACAAGTATTCAAACTTTTAGAAGTCAAGTGAAAGAAATTGATGATTTATTTACACTCAAAGCATTCCTAGAGTTCAACTAAAAATCCCCCAAGCATTAAGTCATTCTGCCTATCCCTTTCTTTCAAACAGGGACAGAAACAGAACTGTTGATGCACAATAAGAAAATTTACTCTTGTATTAAGGAGAAAAAGTTACTGAGTGAACTAAAGTCTTAAAATGGGCAAAAAATCTCAGTTAGGCTTATTACTGTTTTTCCTAAGGAGTGTGATCAGCTGGAGAATTCCAAGTCTTATTTGAAGAACTTTTTGTCTAAGAAAAGTAATTGATGTTCTAATGAATTTTCATACCTAAAAGATGCAAGAATTAAAATTGAGAATAAAGTTTCCAACTAACTTCCTAAATGAGTCCTCTTTAGCATTCATATTTGGTTCCTGTATAATTAAAGTTTCAGCAGCACCCAGGATTCAAAATGTTTTTTTTTTTTTTTTTTTTTTTTTTTTTTGACATGCCCTTATAAGTTCTACACCAAATTAGAAGGTGCTTTAGAAAGCTGAATCACTTAATATCAAAAACTTGCACTGCAGAGTTAGTGAAAGGGTGCACGTATATCTCTTGAAACAGCTCTGGATGTACCAAGTGTAGGATTCATAGCTGTAGACACAGAGAAGGTAGCAAGCTTCGCTGAAACTGTTTTTACCCGAAGGAGGGTCTCCGGTGACCAACTGCTGGTGTCGCACACGCTTCTTTACTGGCCTGGTCCCATAACATTCGTATCGGAATTATCGCAGTGATTCACTGAGCACGCTGCAGCAGCAGGTAATCTGTCGCTGCACAACCAGACGCGGAACTGCCTCAAGCCTCTCCCCAGCCTCCACATATCCCTGGCAAATATCAGGCAGCTGGTACTACAGAGAGCTACCTTGTTTTCAAGGGAGGCAGGAGACAAAGAGGTATTCAGAGGAAAGTGTTACAAAGAGGAGACATTTACCCAGAAGCAGAGGGGAGAACATGGGGAACACTGTGAGGGGATATTCATTAATGTAAGCATGAAGAGATAATAGCATAAGGAGAGAAATGGAACCAAAACACTAGACTGCAAAACACCTCATGTATACTGGAAGAGAAAAGAAAATCTTGGTTTGGTGTGTGGCTGTCAGTGATATCACGACAACTTCAAAAAGCTACATAGTCTATAAGTTTTTTTTAATGGTTTTGCTTACAGGTGTAGGAGATGGAAGTCTTCCTTACAAACTGAAGAGTTTGTCTTGCTCTTGTCATTCTGCTTTTTTTTTTTTAAAAAAAAAAAAAAAAAGGGGGGGCATTGTCACCTTATTTCTTCCCCTCCTGCTCTTCCTGCCACCACCATTAAGACTGACCCGGTTGTCTAAGCAAAGCCTCTTCAACCACCCAAGCAGAGAGTCACCACAACACCCCATCAAGTCCCATACGCAGCTGCGTCACCCCCAAGCCTCAGCAGGGCAGTGGTCCCTCCAGCACAGCCCTGCTCTACAGCCTTCCTGTCTTGTTACTGTAAACACATTTGACAGTAACACTGAAGTCTTCTTACTTTTTACTTTTCTTGGACTGCTGGTGACTTGCTATTTTCCCACATCCAGATGCATATTCCCTTCCAGTCACACAGTTATCTCAAAAATTGTGAGCTAACAAATATCTGATGCCAGTCTTCCACACATTTGTAAGAGACTGAAGTTGTTTTTTTCCACTTTCAAGAACAGAGCAATCAGTCATATTCTGGACTAAACTAATCAAGCATCTGACTTCAATGCGTCCTTGAGAATTTCATGCTTTATTATGATGCTGATAAAAGAATTATTCTTCACTTCCAAGGAGGAAAGGACTACGTGATGTGCAATTGAACTTAAACCATCATAGTTAGATGTCATCTTAGGTCATACTTTTATTAGACTTCGTACATTAAACAGGACAGGTCAAGTCAGTATTTTTAGAAAAGCTAAAGAAAGGAAAGGAGTGATGACATAATAAGGAAAGTAACCTTTCCCCAATACTACATACATGTCAATATAATCTTATGGAGTACTGTAGCTGCTAGAAAATGTTTAGGTTGAGATACAAAGGTAAAAACCCCACTATCCTTACACACAACCCTATGAGCAGACTTTCTACTTTAGTTCAGGAATTTAAAAGTGAACACATTTTTCCAAAACTAAACAAAAAGAATTTGAAACAAGTGTTTCAGTCATTTATTTACAAACAATATTTGTACTAGCCACGGAATTAGAGAACAAAATGTTCACCCTTACATTAAATATTTTAGATGCTAAGATTTTGGATCTGGCACTCTTTCCCAGGCTGCAGCCCGTGCCCCACACAGTCTGCAGAACAGAGGCAGCCTATGAAACAGTGACAAAGGAGAGGTAATAGATGTATTCCTACATGTCCCAGGAAAACCAACAAAATTGTGAGAAATGAAACTAATGGGGCAGTTTAGCCTAAGTTTATTCAGTTACAAATGAAATCTCTATAGAGGGTGAATAATCTTGTGGAAAAAAAATGTACTTCTGTATTGGACAAGTTGACCATGAGCCAGCAATGTGCCCTGGTGGCCAGGAAGGCCAATGGTCTCCTGGGGTGCATTAGGAAGAGTGTTGCCAGCAGGTCGAGGGAGGTGATCCTGCCCCTCTACTCAGCCCTAAGGAGGCCTCATCTCGAGTATTGCATCCAGTTCTGGGCTCCCCAGTACAAGAGAGACATGGAGCTGCTGGAGAGAGTCCAGCGTATGGCTCCAAAGATGATCAGAGGGCTGGAGCACCTGCCCTGTGAGGAACGGCCGCGAGAGCTGGGCCTCTTCAGCCTGGGAAAGAGAAGACTGAGGGGGGGGGATCTTATCAATGTGTACAAGTACCTGAAGGGAGGGTGTCAAGGGGACGGGGCCAAACTCCTTTCAGTTGTCCCGTGTGACAGGACAAGAGGCACTGGGCAGAAACTGAAGCACAGGAAGTTCCGCCTGAACATGAGGGGGAATTTCTTCCCTGTGAGAGTGACAGAGCCCTGGACCAGGTTGCCCAGAGAGGTGGAGTCTCCTTCTCTGGAGATCTTCAAAGCCCACCTGGATGCAACCCTGTCTAATATCGTCTAGGTGACCCTGCTGAGCAGGGAGGTTGGACTAGATGATCTCCAGAGGTCCCTTCCAAACTCAACCATTCTGTGATTCCATAAGCACACAAAGTGGAGCAACTCAGATATAAATCATAACTGAGCAAAAGGGAAAGAGCAAGTTAGTGGAAATACTTGTATGCAATCCACTAGAGACACTCAGTAAAGAAATCTCACTCCTAAAGGGTTATTACTTCACAAAAATGGATCATCAACAGCAAGAGGAAGCAACAGGAAACTTGCCAGAGTACTGTCAGCCTTTGGGTCAGGGAGTCTTCCTCGAGATCAGACAAGCTGTTACCAGGCCCTGCAGCCAGAGGATAAAAAGCTCACTCCTATAGCCTGGATAAAGGAGTCAACCCCTTCTTCCCTTTCTTGAACCCAGGCCTTCTATTCTGTCTATTTGTCCAGTTTGCAGACTGATGAACAGCTTCAGGGCAAGATTTCTTCCAGTATCGCATCTAGTCCTACATACGCTAAGTAAGTTTCTACAATAGGCCCCATTATCGCAATATCTGAAAGATATGTTATAAAAAGTCCAGTTCACTTCCCACTAGGAACACTAGCTTCATATAGAAATCAAAAAAAAAAAAAAAAAACACCCACAAATTGCCTCAGACTTTTTAAAATATGACTAAACCAAACCAGTAACTCTATACCAAGCTGGATAGATATGGAGAGCATGATATTTTAAAAATATTTACTATGACCATCACTACATCATTGTCTAAATCACATGTAATTCCTGAAATTTTAGTTTAAGTATAGGTGCAAGTTAGCCAGGGAAAAGGGGAGGACTTATCTGCTGTAATGTCATTGAAAGATTCTCAGTGAGCTTTACTTTCACTGTATCAGTCATCATTCAGTCCGTGGTAATGTTTTAGACATGGAAAAGCCATTCTCAGCAAGCTCTGCGACAAGCAGCAACACAGCTTTAAACAAATGTGTGATGCATCTAACTCCACACATACAAATTAATAACTATGCACAGAAGACTAATATCATTCTTGCATTTTATCATTGGCAAGAAACAGTATCCTATAATATCCTATCCTTCTACACTGTGAAAGTACTACTACACCAATTCTTTCATTTGTTAGCTTACACCAATGCAAACATGCGCTAAGTGTTATATTATTGCTGTCAGTGCTAGTTTCTATCACTGAGAGCACTACCTGCAATGCTATCTTCATTTCTTCAAGGCTTTGCTATGAGGAAGCTTCTGATGAGCTCACTATCATTTGAAAAAAGAGCAAGAGTTGCAAGATACAGTGATTAAGCTGTCAGAAAGTGCTTGAGACAGGGCTGAACAGCAAAATTGCAAATCCTTACATAAAAGTTTTAAAAATAGCAGGCAGATTGAAGATCTCTTCCTCCTAGAAATGAAAAGTTTCTTCCTAGGTACACACATGATTTAGTTTTAGTTAAGACAAAGCAAGCAGGGGGTTAGTCTTCTGTGAGACTTCATTGCTATGACAACTATTTGGAACTTCACAAGAGCAGTTACTTTCACACAACAAACATTTTGTGCAAGCAGGATATTTCTATGTGTAGATATGATAATAAAAGCAAGCAAAAAGATGACATCAAGAAATACTGGACCATACTCAGCTTGTGGCAACTGACACAACATTCATTGCAACAGAGCAACTCTGACCAAAAGCTAGGTGCTCCACTGACAACGAATGCATTAAAAACAACTCAGAAGTGCCCCCAGCCTCTAGAAGCAGGTACAATCCCACTGTCAAGCGGAACTTGACTGCACAACACAGTGCGCAAGTCCTGATCAAGAGCAACCTGTACTCCAGCAGCTGGCAGCTCTGCTGGCAAAGCCAACACTGACTTCATTGGAGGATTCTTCACATACAACACATGACAACTAAAATAAGTTTTAATACTTCTAAACTAGGCACAAACGGCACCATTAACAGTGCAAGTCTGTTAGTGCTACAACATGTCAAATGCTAACCATTTGCTATGGGTATACTGGGCATACCCATAAGGGTATAATCCCTTATCCAACGCATGTTTGTTACCCAAGGAGCCCAGCATCCCAGGAACTGTTATTTTAACTGCTATATGAATACAAACAAACTTCCTGCTTTATGAAGTGTCTCGAAATATTCTATTACAAATGACATTTAAAAGCAAAGCTTTCACCTTGGGAAACAACAAGATTTTACCCACACAGCTGAAACAAGAAATGATGGTTCTTGGGTAGGCTTATGATGTAAGAGTTTGGTTCACTAGTCTTGTGAATTCCACTATTTCTAACAGTTGTTGGAACAGTCCAACTGTTTTGGAAAGACAAAAGGATAACTTAGAAATAAGCGCAAATTAATTTCTTTTAAAAATTGAACCAGACTATTTGCAGATGCTCTTTACTCTATGTTGCCTGTTTTGAGGCTAAGTAGTGTAGTAAAAAAATGTAAATGAGCCAATCATTTAGAGAAAAATCAATTAATAAGGATTTGCCCAAGTGAGGATGTTTACACCACTGTTAATCAGAAGGCTATATATGCTGTACCTGAAAAACTATAATTATTATAAGTGACAATAACCACAGCCTGGTTAATTGTATTCATTCAGCTTAAACTCAGCAAATTAAGCATATATAGTATTGACAGAAATATACAGTTATACAGAGCTAAGACTACAGCACTGTTGTGACATTTGATCAGTGCTTTCCTTCTGCAAAGACTTTATAGTGATACAGTAGAAAAGTTACCCAACCATATAATTTGTTGTTATTCAAACACTATGCCATTACAAGTTGTGTGTTGTGATGCTAGTTCACCCAGCAATTATAACTAAGAACACAACGCAATAGAGTGAAATCACTCATTTGAGGACTGCCAATGTCTGCTTTTATTTTACATTGGCATGAAAGACTATAAGCTAGAAGAAACATACTAAACAAAATAACTCAAAGACCAAACGAAAAGCCATAATAGTGGGAGACTGAATCTGACTTGCAATTGGTAGGAGACTTATTCAATTATCAAACTGTTCAAAGTGAAGCTAAGAATAGCTGTAGAAAGATAATTACATTCGCATAGTTTAGTGCTGCCATTTGATTATTTGAAATGTCCTTTAGACTTTCAAAACTGTTGCAATGTAAGAGCAAAAACACTTATCTAGTGTTCAAGTCAAAAGTGCTTTTCAAATGCTACGTGCTGTACAGTTTAGAATTTATGCAACAGTTAAAGATCTTACTGAGCTGGAAAATAGAGAGATTTTTCTTTCCCAATTTGTTCTTCAGTTATTTTCCAGTCAGGTAATGTAATTCTACTTTAAGACTTGCAGTCAGTAAAAAGCAGCTGACTGTTCACAAGTTTCCAGCAGTACAAATTGACAGGATTATTTGATAAAATTGATGAGCTCTGAAAGCAAGTTGGTTGACAGACTTTGGCAATTTTTAATTTATGTAGCTTTATAAATAGTGATTTTTTCATAACTTTATTTCACTTTATTTTTAATATGATGTATTTTTTGTGTGCATGTTTTGGAAAAAAACACAATGAGTTTGAGTGAAGTAAATAACATGAACAGAAATGAAATCTGCATTTGGGACAATTATATCCCTTTAGGAAACTAATGGCTTGAATCACCCCTGCTTTATTATGAATAAGCATAAAACTTTATCACACACAGATAATATTTGTATAAGTGTAGCATCGTATGATAGAACAGTTAAAAGTTAGTGTCCTTTGCATATCATTTTGTTAAAAATCTCTCACAGTATTTAGAGCTGTTATATTTTTGTACAAGATCCATCTGCGTTCAGCCTTCCATTTCAAAGTTGAAACATTTGAGATGCACCAATTCTGATAAAGCTTCCAACATTAAGATTTCTAAAGTCTAAGTGAATTCCTTGGTTACTCCTGACTAGATACTCAAATTGAAAACTTGACCTTCCAGACTAGTAAGATATTTCAATTCCACTTCATAAAGATACATATATCTTGTTTTCATTATCATGCAGAATGCTTACAAAGCATCACTGATGTTTTTCAAACATCAACAGCAAGTCATTTTAACAAGGACTTTTAATATTCCAAATTAAAAAAAAATCCATCCAGCTATCTTGCTTAAATAAGACCAGCTCTGTAAAGTACTTCCATGCAATTATATTACTGAACTCATTTTTTATAATGATTATCCTCCAAATTATAAAGAGTCCAGGTACCATAACTAGAAGAAACACTGCTTTCTCTCACCAGCTACTCAGGTAAGCAATTGAATTTTATTTACCTTTTTATAACTTAAAAAGTTATTATTCTCACATCAGAATCAAACCAAAAATTCTCATTTACAGTATAATATAATCATCTCAGTCCAATACTAAAATAAGTTGTACAAACATGCAAATTCACAAAGCATGTGGTACCCTTATAGTAGAAAATACTGTTTAATATAGCTTTACACAACACCTGCCTGTTCAATTCTTTATCCATTTCAAGCTTATGTTTGTGTTAAGCTACTTTAGGCAGTACATGTTTATCATGGCCTGCTCACCTATTCACAATCTATTGATACAGATGTGATCACAGGGATGCTGCAATTCTCTACATCCTGCAGGAAGATATTCTTAGGGGGAATTTTGTTATTGCAAGAAAACAAAGCAAACCCTGCAGTTCCTCACAATCAAAGCAAGCTACAAATCTGTCCATGAAAGTTGTCAGCACAACTGTTGGAAGTATGCCCTGGCTGTCAGTCAGTCTTTAATATCAGCACACACACACTTACAATATCAGTACAAATTAACCCTTGCTGTTGCAGAAGTTCAAGTAATCTAGATTTGAACGGTGTTTTACAGCTTCCACAAAATGGCTATTCAGAAAAGAAACTGGGACTTGTATTCATCTTAGAGGTTTACAAAGTTTAATAGCCTTTAACCAGCATTTAGTAGAAAAACAACATTACTAGAACACAATTTTTAATGACTAACTAGATGAAGGACAATTTCTAGGTTACCTAGAATTTTGTATAAAAGTTCATTTCTTCAGTCAAGATTTGAAACATCACGAGCCAACAGGAAAAAGCAAGGTCTAAACATAACCTCAAAATGGAGACTCACATAAAAAAAACTTGCAAATATTTATGGAAGCAGGTACAGGCCATTAGAGGAGAACCACCAAGTGTTTAAGGCAGAATGGACAGAAGAGTCTGAAGTTACTATCTTATCTCATTTCTTTGTCATGTATTTTAACTAAGTTTTTTTTTTTGTTTTCAGGAAGATCAAAATTCAAGAGGTTGGTATCCTTCTTTCTGACTCCTTTTTATCCTGTTAGATACATTCTTGAAGACATACAAGGGTGGATCAGATGTGAAAGCCGAAGATACTTCATTGAAAATACAAGATTTCTGGTTTCATTGAAGCACAGGTCTGCTCTAATCCATGACACAAATATATCTTTTCAGGAGAATCTTTCTTGATCTGTAGGTAAAACAGTTACGTAAAACATTTGGGAAGAGGTTGTGGGACATCAACAAACAGCATTAGCAAACATTTATTCAGTAATTCCCACAATTGAAGTGATACTACTGACATGGTAAGGCCTTATCTCTCCAAAAACATTTTGTTCTGCAAATAAGCTCATGCATACTGAAACACATTTTAAGCAAGCATGAGCCATTTTAGATTATCACAATGGAAGGCTCAAGTAGTATGTGTCACATGTTGATCATGAACCCACGTACAGGTCTGCTGCTGTTGCTTCAATGTCATTCTGTAAATTAGCTGAGACTTACTAACATGTTTTTCACCTATACAGAGCAATTATATATGATTCTATTAGCAGCATCAATTAAGGCAGATAAAGTAATAGCCTAACTGAATGCTTGAAAAGTAATGGTTTTGCTTTCTCTTTATAACAGATTGCACTCTGTATTCATGTACTATAAAGCCAAAAGTGGGATCAATAGTTTCTCGTACTTAGAAAATCTCCATGCCTAGAGCACAACATATCTAATTTAAGACTCTTTGCTGAGGCTTTTTCCACTTAATCAAGAAACAATATATCACGAAGTAAAAAACACTTTAAGAGGCATAATTTCCTCATCATTGCATTTTAAGAAAGTTTTAAGTAACTTCCTCCACTTGGAAGCAAAAGGCCTATCTTAGCACACATTTCAACTCCCACTGAAGTGGACAAGAATCTCCAAATTCATCTCCACTGCAGAAGTGTCCCGTATTTGGAAGCCTGTGTTCACAGGTGATTTTTTTAAGGTACTGCTGAAATCACTACATTAACAGTTTGCATATTTACAATTAAATCAACAGTGAGAAAAGTAAAATTACTTTAGTTCACCTCAGTGTTCTTCTGGTTCAAGTCAAGCTAATGGTGCTGGAAAAGATTGATCTTTCTTTTGTATTACTGGTAACTAGGGTGGTGCTGCATATCATCAAGCTGACCTGAGCTAGAAGCATATCCAAATCATCCGCCAACAGATTAGGTTGTCCTGGGGCTCTCTACTACTTTTAAAACTGGGATATCATATAGTAAAGAGCGAAGGATTGATGGGCCCTAAGAGAATGAGAGAATAGAAAAATATACCCCTCAAAATGAGCTCTAGATTTTGGTTCTGTTCCAAATGGTTAAAGCTTTAATATTAGTTGTTACCTGACACAACATGCATAAATAGTACTTGGTACATAACCAAGGCCTTCCTCCCACCAAATGCAGATTCTTACTACATTCTCCCTCATGTAATTTTTCTTCTCTATCCTTCCTTCCATCTAATGAATCTTTCATTTTCCTGAGGCTTCAACAAGGAGCAGGAGAATAAATCAAAGCTTCTAGTTCTTAAGCCTTGTGGTCGTATAGCATTTTTCTTAGAAATGAGCCATGGAAGTCCATACCCCCTTACAGTGCTGACTTGTATACAGCTCATTTGTAGACATCTTAGTCTTCACAGGTAGTGAGAGAGATGCCTAATCTGGGTTTTGAAACCCCTGTCTGGGAGCCTAGAATCTAAAATGATGTTCCTCCATCACTAGGCTTATTACCCTGCTGAGCTGCTTTGAAGCAACTTGTCCAATGCCATATAGGACACATTTCAGCAATATACACATCTCCTTTAGAAAGTTCCACATCTATAGCACTTGCTGGAACAATTTAACATTTGTTTACCATTTTCTGTAGAGGTACACTACCAATCACACTGTATACAAACATGTTAGGGTAGTACTGAAAACATGGATTATTGGTTTTTTAAACAATAAGAGAAATCAATGCAAAACTTTATCCCAGCTTTCAAGGGTTCAGCTCTTTAGAGTTAACTATTTGTCTGTACCTCTCTAGGTAAACACAATTTTGTTCTGATGGATATTACCCAAGTTTAAAGGAAATATTTATATCACCCAGACTTAAAGGAAATAAATATTTATCCTAACTACTAAGCCTAAAAGCTCCAGTAAAGTAAGAAATGCGAAAAACAGCAAGTCCCTCCCCTTAGTCCCTGTTCCCTGCTAAGCAACTATACCAGCAATTCATTCATCACTTGGCTCCCTCTAGAAGCAGCAGCTTCTAGCTTCTTCGTAGCTCCTCCAAACTCAGAGTACTAACAACATACTACAGAACAGCCTAGGAGCATGGCTCTTTTCTCCCAGGCCCACTCAGACATCAATTTAATGTTCTGTGGTCTACTGCTTGACGGGGAAAACTTTCTTCCTATGAAAATGCACCTACAGCGCAAGAAGAAACCCGATCTTTGTATGACCCAATAGAAAACAAGCTGTTTTAACATTCACCTCAGTAGGGCTGCATTTACATTTTAAATTAAAATTCAATGTAATTTAAATCTGAGAAATTCTGCACATGACCCAGAAGTGTTGTATACAAAAACATGAAAGAAAGTCAGAATACATTAAAAAAATGAGAGCACACTAAGAATTCAAACCATGCAGGCAGAGTTCTAATGTAAAAATGCACACTGAGGTCAAATATCAAGTTGAAAACCAGAATTCCTCTCTAGATGGACCATTATAATCAACAGGAGCCAAGAAAGTATAAGGGACAGTATAAGGACAGAAGAGGAAAAAACGCTATGCATGATATCACTTCACCAGACTGATTGCAGGCATCACAATACACATCTGTAGACAAAAAGTCGCTCCAGCTCCTAATCAAAATAATGGACAATGCAGTTGCCAAAAGACAAATGGACTCTTTGCTAACCTTATCTTTTAGAGAAATGCAAAGGCAGTAGAATAACACTGAGAGCTAAAAATCATACACAATAGTATTTTTAAAACATACTTACTCATCTCAGATATTGTATGAGCAATGACTAATAGAATTTCAGAGAATTACCTTGAACAAAAGGTAGCTAGAATGTTTCCAGACCCCCAAAAAATCAACACAAGGGAGAACTGAGGCCCATCAAGATGCACCAGGCTGTTTGATACTGAATGCATCACAGGAAAATGCAACTACTTCTTGAATGTCATGTAAGAGCTCAAATCTTATCTTAGGGAAGGATAACAGATACTTTGTACCAGCTCCTTGAAAACGGGTTTTCCAGAAAGAACCCACATCAGATCCACTGATACTAAGATACAGAATTTGCTGAAGAGAAATAAGGCAGAAGCCTAAGACAAAAGTGATATGCTTTAAGGTACCAGATACTGTTCCTTCCTCAGACAATATTATGTACACATATAATGTGAATTACCTACTACAGACACCTACAGTATCTAGAAATGACTGTGGACTGATGAGGTAGATCCACATGGAGGGGCAGACAACAGCTCAAGTTTCCATGCGGGAGGCTGGAAGACAAGGAGCGACTTCACACAAGTCCTGCGTAGGCACAACTGGAAAAAAACAGGAGTCCCAGAGCACATTCCTCTCAGACTAGGTGGATGCAACACTTTCCAGCAACAGCAGCACTGGCAGTGAGTCTGAGCTGTTCAGAGACTAAGTGCTGTTACTGAGCTCAGGTTGCAGTAATAAGTTTTTAAAATTATGTTACATGATGTTGTTTATTCATTATTGTTATGGTAAAGTTTGGCTGGTGAACAATACATTTGAAACTGTTATACAATTCAGACAGCTGGAACAAACACTGAATGAAGCAGATCAAGTACTTGGTCCCAGAATAATTCTTTAAGACTCTTCCAACCATACCTCTTATCAAGATATGGAATGCAATACACTCGTTGAAATATATATTCTTTAAAGTCTCCTCAAATGACTTAATCTGAACCTGTATTTCTGTATTATCAAAAATTCTTTTGAGAAATTCTCAGCTGCAGAATTTCCCCTTTCTACTGCTGCCTCTGTCTGAAAAGTCTCCACCTTACAACAGTAAGGTTATACTAAATAAAGGGATTTAACTAGCAAATTAAATTACTGAGAAACACAAGTAATCATACTTACAACATAGTAAGATATTAACTATCTGGAAACTTGTTTACAAGAAGTTTTTCACATATAAAAATTCTACATATTCTGCAGTTCAGAGATTCTATTTGAGATAAGGAATAATTTATATAAAATACATAGTTTACATAAACTATAAGTGTCAATAATTCAGGGCACATGGGCAACACTTTCAAATATTCACAATTTATGTATTGATATAGGTATTTGCATACATAACACAATATCTACCTAGGTGCATAAGTTTGTTTCTAATACAAACACACAGCATCTCAAGGAAAATACATGGCTTATACTATTTTAGGGGTGAGGGGGATTGATTGCTATATATTTTTCATTGACTGAAGACTGACTCACACTAAAATGTATTGCTACCCCCTTCAGTCAGTAACAAAGTATAGGTGGCAATACTTTGGGAATGTCCTGGTCAGTTACTGCATGATCATTGTTTGCCTAGCTGTCTCTTCACTTTTTTAAAAAAACTATTAAAATAATCAAAATAAAATCATTGGAGCATCTCTCACTACTATTTAGTAGATTTGGAACTACTCTGTAAATCTGGACTCCCTATGCACTGTAGTATCTTTAAGTAGATACCTTAACTAAGAACAAGCCAAGAAGTCATTTAGAAGTGCCTGCTCTTCGCACACTAAAAAATGTGCCTGTTATAGAGAGGGAAGTGCAGATGTGTATGCAGGAGGACAGAAGAGTCACATGAAAAAGCCTGGTCTTGTAAACTCAGTTATATTTTTCTTTTCACATTGAGAATTGATACTTGCAACACTACATTCAATTTTAAAGAATATGAATTCTTTTGTCAGCACAGAGAAACCGCGGAATTAGAAGAAAGAGGTATGAGCAGAACTATTTCACTGCCCGTTCACTGTTACCATAGATGCCCAAGTGCAAAAATCACACCTCCAAAGTCTTTGCTCAGTTTCTTTCTCAAGTTCATCAATCCCTAAGCCTTTTTTCAGCAAGTTCCCACTGCTTACAAAGACTTAAATTAATTCCCATGTTCATGCTCTAACCAGGTTTCACATCTGCCTTTCAGGGTCCTCCTCCACCTACCTATTACCTGCAGACACCACACTGGGTCTTGGCCTCCAAGCACATGCCACATTAACCCACTGTAAACCAAAAGGTGAAGGGGACTTTCCGCTGCCTCCAGCCCCATTCCTTCTCTGTGTTGCTCCAGTGCAACACTATACAGGCAGAAATGCTCACCAAGGTACAGAAGATGTACTTCTATGTACATCCCTCTTTGAACAAATTCTGTTCACCTCTCCCTCTTTGCACACACCTGTGTTTGTAACAAGAGGGAGGCTTGGCCTTCTAATGCTGCTGAGGCTATCCTATTTAGCCAGAAACAATTTGACAACAGCTGCATCAAATAAAGAAACAAGACATTGAAGACATTAAGTGCAGAAACTAGTATGTTCAGTGGGAAGAGCATAAATATACTCAGGCAAGCCTGAGGGAATTGTCAGAACAGTAAATTCTAGGACAACTGTGGGATGAGACAATCTGCTCCTTCTGCTCTTTGACTAAATGCTGATATAAATTGCCTAATTCTAGAAGAAGCTTCAGTGCTATGTATCTTAGCAAGACAAGTGCTCAAATTCAAGAGAGGTTGGGTTTCAGAAAACATCTGTTCAGTATTTTCAGTGGAGCAGTTCTTCCTACCCAGCATAAAGGTCCTTCTGTATCCTACACGGGGGTGCCTGCATCTCCCCAGACGCTATGTAGCGACTGCAGCTGAACTCAAGGTTAGGACTTCCCCCAAAATGCCAGCCCTAATGAAACCCAGCCAGCCTTTCAGGCACCAGCTCAAGATCAGTGCCATGCAGGCAGTGAACTGGTAAAACAATTTCTAAGCTAGAGAAAGCTCCATCTGGCTGGCAGAGTACAGACTATTTGGGGTTGTCCACACCTCCCTGTGTCGTAACACAGTGAAGCAAGCTTGGAAACAGGGGAGGTGAGACAGCTCAGCAGAGGAAAGCAGTGCAGCTGCTAGAGGAGGTAGGGTGGTCACAGCTGTTCGTGCAGAAACTCAGATTCATTACTGTATACCCATGGCGCTGAAAGTGAGCAAGCATAGGAAAAACCTTATTTCTGCCATAATGGAAGACCCTATATTCTGTACAGAAAAGATCATGGATGGGCTTGCATTAAAAAAAAAAGTGGACAAGCAGTATAAACCAAACGCTTTCCACATTGTATCCTGCCATAATGACCAGAACTTCCTCTTCTAGGTCTCAGGCAGAACAAAGCTGTTTAAAAGTGGAATCTTAAAAATCCCCCTCAAACGCTACTGATTGTCTCTAGAGAGACAGTCTCTACTTCAAGCACTTGTTGAAGCCTTTGGAAACAACTCTGAGCAACTCTGAAGATGATAACTAGCAGATCAGATTGCTAAGGTCAAGTATGACAGTATACAACTAAATGCCATTCACCTCCCCTATACAGCAACAGCTAGTAGTCTATTCCTAGCAACCCCTTTATGTTAAGGCTACCTTTTCTAAAGGTGAATCTCAGGTATTTCAAAGTAGAACAAAAGAAAAAAAAAAGACAATTTGAAGAGTACTCTGCTTCTCTGGACGTTCGCCTGTGTTGCACTGGTCTATTATCAGCACTTTGCACTAATCCTCAATGCAACATGCACAAAAGGCAGCCCTTAACATGAGACATTCCTAGTGCACTATCACCTGTTCCAACAGGCAGCGTAATGGTCTCCCCAACACTGACACTGCAATTCTTAAGTCAAAAATGCAGAAAAACTATCCTCAAAACTTACCTAGCCATGAAGTTGTTCTGAAGTATTTCTAGCTTTTTCTTTCTAAGAAAAGGATCACTTAAGTATTTGCAGCTGTTTTCTGATTTCCAAAGACTTGCCCTTTAGCAGACAATTAGGCAAACACTTGAATTATTTGCATCCAGCTTTCTACTTAGAGAATTAAAAAAAAACCTTGAAAATAGTGAGCTAGAAGAATAGTGAGCTCCAGAAAGTTGAAGATTCACCAGCTATATAATAAAGAAGCAGTTACTGGAAGTATAGATATTCACATTTCAGCCATCTTGAATCACTGTTTCATAGCAACTCCAGAAGAGATTTAATATTAAAGAATATAAAAAACAAAATGTTGAAGAGTAGGGTCTTTTGAGGCATTTTATGAAAGTGAGAAGGAAAACATAAATCCTCTATTTCAGCCATCAAAGTAGCTGGATGAGATTACAAATAAATGCTGATTCAAATTACACTGTCTTAGTACTTTCAACAAAACCTTTTACTACAAGACCACCTTTTGGGAGACCCCTGTATTTGGTAAACATCATTCACACTGTTTCCAAGCATCACACAAATACAGCAAGATTTTTTGTACTGGAAGAAACTAGCAAAAGATGCACATGCTTAAAGCACAACAGATTCCAGAATTTCAGTGAACAGCCAAAGTCAGTTCAACTAAGTTCTTCTGACCTGAAGGTGGGGCTTGGTATTGAACACTTTCAGATATGGCCACACAAAGTCTGCCACACTAAACAGTCCTAATGGAAGGCAAGTGTTGCAAAGGTTATCGTCAAGCCATCCACAGTATTGTGTAGACAGTCAGGTTTCTACTTGAATTTACAAATCTAGCTGCTGGCAGGCACAGCAGCATTTTAAACAAGGACAAAGCTAAGTACAAATAAGCTAGGAAAACTCAGACATGAAAAGTTATTAAATTAAAAACGAGAAGTTGTTGCAAAAGGTCTAAAAGTTTAAAAACATGAAACTCAGTTATCTGTAAGTTATTGCAGTTATTCATATTAATTTACTTGTTGGAACTGAAATCACAGTCTGGAAGTCAGGGATGAGGATTTCTTCTTCCTTTCAAGAAATACAAAGTTGCCAACAGATAAATTAAGAATTAAAGAAATCCTCTCTTCAAGAGTTCCCAGGCAACACTAGGACACATAATTTGAGCAAAATAGGGTTGTCAATAAGGATATAAACAGAAAGTAGTCATTTCAATGTTGTCACAGAAGGCACATTCTAGCCTGCAGACTTTAAGAGGAGATGGAGCTTGAAAGGAAAAGAACCCAGCTGAAGCCTTGGAGCCCAAGCAGAATTTCCACAGCAAACACCAAAAGCAACAAATCAGCATCTGTATTTACTGTCGAGGTTATTCCATATAGAAGTCATTGAAACATAACAGAAACAGAAGAGAACAGGGATGACAAGTATGATTATGCTTAAAAATATAAACAATCACAGGGCATCCCGGTCTCAAATCAATACACCTCAAAGATAAACAGAGCAAAAGTGCCTCGGGTTAGTTTTTACTACCTCAAGACTCAATTCCCAGACTGGGGGTTCATGGCATACCACAGTTTATAATACCACAGGTGACTTTTTTTTTTAAATCACTTTATTTTCAATCTAATAAAATAGCAACTGATTTTAAGCAGATGATTCTAACTTAATTTGCAATTCATGTCAGTGATGGACTGAAACCTAAATTCTATATTTTGGTAGTTTTAAAACCTTTGAGAAAAAGGTCTAAGGCTCAAAGGTAAGTATTTTAGAAATTAAATAATTTTAAAAATCAGATCATAAGTGTATGCCTATCCATGTGAAATGTAATTCCTACTTCTTCCTTCCTGAATGCTTTTTATCAAAGTATCACCTTATGAAAAGGTCACAGTAATCATGGCTACTACCACAATCATATGCTATAAAAGTACTACCATGTGCCATCTGTAAAGTAAGCTTAATTAAGCAAGCTTTCTCTTAAGCTGCTTGTTCTTACTATAAGCAGAGAAGGTGTGACATGCAAAACATGACATGCTTTGCTAAGTGGCAATGAAATTCATTCGTTAGTTTTAAGTTAACAAAAAAGCAAAAACAGAAAACAAAACAAATACACTGCACATTAGAGACTAGAGAAAGATCAAATTGCTCTGGGATTCAAAAACTCTGTAGCTGTCTGCCACACAAGCTTGGCATGCAATTTAAACTACTAAACATGCCATGAAGAGAAAGAAAAAAGTCCTTAGAGCTGTTGCCTGTACCTCCCATCAAACTTGTTCTTCTAATCAGGTTTCCCAGCAGGCCGCAGTTTCACCAAACTACAGAACTAAAGCATCAAATTTTTGCAGCCAAACAAGACAGTCTGTGTACAGTATGGAAACTCAGGCCTAACAAGTGAGCACTACCCCACAAAGTCCTACCTGTGGGGACAACGCATCTTACCACAGACAAGTGTAGTTAAGTAATAGCTACTGACAAGCATTAACTCTACTCAAGTGTTCTTCTAGTATCCACTTAAACCACCAGGGTTCTCTTCCAGGAGGGGATTCCAGATACTTTTAAAAATTTAAATCTATCCTTAGAGACTGAGCACTAAAAAGAAACATCATTTAAAGCTAAACAAAAGCCTTCCTTTACTAAACCTGCTCCTACTAACCTTACTCAGCCTTCTGTCCTCTCCTCCTTTTCAAAGGCAGAGAATAATGGGGAAGTGAAGGACAGAGAGGCAATCCCAATCAGTGCAGCTATTCAATGAAAGCATCAGAGAATTTAATAATGAAAAAGATCTTGACTATCTTTGCCTCTACAGAAACAGTTTACACATCTTCAAAAACCATAAAAACAGTGTTTGGACCAGGGCAATGAAAGATCCTCTCTACTTTCTTTCCCAGTAAGGAGATTTAGAAGAAATCAACATTCGTACTTCTTTTGCCATCCTGTTACAGTAGATATACTAACTACCGATAATGTGCTTTACTAGTATATTAGCTTGTTTTGTTCTTCACAAATGCTACCAATGTTACTGAAGAATGAGAAATTAACACATTGTTTTGCACTCTATTCTCAATTCCATAGACATACACACAATGGAATCCACAAGTATATTCTTGTGCACTGTTATCAAAACAAACCTGTTTACCAAAGCTTCATCTAAAGATTCACAGAAAACAAGTTTCACCTGTGCTTAGCATCACACAGAAGGGAAATAGATTGTCCTCCCAGTTTCATCATTTCTTCCAAAAGCAAAAAAAAAAAAAAAAAAACACACACACACACCCCCCCAATCCCCTCTTCACAACCATCCTCCCCCCAAAAACAATCTAGCCAGATGTATAAGTAGAATGTCAGATGTCATGCAGCTATCATTACTCCATCATTTTTCTGTCTTTTAGTGGCAATAAGTTGCTGCTTGGTCTTATATTTGAGAGGGACCCAGTAAAGGAGGCCAACAGTAACCTTTCTATGCATACAGAAGACTGCAGTCTTGCCCTTGCAATGCTTCCAGCTGTAGAGAAATGGCCACCACCCTCTCACCTACAGATCTTGAACACAAAGAAACTAGAACTTCAAACTGGCTGGAGGGGGGCAGCCCCCTGATTTTGTCAGGGCAGAGGCAGCTGCTGTCACTGGGGATAGCAGCCCTTCTGGATGTGTATGTTAAGTCAACAATGTTCTAGCCAGGTTTGTGAAGCTACAGCACACTGAATCCTGCAGGAACCACAAGACTATTGAACATTTTATCCTAAATAAGAACTAAGTATTTTATCCAAAAACTTTTTTTAGATGCCCAAACATATAAGCATTGCTTCAAAGTGTCTCTGGGTTTTATTCCTGGATTTTAATTCAGTGCATTTGTAAGCATTTCAAGGACCATAGACTTTTTTCAAGCTGAAGGAAGTTGAAGATACAATTGATCATAGAAGATGATGAATCTATTAAGTGTGCTACAGCTTCAGTCCTGATGGGACTGAATGCTTTATCCTCATTAGTAAATAAGTTTTCTGCAACATATTTACCAAGTACATATTACAGTATTTAGTTTCAGTAAACTGCTTATTATTGGACTTAACTGCTTTGTCAGCATTCTTTGCAGAGTCATCTTTACTCCCTGGCTGACAGCAGTTCCTAAATAACTATCATTTTAGTGTTGCATGAAGGAAAACAGTTACAAATATCTGAGTATAATATGACTAAAACACACTTCAATTTTAATAGAATTGGAATTAAAATTAATTCAATTAAAACCATATATAGCTTCAAAAATGAGGGTTTCTTTACAAAGTGAGGACAATCATTTGGGAACCAATTATTTTGCCTATTTCCCCCCTCCAGTTTTGTATCTGCCTCATCTGATGACCATGTAACATCACTGAGAAACTGCTGCCCATAGTGGTGAACACCATCAGTAACACTACATCAAGCGCACTGCGTAACAGCCTGCGCTCGGTAGTGTCTGTGCACCAACCTGCTGCACTAAGCAAGACAGCGCTAGGCATCCTCATCACCTCCTTTCACTCCTAAAATCCCCATAGTCAGCTTTTAAAAAGTAGTTGTCCCAGCCATCTGACACAAAAATTTGAAAACTATTTTTTGAGCACAGTCACATTTGCGCTGGTGCTGTTAGAAAGCCAGTGGCTGTCTCTGGAGAGCTGCTGACAGCAGGTTGTCCCATGCCCCAGAGGAACACATCGGTTCTTCTCACAGCAGATTTTCAGGTCTGCAGCTCCCTGTATGCTAAGCAACAGCTGCACAGTGAAAACTGCAAATTTCAGAACTGGCCATTTATTTCACATGCTTATTTTACAGATGCATTTGTAATACAAAATTAATTGACACTAAAGATCTAATGGAAGTATGTTTAGTTGCTGTTCTGTAGTAGCTCATATTTTGAAATTTGAATTCAACAGAAAAGCTGCTTAGCTTTATCATATCTAAAAATACTGAAGATAATTGATGAAAGATGAAGATAATAAAGAACTTCTCTTAAAGGATTACAGCGTTATTGTCCGAGAGGTTCATGAAGACAGTTCTTTCTTTTGGAGACAGACATATGACAGGGAGAATTGAAGTGTTGGGAGGAGAGGGGTTACCCTTGATTTGACCACTTAGATTTTGCTCACACACAAGGTGTTACTCTGGTTTTTATTGTCCTAACAACTTTAGGAATTTTTAGCTGGATGAAAACTGAGGTTTGACATAAAATCTGAACTACACTGTAACAAGGTTCAAATCATTTCTGAAAAATGATACATTTTGCTACCTTTAAGGGCCTTAACACCCAGGACAGCTTTTCTGAGCAGAAGTCTTCCTAACCAATATTTGCCCTGGACTCCATACAGACCAAATGCCATTTTCTGACTAGACAAAGGCCTATTCCAAAAAGAGGACATATTTAACTGAACAGTAGCTCAAATACAGACATACCACTGACAAGTACTGAAAAATTACCACACAAATCTTAAAAATAATAAAGTTCTAGAAAAACAAAAATGGGAATTTATTCACTTTAAGTTTTTAATCTGCAGAGTGGAAAGGCTCAGATTGGTAAACTTTTTACCCATATCCGTGAGAAAATGCATCTTTTTTAGCATCCTTTGAAGAACAAGCCAAGACCATGAATTCTTATAGGCTCAAACCACTAAGACATTTGTTCCCAGAGCTTTAATTTCCAACAACATTACTGTATCTCTGCTTAAATGTTCATCTATTAATAGCTTGAGTGCTCATCCTGTCAGTTTGTCAAGCCATGCTGTTGATTTGTTAGTGTAAGATTTGAAGCTCAGTATTTACAGCAGCAACAATGTTAAGAAATAAAAGCAGAAGACATTCGTAAATAGTAAACAAAATGAAAAGCATCTGGCCCTCAGCTACAGTTTGTAATGCAGACTGGGAAATTACTTTTAATTAAAAGTAATCAGTGGATTGCAGAATCTCTTTACAATCTTCCTAAAAATAAGAGTTATAAAGTGAACAAATTGTTCTATTTCACATTACCCTGCATAATGGAACAACTGCATAACTGAAGGCTTGAAGGCTGCTTAAACTTTATTGCATTGCAGGGGACAACTGGAAGCACCAGCAGCACTGATTTTATTTTAGTTCATTTTTCTCCCCACCTGCTTCTCTTTCTGAAACACTAGTCTTTGGGACCAAATAGGATGCACTCCTGCCCCAAACAAACTACAGTTCTGCTCAGACTTCTAGTTTGGGCCTGCCTTATGTTTTTCTTAATACACACACACATACACTCTCATGCAAACGGGACAAAGGAGTCACTGAATAAGATGCTGGACTAGTATTTTAAAGGCTTGAGTTCTAGTGTTGACTCGGTTTTATTTTCCCTCAAATCAGCAACATGGTCTGGCTGGGAGTTCACCACCTATATAGGTACAGAGCCTGGAAACTCCTTGATCTTATAGCGTTACTCCAAGAGAGTATAAATAGCCAAATAGCTACAAAGCTCCCTGTAACAGGTAACTCAAAGAACCCTCAGGTCTCTCCTAGGGGACAGAGGCTAAAAAGCAGTAAGCATGTTGTTCAAGTTTTTAAAGCACTTCAGAGTTAGAGGTGTAATGTCAGGCTTATGGAAAATGGATACAGGAAATCCAGGTTTAAGCCTAGTTCTACTTTTGTTCCCCAGTGGTAAACATTTACTTTTCTTCATTCAGCTTGAATGCTTTTAGTTCTTTTAAGATAATTTCATTAGCAAGGTTTTTTTGTTTGAATAGGAAAATACTTGAAAACTGGAAGTTTAACTAAATAGGGGAAGTATTCCCTAGTCCTGTAGAGCATGGCTGTTTTGAAGATCTTAGATTCAAGTCTTTGTAGAGCAATTTATTTATACCAGTTTAATACAAGTTGACCAAAATGCTGGGGTTTTTTTTTTTTTTTTTTTTTTTTTTTTTTTTTTTTTAAGTCCCCTCTAGCACAACTCGTTGGGAAAATGCTCTGTTCCTCCACAATACTGAGCTGTGAAAACCCCAGCAGTCCCTCTGTAACTATTGAGACCTTTCAACAATACTGCTTAATTTTCATTTCAGTGTGAAATTCTGAAAAGATTTAACCGTGCTGGGGGTTCTATTTTCTGTCAGCACTTGTAAGCCACTCATCTTTCTAATTTTAATTCAAAGGGAAATCAGGTAGTAGTTACACACAGTTCTCATTCAGAGACAAACTTCAAGGTCAAAATTCTACATGTGTATTGTATGTTGCTTTTCTGTTAGAGATGAGGGATTCTTTTCACTTAACTGTATTGTTTATTCATTTTGGCTATTGTTAATAACAAGTTACTGATTTGAAACGTGAAATACAAATTTTGCCTTAGTTAACCTGCTCTGAAGATCACCTTCCAGTTCCAAGGTTGACTTCACTGGTAAGTAGTTTCTGCAGAACTAGTGAAATCTTTAGTTTTCAAGTGGATGGAGAAGACAAGACTCAAGAGACTGCTCCTCCACTGTAGTATATTAGCAAGCATTGTTTTGCTTTAGATCAGAGAAAATAGGGTTTTTACACATATAACCTGCAGATCAAGTTTCAAGTAGTTTCACAAAAGTATAGGCTAATAAAAGCCCTCAAGTATGAGCTCTCAAAGATGGGAGTTCATCATCATTTCAGATTCAGACAAATTCAGGTAATTCAGACAAAAATTCAGAGGCAGAGACTCACAGCAACAACAGCTCCTGTGAATCACTGACTTTCAGACAGGCACTTTCCTACTCTTACTGTACCCTGCACCACCAGCAAACATCGCAGCTAAGTTGTGAGATGCCATTCCTTTGGACTTCTCCATAAGGTTTATTCTTTGTGGTGATGTCTGTGCACCAACCCCAAGTAAAAGTTAGATTACACGCAGCTGTTATTTCCCACCCTGCCAGCATTTCATTTCATTCCTTGCACCACTTTGGTCAGTCCCACATTTGCCCTGTAATCTCGTGTAGAGCACTTTGTTCTTTGTATAGAACACTAGATGCTAACAGAAGCAGGCTTTTCCCTCAAAAAGGACACATTCTTATGCCTCTGTGCTGTTCACTAGCTTACCTCAGTTAGATAACATTGCAAATAAAGTGAAGATACACTTCACAAAAAAAAAAAATCAATGTGATAGTTCTGTTATGAAGGTAAAATAAGGAAAAAACAATTTATGACCAAATGAATCCTGCAGTTTAGAGCACTAAATTATTTTATTAAAGAACAGTTTGCACTTGAATACGTTGACCAGCTACTGGAAGTCCTCTGCAGAATTTGACATGATGCTAAGTCACTGCCTACCGAGCAAAGTCCGAAAAAAGTCTTAACACACATGAACATGACAGAGTCAAACAGTTCAACAGCACAAAGCCTGGAGAAAGCAAGTCCCAAACTCTGCCAAGCCAGCACAAGCAGCAGCACACACACACACACACACCACAGCAGCAAATGCTGAAGATTCATAGGTGCGAAAAGATCACTTATGGCAAAACAAGAAACTAAAATGCTGGGAGCAGCTGCTACTTTACAAGGAACATTGTGCATCTTTGCCCTTACGACACCAAGGCTGCTTGCAATGATTGACAGTCACAGGTCTATAGAACTGTCTTCCAAGCAGTTACAGTTAAAACAAACCAAAAAAGTGACATCATCTCCAAAGTCCCAAGAGGACAGACGAACGAACAAGGAGCAGTCAAATAAGAACATCAATTTAGAGCTCCGCCACAATCAAAACTAAAAACTAGTCTTGTTGCTACGTGACAACAGTGACATTGAAGTCTCCGGGGAATACACAGACACAGCTATTATGTACGAAAGCTAATCGCTTGCCACCCACACGCCGGGCAGGATGCTTCAGAAATTACTTGACCATCCTTATCCTGTAGCCTACTTGTGCATTTTTAAAATGTTGAGGTGTTGATATTTTGTTATTGTAAGGTTTTCAGAGAAAAACATAGGGAAGCATGTCTTCAAGAACGTCTCCAGTGAAAAGAGACACTGCATCGTACAGGAATTCACATCATGCCATGCTGAATATTTAAACCCGGGATACGAAGCAATTCTTATTCAGAACACAAAGGGCTGTGAACTACACCTAAAAAAAAATTTCTGGATTACAGAAATTAAGTAATCTGACACAGCAGTTCTCATTAGTCATATGAATGATAGCAGCAGAGTTGGCCCATCTATTCAAACAGGCTAACCCAACAGACCAGGCTGAGAAATGCCACCTTAGGCGTGGAGATGCACCTAGCCACTCAAAACAGCACCTCAAAATGCTAGTAAGCAAACATGTACATTGGGGCACATTTTTATAGAGAGCTTGAAAGTTTGGAGAAAGAGACAAACCTACATACTCTCAGACAGTAAAAACAAGCATTTCCGCAAGGTATATTTTACATGAGGAATAAGTTTGACCTGCTGGAATTTGTTAACTTAGAACATATTCAACTGTAAAAACTACTCTGCAGAGCAGCTAACATGCTCAAAGTTCAGTTCAAATGATTTGTTTAATCTATTTTTCGATCAAGGTTCCCAAGAGTCTTTTGCAAATTATCAGAAGCATTTATTTTCTTGAGTTGAAACAAGAACATAGGTTTAAAACACATTTTAACTCATTGCTTGTCTTTTCATTGATTATATCAGCAATATCCTTCCTTTGCATCATCTAGCACAATATTTCCGCTAGTTCAATAGTCCATTTCCAGATTACCTTTTCTCCCTCAAAACTCCTAGTTCTAACATATCTCAAATACTTAAAAATACATATTTCAAGGATCATACTTTGATTTGCAGAAGGAGAAAGGAAGAAGATTCAGCTTCAGGAGCCAGTGATCATAGAGTAAAAGACTAAAAGTACAACCGAAAGTGATAAGAGAAAAAGCTCTTAAATAATTTTAAAACATCAATGTAATTTTAAAGGCAGCAAATCAAGGCAAAGGAGAAACATAGGAGTATTCAAAGAGCATAGCACTGTGAAGAGAAGTTTCCAAAAAAATATGGGGTGGGGGACAACTTTATAAAGTTTTTTTTTTCTCTCTCCTTCAGAGACAGTTCTAAGGCTAACCCCACTTGACTGTAGAAGTTACTGTAGGACTACTCCTGTAGACAAAAGAAACCCTTAACCACATTTTTGTTCAAAGTTTGGCCCTTGTAGCTATTCAGCAGGGAGTGGTAAGAACACTTAAACGAACTTGGAAGACAAGAAAAGAGAGAAACAGGCTGTTACACAATCTGCAAACTTCAGAATGGGAAAGGAAAGAGGACAGTCATTTTGCCTGATTTAGTTGACAGTGGAGAAGGTTTTACACGCTGATATGAAAACAGAATCACCGAGCAGGATGCAGAACCATTTCTGCTTCATCAAATAGGAACTGTTCTTCACATGGCTCCTGGCTCCTGACCTCTGCCCACCTCCATCCTCCTTCCTCTTATTGCCTATTCACACTTCCCTGCACCCACCTGTGGCTATTACAGGTGAGTCAAGTTATTCTCAGCACTGTTACTGAGGACCTAGGATCATCTCCCAGTTCCTAGGCAAGCGTGCACATCGCTTGCCACCCCAGCTGCAGTGGTTAACACAACACACACTTCACTTCTACATAATCCTGTTTCCTCAGGAAGGACACTAAGTTTTGCAGAGGGGCAACGCAGCATGGGGCTCTGGTTGCTCAGCTTTGCAGCAAGCTCCCACAGCATGCCATGGGTGCAACCAGGGCAAGTTGGCCAAGGTTAATGAACAGTCAACCGCCACTCCCAATCATGACTTTAACGTATGGGGTACTCGCCCTCAGCAAGAAGTTTAATTAAACTCACATCCCACATTAAAAAGATTAACACATCTTTTATAGTTTAAAGAGTAATTTATTGACCTACTGTAACTTTTGTTGGGCTTTACACTAGTTTTGTTTTAATTTGATACAAGTGACTGATGAACAGCCATTATTTCTGAATCTACTTTGATCTCCTTTAATGTATTGAGTTAAAAATCAAATCCAACCTACTTCAGTGTAGCTAAATTTTTTCAGGTTTAATTTGTTTGCGGGACTTACTATTAACTTATATGACCAAAAGATAAAAAGGCTAGACTTCATTTTGAGCAGCCATAAAAATATTTGATGGATATTCTTTGCAAAAGTTGTTTTACTAGGGTCATTCTCATTTATGTTCTGTACTAGCTGTCACTAGTGCAACAAAAAGCAAAACCCAGAAGTCAGTGAAGGCATGCTAGTCAGTATTCCCATCTTATACCAAAAGATGCATAGCAGAGATGTATTTGAGCTAATTCTCTCCCCTAGGGTAGTTTCTGCAATTGTGTAAAAAAAATCCCATGCAAAACTCCAAGTATCTGGGATAAACTAAGTTCATATGCCATTTGTGTAACAGGAACTCAGATTTGAGCGACTACTGACTAAAGCTGATGAATATTATGTAAATAGAAATTAGTCTTAGACTCTGGCTAAAGCATTACCTCATTGTACCTGCACTCAGACTCGACAGAGCATACAATTGTTTGAACTGGCTTTGCATTATGAAGCTTATGTGGAGAAAGAATCATTGCTTTTTGTGTAGCTTTTTTTCCTCTCTACAAGTCAGAGATGCATTAATATAAATAATAAATACACTTTTGATGACTGACATGTACCCAATAGCTCTCCTACAGAGTGAAAAATCCATGAGATTAGAAGTGTCTATTATGAAGAGAGAGTACTAAGATTACTTTCTTTCCAAAAAAGACAAACTTGACTTGAACGGCAAATTTGACCTCTGGGTTTCAGAAAGCTTTTCTAAAATCTGCTATCTGTAGAATCACACAAAAAAAAAAAAAAAATCATTTTTGCAGTAGAAAAATATTTTCTCATGTACAAGTATGGCCTTTTTTTAGTTTTATGTATACCTCTGCTGAGTGCAACAGAAATTAGAATTTAAGAATTTGGTCTAGAAGTTCCTTATAAATCCTAAAAGCTTCCTGTTAATTACTGATGAATCAAACCAAAGTGAGAATTAATACTACCAAAAAAGTGGTGTATTAATACAAGTACTTCATTATAAAAAATACAGTATATGTAGGACTAGCTAAATGAATCCTCTGCTTATTTTCAACACATTGATTCCTAACAGATCAAATGCATGTAATCTGTCTAGGCATCTTGTGATTTAAAAGTTTCATTGATGACTATTTGCATCTCCTATCAACTTGAACAGTGATTAACTCTGACAAAGTAAGCTTACTAATTGCTTAGCAGATGTTTTATCAAGCTAAACGTTAGTGAAATAAGGCCATTCCTTATTGAACCTTGCCTTTAAAAGCAATCTGTTTGCCGACGTGATCTAAAACCTGAGAACGTGGTCAAATCGTCTCTCCAACCTCCATTATGGATAAAGCAGCGCTACAAAGAGCGCGCAGATCCACGTCATTTAACCTTGCAACCACTTCTGTCAAAGCAGCACGCAACAGTAACACATGAAGAAAGGTTTGAAAGTCCATTCTTATTCGAAACCCCTTCTTATTGACTCAGGAGATAGAGGGCAAGGAAAGAGCACGCCTTTCCTTTGTGGAAGTTGTCTCCACACTTTCTTTCCTCAACACCTGCAGTGCAGACTTCCACAGCATGTTTTTTGACAACAGCCTTTCTGAAGGGTTAGTTGGGACAGCAGCAGTCCCTAGCATGTTCCCTATTTGGAGCAACTTCATTCTGTAGCTCATCACATGTTTCTCTACAGATGCAATCAATAGCATCAAACAATAAAAGCAAAACCTACCACAAGCTTTCAGCTATGCAGGGAGCAGACTGACCCCTGGCTGCACCTCAGACTTTTTCCTGTGTGCTCACATATATACACACAGACACATGTGAGCAAGATCTGGCCTAATTTTGAGCTCACCGAAAGCTGCACTGCCCAAGCATGGGGTCACACACCCCAGTCAGTGACCCAACTGAATGCTCAACGTAATACAAAATGCAGTTTTCACATTCTGGTTTCCTTTGGGGAAAGACAGGAAAGTTTGCACAGTTCAACTATGGTATGCTCCAATATGGCCCTAGATTTGAGTATCCTGCAAGGCACATTTCCCTTCAGTTTAAACCAAACCTCTAATCCTGGAAAAATCTCTAGCTATTTGCTGAAGTGGTACTAAGGAACAAGGACAAATAAAACTGAAGAAACTCTGAGCAAGAATAAAGTCTTGCTAGAACATTTTTCTGCCACAACTGAAGCCAAAAGTATTTCCTCTGATACACACTAAAATAGTACCATCATTCTCGCCATCCCTGGAAGATGCATGGGTATCTTACAGGAACTAACTGGATTTTGTCACTAACTAGTCAGCTAAGTCACAGGAACAGGGAACAAGGGCAGAAAGTTGAAGCGTACTGTGGTCACAACTACTGGCACTACAACTGACAATACAGTGTGAATTATCAGAAGAAAGTAAACAGAATATGGCTGCATACTGAAAAGCAATAGAAACGCATAAGCTTGTTAGTCACATGCTACTAGCTTCATAGCTTCTTACAGCAAAAAAAAAGTTAACTGGAGTTTCAAGCATATAGAAATAGAGACCAAAATAGCAGCATATTTGAATAGCAAAGGCAAAAAAAAAAATCATACTTCCTATAACTAGTTAGGATTTCTCATTATACAAATGTGCCTTGAAGAGTCACATTACTGCAAGGTTATTACACCCGGTAACTACTGACCCCTAGGTCACAAATTAAAATCAACCAGATCTACAACTCTATTTAAATTATAATACACCTCATTTCATGAAGGAGTCTCATCATGAAGATCATAATTGCAAATTGCCCACCACACACATTAGGCAGAAGTTGGATTTATTTTAAATTAAAAAGTAGCATTTCTTATACCCCATCAGCATACCATAAGGGTGATTAGAACACAATTTTGGAAAGTCATAATTTCAGTTTGTCCTCAACTTCTGCTATAGAGAAGCAAATAAGTAATTTGAATTAAAATTATTGATGCATCTTATAAAAAAGATGCATTGGAAAGAAATAAGAAAATAAAGCATCAGAAACAAAGCTACATGTATCCTTGCTACCTTCAAATATCAGAAGAAATCTGAGACTACTTGTAGAAGTGGATTTAATAAAATCAGTTTTGTCCAAAATCAGGTTGGGGTTATTTTAATAAGCTTAGGGTAAGAAAAGTAGCATATATATCTCCAAGCACTGAATTATCTGTAAAGAATATATTAACTGCATCAGTAAAGTGTGAATTGCTTGATACTCCAAGATGGTTTCAAGACAAGTAAAACATTTCCCAGGTATCTTGCACATCTAAAGTACTACTCAATCCTCTTGCAGAGTTTTAGCTCCAGTGTGTGCCACAGCCCATACAAGCCAATGTTTATGTCAAAGCTGGAGAGCCAAGGCTGTTTTCCCTGTTGAGAGGTTGGTATTCATTGTCCCCTTGCCTACCCTAGTTTCTCATGGAAAGGGGCCTGAGCAGAAAAGCAGGAAAACAGTTACTACACCCTGCAGATAATCAGAGTACTGGGACTCCCGAAGAGAAAACAGCAGGCTTAGGAAAAGGCTGTGGTCCAACATTGCCACTGAAGTACTAAACCACTTAAGCTGGTCATCTAGATTTCAGTAGGGAACCAAGGGGCAACCCTTACGTCAAACAGATTTATTTCTGCTTTTCAAATTTTGCTAGACAGTTCTATTGAATGAATTCTTTCATAAAGAAATATTCATTTGATCATTTACATTCAGAGTTTGTTTTATGCAACTTCTCGGTACTCTGTATATTTAATAGCTCACAATGGTGCAAATATTGTCATCTGCTAGACTTGGAAATAACACAGCATCCATCACTTGTCCCACAGGAGCTTAAAAACATTTGACCAACTTTTCGTACAAAGAGCGCAATCCATAGAAATGCAGTCTACAATATATAAATAGCAAACATCAGGCTAGAAATAGGGATAGGTATATAGGGATAAAAATTTGAGAGAATGTTGTCCCTGTTTAAAGCCTATAAGATCCAACTGCTCTTTACTAGAGGACAACACCTAATTATGGAACAGCACTTCAAAAAAGCAAAACAATAAGCAGTAAAAAATTATGAAACTGAAGTAGCATAATATAGACCCATTCTCAATCATTTGAAGTGAATCAAGTGCCTATCAACTTCTATGGATTCTATGCTTATTTAGTTTTGTTAAGATTCAATGAGACATTTGTGCTACCAATGCACAGGAACACAGCAAACCACACTTTTAAAACATTAAGTCTACAGGAAGTTGTTTTCCATTTTTATTTTACAAAAAATGAAAACAAGAAAAAGTGTCTAAGAAACAGCAGTACTGACCCTCAGTGTGTACCATTGCTTAATGCTATGTAATAATTATTTTACTTAATGATAAACATGCCAAAGCAGCATCATGTCCTTGTGTAAACAAGGACATCATGAACAATTAATCTGATCCCATTTTAGAGAAAGTTATTTGTGAATTGATCCTGCATTGTTTTGGACAAGTGTACAGAATGAAGTTTAGAGGAACACTTTGTGGGATACTTTTAAGTTTTTCCAGTTTGAGCAAATCATGTTTTAAGACTAACAATTGAAATGAGAAACAAAATCCACTAAATCCAAAATCCTTCCTACACACCCAAGCATTATCCAAGATTTCACTGCAGTAGTCACCTCACAAGCAAAACAGATTATAAACTCTTTAGTGAAGAACCCTAACTGAAGATTAAAACAAGGATCAACTGATACAGACAAACTAGAACAGTATTAGAAAATAAGGGGACACATGGATCATCACGTTGCACAGCTGATACATATGCAAAACAATCACTGTCAGGATTCATACTCACCGAAATAGAAGACAGCTTGATAAGGTGTTTGAAAGAATGAGGCCTATGGATATTTGTGGCAATTTTATCCCATGAAATATGGGCAATATGAGAAAACACACACAGAAGCACCTGTTCAAAGGGAATGGACCTAGGCAAAATTTGACACGGGAAGGTAACATGAAAAGTGGAAAAGGAAACAAGGGTCTCTGTGGAGGTGAAGAACAGAGCCCTATTTTAGGCATGCTTTCTAGAAAGAATCTGTAATAGTCAAATGTACCTGGACAGGCTAATCAAAAACCACATAAGAATATCTGACAACTGAGGTTATATACCTCAGTTGATGAGGGCAGAGCAGTGGACATTGTGTACCTGGACTTCAGCAAGGCTTTTAACACTGTCTCCCCTAACATCCTACTAGAGAAGCTCAGGAAGTGTGGGTTAGACGAGTGGACAGTGAGGTGGATTGAGAACTGGCTGAAAGGCAGAGCTCAGAGGGTTGTCAGCTAAGGCGTGGAGTCTAGTTGGAGGCCTGTGGCTAGTGGACAGTACTGGGTGGCATCCTGCACAACTTCATCAATGACCTGGATGAGGGGACAGAGTGCCTCCTCAGCAAGTCTGCTGATGATGCCAAGCTGGGAGGAGTGGCTGGACCACCTGAGGGCTGTGCTGCCATTCAGAGAGACCTGGACAGGCTGGAGAGCTGGGCAGAGAGGAACCTCCTGAGGCTCCGCAAGGGCAAGTGCAGGGTACTTGCAGGTGTTCACCTGGGGAGAAATAACCCTAGGCACCAGGACAAGCTGGGGGCTGACCTGCTGGAGAGCAGCTCTGCAGAGGAGGACCAGGGAGTGCTGGTGGATGACAAGTTGACCATGAGCCAGCAATGTGCCCTGGTGGCCAGGAAGGCCGATGGTCTCCTGGGGTGCATTAGGAAGAGCGTTGCCAGCAGGTCGAGGGAGGTGATCCTGCCCCTCTACTCAGCCCTGGGGAGGCCTCATCTCGAGTACTGCGTCCAGTTCTGGGCTGGGGCACCTGCCCTGTGAGGAATGGCTGCGAGAGCTGGGCCTCTTCAGCCTGGGGAAGAGAAGACTGGGGGGGTTCTTATCAGCATGTACAAGTACCTGAAGGGAGGGTGTCAAGAGGACAGGGACAAACTCTTTTCAGTTGTCCCCCAGTTGTGACAGGACAAGAGGCAATGGGCAGAAATTGAAGCACAGGAAGTTCTGCCTGAATGTGAGGGGGAATTTCTTCCCTGAGAGAGTGACAGAGCCCTGGACCAGGTTGCCCAGAGAGGTGGTGGCGTCTCCTTCTCTGGAGATCTTCAAGGTCCACCTGGATGCAACCCTGTCTAACATGCTCTAGGTGACCTTGCTGAGCAGGGAGGTTGGACTAGATCTCCAAAGGTCCCTTCCAACCTTACTGATTCTATGATACCTGAATCACAAGACAGTCCACATGAGACAGAAGCAAGCAGTGAACAACCTTTCACAAGGACAGAAGCCAGGTAGTCTTTTCCAGTCATTTCAAGCATGAGCTAATAGCAAAGAGATAGTCAGTGGGACAGATCAAAATATTAGTTCAGAAGAAAAATGTGAAACAGGGAGCTTTATCTACAGGTTGTTCACATGTGGGCAGCAATGTGCACACAGATCTTCAGCCAGTAGTTGATTCCTAATGAACTTCATGAACATGCTGGTGAGATTTATAAACATTTCTGAAATAACATTTGCAATAAGATTGTCTTACCAAGAGTGGCAGCATGAGGACTGGATACATATATAGCATTTCTTTAACGTTTTCCCAGAGCTATAATTATGGTTCCTTTCATTGATTAAAGGTACCTGCCTGTAAAACATGAAGTGTAGAGAAATCTAAACAACCTGAGTTCTACATTTCCCAGTCAGACAGCTTGCCCTCATCTACTGCTCTGGAAATAAGGAAGCAAAAACACAGACATATCATCTTATTTCTAAGGCCCTCCTCGCATGCACAGTGCTCTCAATCAGAGCTACAACACACAGACCAAAAATTTTCATTATTCAGATTCGGCAAATGCCAAGCACTGTGGGTTGTGGTAGATACAGGTAGATATTCATTTGAAAGGCAATACTTCCTGTGAGTTCTGAAAGCTGTTGACCTCAGAAGGTCTGTTTTTGTATGGATGTGAAAACAGCACAATTCTTCAACCAGCAAGTAGCTAGGTACAGATTCTGAAGAACATGTTTTCAAAGCATCTTGATAACTACAGTGTTGATTATGATCAGTGTTTTCTTCTTTCATTTCCTGCAGTATGAAACCATTGCTCAAAGCCTGCCCTAAAACCTAAGCTTGTTCAAGTTTTACCTTTGAAGACATAGTATGTCAGGCTGGCTGAATGAACTGCTCATGTTTCCATGTATATACCCACATACATACCCACACAGAGAAGGTATCTCATTTACATCACTGCTCTACATACAAGCACTACAAAACCACAAGGACACTACTCTCAAAACAAGACACAGCATACCACATTGGCACAAAAGCTATCATCATAAGCCACATTAATAGTTTTCTCTTAGTATTTACCAGGGTGAAAGTTTAAAAGAAAAAAGTTAAGGCCTATTTTTTTCCTCAGTAGGAGTACTTTTAAGTTTGTTCTCATCATATTTTGTTTCAAGTTGATATGGACCTATCCTCCCCCCGTCATTTTCCTCAAGTGTCATTGAATGACAGCGGGATCTCTGCAAAACCATCAAGCAGACAAATACTCTATTTAAGCACTGCAGTTAAGTTATGCTTGATTATTCCTTTAAGTCAGTTCTACAAACATTCACATTTTCAGAGTAGCAATTTTTAGGAAATTTGAGAGCGCTGTTGGAACTTTTAATTTTGAATTTACTCACATTCAAATATAAATTGAGGTGTTTTACTTTAGGTAAATACTTTAGCTGAACACATACAGGCAAGACTTCTGAAGTGTTTCCCATGCAAATACTCAACATAAGCAAACCCATAAATATAGATTAGGTTGGTTTCTCTGCTAGGTTATCTACACTGAACAACTGAACCACGGACAAACAAGACAGCATTTCAAGAATACAAGGTAATAACCAGAATCACTGTTTTGCTGCATTTTGTACTTTTCCCCAATACATTATTATCTATTTAATGTTGCTGCTGTTACATTCCTCAATGAACAGCCTATAGCAATTTCCCAAGATACTGTTTGGGAGAAGACTTAAAGGCTTTGGGAAAACTTTCTAGGTACCTAGTTGAAACGTAAAATAGGATAAATTCTTAGTTTGTGATAAATGCTCACTAATGCCCTGAAGAAACGTTTAGTTTCCAACTGCCAGAATCCCAGTCCTTTTTATCTATTTCTCAAACTGGATAACAGGGCAAATAGAGATTTCTTTCAGAAAGAAGAAAATTTTCTAATGAGTGATTGAGAAAAAAAGTGAGGCATCTCTCTGAAGATGCTCACTGTTGCTGTTTTTATGAATATGTTCTTGTGCAGTGTATATCCACCTACATTGCAGTGCCCCATGAAAGGTACTTAAGCTGTATTCATTTATAGTTTCTCAAACCACTTATTCTAGGATTACAGGTTGGGATGTGCAGTCAGCCATATCCCAGACACATCAGCCTTCTCTACCATGAGAAAGGGACCGTGGGGAATGGACAACAGCAGAGACAGTCCCACAGCATGCTCTGAAAAGTCCTTGACCCAAGGGACTAGACTGTGCAATGCTTCATCATGTGTATCATTCTTTCCATATTCAGGCTTTCTGGCTTAATACTAGGGATCCAGATCAACCATGCAATGACAAACTTTTTTTGCCTTAAAAGTTTTATTTGCCTAACTTCATAAAATGAGTCAATGGCAGACCTACAAACAGAACTCCTGTAGCACGATTAACAATCCAGCATCAACTGGACCACAGTACTCAAACACAGGGGGAAATGTGGAAATCTTGGTTTCTGAACATAGTTTATCCTGTGATTTTGAAAACAGGAATATCAAGACTTTGAGGCTACCAAGCTACAAAGCACAAACATTTATTTTCATAATTTCCACTACTGATTAGATATACTACTAACCTAGACAAGTACTCTAATTAGCTAGATATTGCCAATACCATTCAAATGAAAACATTTACATTATGTCCTTCTCTAAAAATATTACAGCATACAACAACCTTGCAAACAACTCTAAGGGTAAACTAATATAAAGTTTATGGTTAAAGGTTAACATCACAAATGTGTTTCACTGTAGATTTGTATTTTTACATCAATATTCAATATGCAGTACAAAGTTCACACAGAATAATAAGGCAACTTGAAGTATCAGATATTTTGCCATTTCTAACCTACTTAGGTCTAATGAGACAAGTGGAACTTTAATACTATTCACAATAGAATGTCTTGTCAGTAACAACCAGGCCATCAAATTCAGTTTTATTTTCTCTAGAGAACTTGCAGTGAGCTGTTTCTCTATATTGAAATCGTTTTGTCAGCACACTGTTTAAAAGAGCAATAGGAATATGCTGCACAAAAATATGGATGCTGTTTACTGCAACTTTTTAATAAGAGAAATCATATAACCTACTGGTCTTTTCAATGTTCAGCACTAATAATACAAGCCTCCTGAAGTCTCCATATTACAGAATTTGAGAAGGTACAAGACATTCAGTTGGATCGAATTATAATGAAGAGTCTTTTAAACTACTTTCTACAATGTTTATTCAAGTATAGTATGTGGAAGATTTTTCCATGATTGCTACACTATTACATTTAAAATTAACTATTACAACTGATACGTACTTTTAAAATGGCCAGGACTATCTTTTGTCTTTGACCTCCTATTCAGCCAGTCCTTTATTCAGCACTCACTAAGCTGATTTCATCTATGAATAATCAAGGGGGAAAAAACATTGCATTCATAATTAGAGAGCAATCTTTTACATAAACACAGTATTTGGTCTTAAAAATCATTGATGTGTCAAGTGTTTGTTAGCTAAGGTTGAACTTTTTTTCAGGTTTAACATTGATTCTCTAGTATGCTACACTCAGACCTGCACAACAGTGTAGTTGAGAATATGGTTCCCCATTTCTTGAGAGGATTCTTGAGGTTCACCCCTACAACACAAAATGCTTCTCTGAGCTGAGTAAGAGTGCATCATCATTCTCTTGCAGCACATAATTTCCTGAAAAATGACAATGCTTATTTGAGCCCAGTTACTTGGTCAATGTAGTTTTACATTCTCAAACTCTGAAGCTGTGCACCGTGAGGAAACTTTCCTCCCAGAAAGGTCCTCCTTGCTGGTCCAGCTACAGACCTTATCTTTTCCTTTGAACTCCTCTACTATAATAATCACAGATAAGTCAGAGTAACATCTCAGTGTTTGTGAAAAGCTGAAGCATTAGCCCAGAGAAATCCTGGTATACTTGAAACCTGAAGCCCATGGATTCAAAGATCCTCCTGTTAAATACAGAGATGTTAACATCTTCCCCACTTATTTTGCTTACAGTATCTATCACCTAATACTAAAATTACCTATTCTCTAACATTACCAAGTCTAAGTTACTACATCCCAAGGTGCTTTATAAACATGACCATCTCTTCCCTACTGAAAGATGAACCAAGAGTATAGAAGCATGACGCAGCTTCTTCAAAGTCACATAATCAATTTGGAGACAAAAGCAAAAAATCACATCTTCAGAGGTCCTGTACATTATTTAATCTTTTTCAAACATTCCCAAAGTGCATCTGTAGTTATAGAGAGATTGAAGGACTCATCTTCGACTCATAATAGTTACATTAAGAGGAGTTTATGAATGAAATAGAAGGCCTAAAACATTCAGAACACATAAGCAGCAGCTACTTGAAAGCTTTATAGGTAAAAAGAGGAATTTTTGTGCTCAGTTAGGCATAGATTCAGCCAAAGATATCAGGTGTAACTAAACAAGACACAATCATGCATACTAAAATATTTAAATATTTCATTTTCTCATTTCAAATACCAATCAACATTTTTTATTCCTCATGTTCTTCACTTGGCTTGAATATTCAAAAGCCAACATGCCTTTTTGATTCCCTGCACTTAACTTGACCCTCAAAAATCTCACTAAAAGTGTCACTTAAAGTATAAGCAGGTTTACTCCTTGGAGCATTCAGTGTTCATTCACAGCTTGAATGTTAAACTATCCTTTTCACTTGCAAAAGTATTAATTCAATTAGCACTCCTTTGGAGACAGAATTGTTAAATCCATTAGCTTAGTTTAAGAGTTCCCTCTATAAACAAATTGTGAATAGGTGAAATGAAAGAACAGTGGCATAATTTCTTGAACTGGTATTTCAACTATACAAGCAGTTTTCTCCCTCCAGATTTGTGACTCATTTGTTTTGATGCATAGTTTAGAACATTCTCCTCAGAAACCCTATTCCGAGGGGCTTTTTAAAAACATATATATATATATATATATATATATATCTGTATCAGAATAAACATTGTGAAAGTTACACAATGCAAACATCTCTGGAAGTAACTGAGCACATTGGCCACACTCCAATACCAAAACACCTGACATCTTTAAGCCTGTATATCCTCCAGTGAAGTAGCCTTCTGTGAGAAGACTGGTGGGGCTAGCATGCTCTGGAACAGGTCACCTCTCACATGCCAAGACTGGGGAGCTTTATGGAACAACCTTTAAGTTGGAACAACATATATAGGACCATTATGCAAACCCTTCTGTATTGTGCCAGTACCCACAGAGCTCACCTCTAAAAGTGAGTGTGTCTTTCTGTTCCCAAATAATTGTCATCTAACACAACAAGTAGGTCCAAAATGCATTCACCTATGGTTCAGACACCTCTGAACGCCTTTCCTCCTGAAGGAATTTAAAAGTAGTAACGCTTAAAACAAATGTGGACTGAGCAAGACAAATAAGGTCTGAATATAGCTGTCACCAAGAGATACAATAGAATTCCAACCAAAAATTTCATAATGTTGTTTAAAAGTTTTCCAGTGAATCTTTTATGTTAGGCATTAGTATGAATTATTCAATCCTACTGAAAATGTTTTTCAAAGTTCATAATATTATTTCAACCTTTCCTTGAAATACTTTGAGAATACTAAATTGCTTGAAAATTCTGTTTCTAGCTCATGAAACAACAACAAAAAATGGAGTGGGGAAGGGGAAAGGGAAAAAAACACTTCCTCAACCTCCAAGTACTAAAGAATTTATTCTGAAACTACTTATTTCTACACTGAATCTACATAGCTGTGCAGCACTGAAAATACTAGATTAGAGATGTATAACCATCCAAGAGGTTGCATTATCTGAAGTTAAAGTGAAATCCAATATCAAAGATAACATACAAATGCAACACCTTATGAAGGGGCCCCATCATCCTCTATTAGCCAAAAGTGCAATCTGCAAGGCTTGATTGGCAGTAGTTATTGCATAAGCCAATGGTTTGGGCTTTAGGTAGCTCATAGAACATACAATAATGCAGAACTATCACCATCTGAGGTAGAAATTAAAGTTTTCATATCTTGTATTGTTGGCAAAAAGGTAGAACTTTTACAAATAGATGAACTAATTCTTACTCAAAAAGCTTTTAACATCCAGTAAAACACCCTGTAACGGTGTTTTTAACATCCAGAGAAGAGCTGGAGAACTTCAACTTTAAAATTTTCATCCAGAACAGTTGAAGTTACATTAAAGTGTGTGATTTTTATAAAATCTGAAATCTTATGGTAGTATCATTTACTCACTTGAAAACATGACCTGAAACACAAAAGGGGAAGTAATTTTCTCTCACCCTCAGTATTACCTTATTCTTCTGGTACAATTCATTTCAGTCTGAGAACTGCAACAGTCTGAGAGAAAACACCCAAAGAGTTGCTTTTACTTTACAGGGGAAAATTGATGCTAACAGCCTGCTCTCCGCTGCCCCCAGTTACTGGTCCGGCAGACTTCCACACAGTTGAGCACAAGGTTCAGGACAGCCGACCACTTGCCCTGGCACACAGCAGTCCAGAGGCTGGTCCCAAGGAAATGTATTAAGACAGATATTCCTCACACTCAAATACCTGCACAGAGGAATGTAAAGGGAGGAGGCTTCAGCTCCACACAGGAGCATACTCAAACAGGGAGCAGGAAGAGAAGGCGAGCAGTGGCTTGACATCACTTTCAGGCAGGTAAGTACAGCTCCCTCACTCCTACTCACTTTCCTGTACAATCCAGCCTGATGCATGCTTGAGTATCACTGAGTGCAAGAGTCCAGATTTGACCTCCTCTGAACTTCCCTGTTGAGAGGCAGTATCACTTTCTTACAGCAACTTTCTCATCTCGGAAAGATGACAAAATGGCCATTAGGGACCCCAGTTTGATGACATCCTAGAACGATTTGAGATTGGAAGCTCATCTTCCAAGATGAGATGAAAAGGCAGTTTCTACTTAATGGCCAAAGACAGCTACAGAAAGGGTTATTAGCACAATATATAAAAAAAAGTTAACAATCACATTTCAAAGCCACAAGAACTCAGATTTATGAGCTACAAACTCACAGAAAATCCTTGAATTCAGTAGAAACCTAGTCCTCTATATCTGTCCCTGCTACATCATCTTTTGTTCTGGGAAAATACACATTAAAAACAGATTTTGGTGTAAACATATGCGGAGGATGGAGTTGCCCTTCCTTTTCATACAGCAGAGTTTACAGATTGGTATCTGCATCATGAATAAGTGCCATGCTAAGTTATTATTAGCTGATACATCTGCCACCACATTCCAACAATTTGCCACTTCCTAGAGTTGTGTACATACATTCACTTCAAAAAAGCTTTCCCGAAAAATAACACCAGGCCATGCCAAGAAACTTGGCATATGTGAGCTCCCATCCCCAAGAGTTTAGCTCAGGTTGATTTTTAGGGCACCTGAATTTCCTGTTAGAACCCTCCTTGATGAGGGCTGCCAAACTAAGTTCTTCCCTCCAGTTGTCACAGGAGGGCCTTATGTCATCTCCAGCTTTGATTGCCCCCTTAAAGTACACCACTGAAATATTTGCTATATACATCAAGATGATGAAAGTGTAAATCATAGATCTAGGGTGATTATCCAATAATCAAGGTTACTGAAAAAAATGAAGCATAACATCAGTTAGTGTCACTAAAACAGAGTTAAGAGTATAGTCAGGTAAAATACTTGATAATTGCTTATGATGTTCAGTGTTTGGAAAACAATTTCCGGTCCAGATGTTTTCACATTGTATTAGATGTTTCACTCCCTGTCAAATGGTGTACATTTTCTCTAGTTTATGATTCAGGGTGTTAGTCATTTGGTCTTTCAAGATGATTACCTGGTAACATTAACATACAAATGTACAGTGATTATCTCTGCTTTTCAGAATTCTTTGCATTCTGCACAGGAAAAATAAGAGAAATATGTCTCCTTCAACTTGCATGTTGCCTGTCTCAAGAATGAAACTATCCTGAATTCAGATTCCATGGAAGTATTAATCAAGATCAAAGTATAGAAAACTAAGTTTGCAAGCAGCAACTCAGTGTCTTACCATGGACCAGACTCCATAGGCCTAATTATCAAGACATACACACTCCTTACTTCAGTTTCTAGTGTTCTCACAGTATCATAATCACGGGAGCTACAAAGTGCTAAGTATCCACAGCTATCTGAGAAATGTACAGTAAGTTGCAATATAAGATCTTATAAAAAAAATTAAGGACTAAGGACGCTACTTCAGAATAGAGAAAAAAAAGCTATCACAGCTGCCATCTGTCTTTTTAAAAGCTGTGAAACTAAGTGTTGTACCAAAACTGGTCAAATCCACACCATCCAAGTCTCAAACTGCAGAATATTTGCTGTCTTTAGAAAATTCCCCTCTACAACAGAAAAATCTCTCTAGTTTACACTGACTTAATGGAAGCTCCATGAAGTATTGAAACTTGCTTCTAGTGGCACTAATCCAAAGTCATTTTGGCATGTCTGAATTGGTCAATATACTGCCTAATGTGGCATAAAGAAAACAAGGAACATTATAAAAGTAATGCTATGTAGTATCATTGCTATGTGCATGCTCATGCAAGACTTGCATGAAATTACCAAGCAGCTTTTGGAGGCTGCTAAAAGACTGACCAGTAGTCTGAAGTACTTTCAATGCTCCTAAAAAAAAAATTTGGGAACAGTAATGAGTCCACACTTCCCTGCAGGTCTCATGTTCCCAGATTTCCTTTGCACATCTGGGAAGTCCGGGGCTGCATCTCAGGTAATCTAGTCATAGTGCCCAGAGGGAACTCAGGATCTCACTTAGTGCTAAAGTGCAGGTGCCTAAATCAACATCCCTAGGCAGAGATGGAGTGCAACTCTCCTTCATTCCCATGTGACAGCAGGAACAGTGGACTCAGCAGTCCTGTGTCAGGGAGGAATGTGATCTAGATTCACAAACCACTGGAAATGAGGTCTAGAGCCTGGGCTAATTCCTTGGTGTTGTGCTCTGCTTCTATTTTTCTGTTAAGTCATTCATTTTAGAGCATCAAAACTGAAAAATTAAAATGAAAAGTCAAATTCATCTTCTACTTATATTCATTTTTATTTATGCATTCTCTGCTCTCATAGTTGAGACTTCCCTGGTTCTTTTAACTGCTCTACAGTTCTGGCTTTGAAAGATGCTTTTTTCATAGAAAATGGGAGAAAGGCAAAAGGAAGACACCAATCACTCAATTTTTTTCTGTCACTAAGCTTGCTCACATTCATACTGCAGATGCAGTTTTCCTCTTATTAGGCAAAAAATCAGGGTCAGGATTATTTGAGGGTTTGGCAAATACCAGAAGACTTATTCAAAAGCAGAATTTATAAAAGCAGCAAATCAAGAAGTGTTTCCAGGAAAATCATATGTAAAATGAAATATTTGTATCAATTTGTATATATAGAGAGCACCCTTATGTCACTATGAGAAAAAGGCATGTAGTTTTCCTTATTTCTGAATGGTTAATATGCAGCTTCCTCCATGTTGAAGAATATCTTGCTTTGCAATAAAGACAATTGTGATCAAGTAAGACAATTCAACTAGATTTCAAACTTCAATCCAATTACTCCAGCATCAACATAAAGTGAAGCATCAACATGATTATTCAGTCCTCAAACTCAACCTGTACCTAAATCACTTTGTTCAGTTCTCCAAGTTCAGGTCCATTCTAGTAAATGTTAATTAATAGCAATGTCCTAGCACTATTGAAGTCAGATATTTGCTATTAATTTGTATGAAAACAGAGTTTTACTTCAGATTTTGCACTGTCATCCCCCATTAAAGGTAGAATAGGTTACTGAAAGAAAAGTCTGTGAAGACAAGAAACAGCCAAAAAACAAATCCTGCATTTTAAGCCAAGGACAAAAGGACTACAGACTTAAAAGAGGTAAGGCCTGGGTAAGGCAGGAACAACTCAGGTTTCTGCCATGGATTCATATATCTTCAAGTCAGCATTTAAAATTAATTATGCAATAGCATTTTTTTTATAATTTTCATCTATGTTCACCCTATGCATTATCTACTCAGTTTTATTTTCAGCTCAACTCTAAAAAAAGATTTGAGAAATGAACTAAGAAATACCCTTAAGTGAGTATCTTCCAAGATAGTACAGAAATAAGAATTTAAAGCATAAATACCATTTTCTGAAAATATTAATTTTCTCAGTATAACTTCCTCTTTTGTATTTCTCTATGCTAGCAGCATTATTGTAAAAACATGGACATGGTTAGTCTCAAAAAACATTTGTTGCAGTAAGGCTAATCCTAATATGCCCTATGAGGAGCCTTAGTGACAAGATTTAGTCATGCTGTTTGATTGCTGGATTGCGTGTGGATGTGCAATAAGCAGACTTCAGAGAAATACTTAAATGGTTGCAAATCATATTGTTTAGGAGACGGATGTACCACTGCCTCCACGAGACACGCTGGCAGGCTATTTTGTGCAACAGATGCATGTTACCATACACAGAGGTAACACCAAGTTTTGCCCCACAGATGAACCAAAACTCTGCATAAAGTTTGAGGATGTCTGATGGTTTTTGACTTATTTGTTGGCTAGTGGCATATTCAGATTTATAAAAGGTTAATTTTTGAAGGAAAAATACCTTTGATCGAATGTATAGCCTGAAAAAGAGTCAAATTATACTTTTAGGGGCACAACTCCACCCCACCACTATCTTCATTAACACTATCCTTGTGTGAAGTTTTTTTTTTTTTTTTTTTTTTTTTTTTTTTTTTTTGAAGATGATACAACAGAAGCACTACTGACCTGGCATATATTCCTCATTTCTCCACCTCTCATCTAACTGCATTTCACCTTTTATTCTATATAAAATATCTTTCCCAGTAAAAGTGTTGAGATGTAATAAAAGACACAGTAAAATAAGAACCTTTCATTAGCTCCATTTTGAAAGACCAACTATTTGAGCATAGAAATTGATGTAGAATTTCCAGCTTGTTAATCTGTATTTATATGTCATTATTCAAAGATACTAAGTTTTCTAGTTACTTAGAAAAAATGAAGCAAAATGAGTATTATCTACAGAGAAATTGTTACCCAACTTTAGCTATGAAAGATACCAACAAATGCAACTGTTCAAGTATTGAATATACATCCTATCTATTTTTATTGTAAGACTTCGCAAATACACCAGGAATTGTCAACTCTGCACAGAATGTACCCAACCATCCGTTATGTTTCCATGTGCATTTAACCCAAGAAAAACAGTTCAAAATTGGGCATCTTGCCATCACTGACAGCACTTCCTGAAACCAGGATTTCTCTGAAGTATAAGTTTTCCTTTGTAAAGGATAAAGGTTGTCACCTATGAATGTGGGGTTTTTCTGCACAAAGAAAAAGTAGAAGTCTAAGGATCACAAAGCTATTTTTCTTTAGAGGTATTCTCAGTGTACAAACAGTTAAACATGTCTTTGGCCATTTTTTTCCCTGAAGTAGCCTACAATGTCTCACTGACATTAGCACTGAACTCTGCTCCCGAAATTATTTACTACATTCAACTGTATACAATACAATTTGTTTTCTTGAAAAGCATGCAGATTTGTTCAATGCCTGGAAAGATGTGTAGCACACACATGAAGGGAGCAGATATGTGCTTGTTTCCTTTGTTACCAGTTTGCTCTCCTACTGAGTTAATACATCAGGAACGGAATAAACAGGGAAATTCATCAACTCTGAGCAGGCAGCTGGAGACACAGGAAGCATTCTGTACTAAGGCTCCTCTCTTGAGGAAACTGAATTGCTCTTAGCTACCCTAAGTTATTTGACAAACAACTGAAGTTTGGTACTAGTAGATGTTAGAAAAGTATTTGGATGGCTTGAAACCATCCTGGAGCTAGACAGCCTTTGAGAGCTAAGCCCTTTCCCTTGATGGTCCCTCCATGTCTGCTGCATGAACTCAGGGCACCAGAAAAGCTGTCTGACTGCTTTGGGTTATTCACGATGAACATCAGCATCAAATACAAAATTGTTGATGAGAAGTGAAGTTCCATCAACTTCTATGTTTCTTACTTGGTGCTGTCAAGAGCAGAGTTTCCTATTGTCTAAAAAAACGCTTACAGTACAAAGATTTCACACCAGTATCATTATTGAATGAATTTATAGAGAACTATTTTGTAAGGACTAAGGTGTATTGCTAGAAAACTGCCAGGGGACTAAATATTCAATTTCTTTTATGTTACTCTAACCTGATTTTCCACCCCATACTCCTTTTCCCTTAGATGCAAGGTTTTGTCTATCTCATGCTGTCCTGTAATATTTCAACAGGTCTAATTGCAGCAAGCTCTTTGATAGCTGCTCAGCAACTAGATGTGCTAGTTTAACCACAAAATAAATGCCTCTTATAGCTTTGCCTTTTGATCTGTTTTTTCTTTCATTCAAAGAAAAAATAAATAAATAAAAGATGAAGACCAACAATAAATGACACTTTTCTAGCTTCCCTACAACAGAATAATGTGAAGTCATGATTCTTTCTTCAAATTCCTAAATACCCAGAGTGCAGGGGTTTGTTGGCTTTGTTTTGATTTTTAACCAAGTAAGATTTGAAGGACATTTGCACAAAAGTTTTCAAAACAAACAACTATTGTAATATGATCAGGGGAGAACCCTGATGAAAGACCATAAGGAACTGAAGTGCTCATCTTCATTAAGCACCAGTCCAAGGAAGCCTGATGCAATGATTGCAGTTCTTTTCTTGACTGAAGCCTAAGCCAAGAAGAGAAAGTTTGTCTGCTTCTAATTAACTGCTATTTCTGTAACAAACCCACCATGTAATGATGCTTATTAAACAGCAAAAGCAGCTTATACAAACTGAAGGATAGTATTTATACACGAGCCAGTAAATGGCAGACAAGGAGAAATCTCATCATTCATTTTATAAGCTATAAGATAGGGAAGAGCCTTACTAAAATATAGTCGCAATAATGGATAGAGGGTAGATCATAATTTATTACAAGGAAATGTACATCCAAGTTTACAGCAAGGATTAGTTCAACATTATTGGATAATTGTGACATTGACAAAGTAGCTTGCAGTATTCATATATGCATACATTGCGTAGCAGAAATGAAATATATTTGTCCCTCCTGATAAGCAGCTATGCAACAAACCAGTGACTTGTATAATTATATGAACTAAAAGTTAAGAACTTGCACTTAAATTAGGCAATTTCTACCTACCATTAGACATGCAGTTTCTTCTGACCTGTTCCTAGTTCAGAAAAATGCACATATACATGATGGAAACATTTATCCAGCTAGATAAATGTTCAACAAGTTCAACAATCTTCCAGAATATAAAGGAGACCATTTCAAAAGAGTTAATCTCCAATACTCAAGAATTTTCTTGCCTTTAATGAAAGTAAACTTTTAAGTTAGAAGTAGTTCTTGAGAGGGCTTTGGTAAGAAGGGTTGAACCTAGTCTATGAAAGATGGTTAGCCACTGCTTCGTATGCTATGAAAAGCCCTAATATAGTGGTTTTGTGGGTAATCATTTCCACCAACTCAGTAGCCGTGATATTGTCTTTCTCTGAAAAGAACAGACCAATGCTCATTACTGCTGTCTCCAGTTATCTGTTTTAATAGCTGGCTGAATCTGCAGAAGTCCTCTTATTGAAGAAATTTGATTCTGAAAGTTGTCAGAGGTGTACAAGCAAGCAGCAGCAGTTTGAACTAGCAAGAGCACATTGTTCTGACCTATTTCTTCAGTTAAGTTCAGTAGCAATAGTTATCTTCTATCAAGTATTGGGGGGGATCATCCTGAACATAAATACTGTAGTATTACATACTTCTACAGAAAAGGCTTTGAATCAGGATTCTTATCTACACCTTCAGGAATGTGTAGGTAAATCATTTTAGATGCTTGAATCTATTTATTCTGCAGAACTCCACAAGACAAACTCAAGATTTTTTATAGACTATATAGCACAAGTTTCTATAGACATGTAGTCATAAGGGAGCTTACAGATGACTTTTCAGGACACTACCTTTCAAGATCAAGGTTTTTGCCAGACTGAATAGTGAAGTTTTAGAGAGCATTAAGAAAACATTCATTAGGAAACACAACAAGCTTGAGCATTACACAAAGCAAGTTTATCTGGAAAGGATACCTACAGAACAATTGCAAATGTCACCTCCTGGAAAGATTAATCAGGGGGGTGGTTCTTTAGCTTTGCCACTGAAACCACTTCTTGACCATTACAAATTCACTATATAAGGTCTGTACATTGGATATATTAAATGAAGCCTGGAAATAGCCATTGGAGATAGCAGTTTGTCCCACGTTTGCATATCCCATGAGATCAAGGGCTCGCTGTGAAAAGACAAGTTTTAGGCTGCTTATTTAGAACTCCCACCTCAGTGGAAGGGCATCGATCAAAAGATCTCCTTCCTCAAGGCGCCCTAGGGCCATTCTTTTCTGGGAAACTCCTGAACACGCTGAAGACTGCTAGTCACAAACAGTTCAAGCCAGTTTTACATATCATATTACATAATAAAAGGATGTAAGTCACATACTTGAGAGGTTACATTGTCAGTCACTTTGTAGCTATATATAGATGTGATACAGGTGATATCAAATATATTGGAATCTATTTCCTCAGAGATGCCAGCAAGGCATCAGAGACGGCAATATGCTACTATATAAAACGTACCAGAGTCAGCGTATGTTATTTTGCTTTGGACAAAGTCATAAGTTTGTTCATCAAAAAGCAGAAGTCTGAGCTCTTGCGGTTGCTGCACTTCACGGAGCTTTGACTCCACTGTGCACAAACATATGTAGTCCAAGAGATTTTTCCCTCCCCCACCAAAACCTTGTCTACAGAGCTAGATTTATCACGTTGTATGTTCTAAACTAACATAAAAACCACTGAAACCTCAAGTTTTGTTTCTAGGCCCGTGTGCCCCCAGGTACAGGAAACTCATGGTTCGGAGCCAAACAGGAAGCAGTACTTTATAACAGCGAGGGCTGTACAGCATCAGATCTCTGAACTACGGATAATTAAGTAGCTGAAGTTAATTGAAAACACTCCTGCTTCTTTCACAGTAAGTACCACGTATTACTACTTGATGTATTGTAGCTACTGATACATGACAGAACAGTTTGTCTTTCACTCAACTCCAACACTGAATTATTGGAAGTTGGAGTTGTCTGTGGCCTAGAGGGAGACATCGTGCCAGAGTTTCATTTGCTGTTATTGAAGGCAAGAGGTTTATAAAAGTTAATGAAATACAGCTAGTGAGGAGTGCAGAGGGTTGGTATCTCAGAAGAAACTGAATGCCTACAGTTATTACTCAGGGCAGAAAAAAAGCAGTCTAAATTGATACCATAGAAAATATTTAACCTTTAATCATAATTTCCTACCTTTGCAGTCATTTGACTAACCTCATCAGCTGTTCAAATTGCACTTTTTTCATAATCGAAGCGCATGCATAGCCTAGTAGTATAAACAGACATTGTGAAATCAAGACACAAACCAAAGTTACTCAATATTGACATGTATTGAGATATTGACGTATCTCAAGCAATCCACAGTTATAATTAGCACACAACTGAATGTTGCAATGAAGATTAAGAGTTGTGTCCTACACTATACAGTTGTTAAGGAGAGAAGAGCCTCTGAGTCAGCTGCATATGGACCATGACCAGACAAAGTGCAAACCATTCCAGAAAAATAAAAGGTTCCTTTGACACTATAAAAAAAGTTTACTCCTGTATAAAGTATGATGCACATAGAAACTTGTATAATTCTAGATTAAGATGAAATCATTCAGACAAATTTAACACTGCTTTAGAGCTCTAACTGTTGAGCCATCACTAAAAGACTTAATAGCTGTTTATGTGGCTGGGTTATGGGTTTTTAAAAATCACACTAATACTTTCTAAAAGAAAGTCATCATGCTATTTTCTTTCCTAAGTAAGGAGAGAGATGCATCAATACATCAAGTTCTCCAAAATGTACTATTACTGATAATGGCTTCCCTTATTATTAAGAAAAAGGATCCTCAAACAAAATATCCATGACTGGCTGCATAAGCCAACTTGATCAGACTAAATAAAGCAGTGATTTTATCTACCTGTATAGCTTCAGGAAAGGAACTGTTCATGCTTTTTTTCAGCTGAAACAAAGAGCACCATCCACTTATTACAGAAGTTTCTTCTGCCTTGTTACAAGCTTCAAGGTTACAACTGCTTCAGAATGAAGTTATACTGTATTAAACTGTACGTTACAACTCCTGTTTGTGGCTGAACTGTTTTACAAGCTGGGCATGGGAAACTCCAGAGTGACTCAATGCTTTTCCTATGAAAAAGCTGTATACCTGGTTTTGGCCCACACTGAAGCTGTTGCTTGCACAATTAAGCAGTGACTGAAGCTGTCAAAGGTCCTTTGCTATGGTGCACAATACCATCCAATTATTGTCCTCTTGTACTTCATCTCTAGAAACCTTCCTTCATGCTCTCTTCTACACTCACCATTGCACAGCTAGTGCTAAGGGAAAAGAATCTAACCTCTTCTCCATACCCTGGAGACAGGGCTGCAACTACAAAGCTGCCTGTTACAGTAACTCTTGTTTCTCTATCCTTTTATCTCTACACCAAGATGATGAAATGGAACAAAAGCATGGGAACAGAGGGAGCAGGTTTAAATAGAAAAGTATACTTGATAGGAGGGCAAAGCAGACAAGACAAGAATAACAAGGAGTGCAAGTGCTAGAAAATAGTAAGAGCAGAGAGGACAGGAGAAGGTGCACGTCAGGAAGAAGGGGAAGGAAGTGGCTGTGCAGTACTGCAGGTAAAGCTTTCCTGCTGCTTTTGATTTCTCTTCAGTTATGAGCAAAGCCTCGCTATATTTGAAAAAATTAGATCCCTCAAGCTATTACAGGACAAATCCTACCCACATAACCCCTTGAACTCTTGTTCCTTCTTCAGTGACCTCTTAATTCTTCTGCAGTCAGGTACTACCATTATAGTATCACCCAGTCAAAAAAAAAAAAAAGTCTAGCCTGTGGTTTCCTGCCTTTGTTAACAACTCCAACAACTTAAGATTTAGAAATTGACCCATGAATGTTTAAATCTTCAGTTTCTCTCTAGCATTAATAGCAACAAGATATCAAGCACTATGGGTTTTGACTTGGAGGTTACTGCATGTCATAACAGACATGCTCTGACCTGAAAATACTGGTTGCTCTTCACTTTATAGGATTAGGCCTTAAGTCAGGGTACACATTTCCATTACAAAGCACTGTCAATACATGAACTTTATAATTTAAGATTTGCGACATGTAAATTGTATATAAGGTGCAGTAAAAAGTGAAAAAGTCATTGTACTGAAAACTGATGACTTAGGAGCAAAGAATGAGGAAGAGTTTTATGAGCTATTTTCATAATTACACTACACTGTAGATTCCCTTCATACCCATGAGCCACTCTTTCCTCAGCAAGATGTAATCATACTCCCCCATAAGAATAATAGACTTTCTCTCCAGAAAAAGCAGAATTAGACCCTTGCAATCACATCAGCAAGAGTTTGCAACTCATAAGCACAGTTCTAAGAAACAGTTTGGTCTGTGTCAGTTTATAAAGACTAGAAGCTATATAAACCCCTGGAAATAAATGTGTTAAACATTTTAATATTCTACATATTGCACACTCACTATAAGTGCTGAATGCACATTTGCAGTAAGTGAAGAGGTTAGGGTTCTGCATTTGTGGAGAAATGGGCTTAATGAGTCAAATAAGTTTCAGAGAAAATGCTTCTGCTTGGGGTTTAAGTGTTTTCCTTAAACCCCTGTTAATCCTTCAAGCCTTTGACATATCATCCCTGTATACAATCAGCCTGTATGCTGCCTTCTAATCTTGTCCAAGGTCTTCTACCATCCTAATTTTGCCTTACTTTTTCCAAAACTGTCTAGGTTCTCTTATCTCACATTGCCTATCTATGGGGCTAGACTGTCTTCACATTTTATGAATACCAATAGCAAAAGCTCTAAAGTAGAGGAGATGCTTCCTGCACATTCCTTAGGCATGGAAGTACTTGTGTAAATGCACAGAGTTTGTTTGCTCTGAATAATAATATTCCATAGGTTAAAGCATGCTTGTAACAGATGCAGTGCTCATAAAATTCTGCTGCTAAGTCAGGAACAAACACTAAACAATGCTTTTCAAATTAAAGTTCCCATCATTAGCAAAACTCATTCCTCAGAGCTCTACCATGAATAAGCCTTCCTGCAAAACAGGATTCCCTCCCCACACACACAGCTTTATTTTATCACTAAAAAAAAAAATATTTCTATAACAACCTCTTGAGTTCTCTTTTGGGGAAGACCCCCAAAGGAAGAATAGGTAGGAAGATCAGAATGGGAGAGGCAAGTAATTCAAACCCAGAGCTAGTCTGGAAGACAAACATTTGTAAAGCAAAAGTGAGGTAATATGATCAACTTAGTGTTTTAGGTACTCCTAACAAATTTCAGCCCATGACTGAAATTCTGTAACATAGACATGCTTATTCATTCCAGAAAGACAGTGCACATTTTTCCCATTTTTCTGAAAAACCACAAAGAAAAGAATTTCAGATGCTGAACATCAGTAACCACAGACTACCTACTGAATCAGTAGTTTCTCACTCTTAGAGAGGGGATCAGAGTATTCCCATGTGCCTCATTTAATTTAGTATTAAACACTATGCTGCAATCACGCACACCAACAGCTAAGCTGGAACAAATCTTACAAGGCAAGATGGCAAAATATATAATAAGAAAAGGTGCCTTTAGTTCTAGTACCCCTAACTTCAGGGCTGCCAAGCAGCTTGCCAGGATTCCCCCTTTCCTCCTCCCACCCCAAGTATGCTGGTTGCCTACTGGATAAATGCTTTGTTTAGCATCACTGAACACAGGTGAATGTGCAAGTGGTTTAGCTGGAGCTGTTACTACTATGTGTGGTTAACACAGACTGACACACCTCAGTGTTCGCTGTTGATGATAGCTTTGCAAAAACTAAAGTGGTGGGAACATAATAGTCCATGCTACATGTAAGCTATAGGACATTTTTTTTAGCTGAAAGTTCCAGCTAGAACAGTTCGTAATTTTCAAGAAAGATTAAGGACAGGTTTTCTTCATCACTCCCTCTTCTCCCCCAATCTAAAAGGTTTTGCTTCTTCTATAGTAAAGAAGAGATGCATCTATTTTTGTTTAGCTATCATGGTTTCTATGCACATGCACAGGAAAATGGAATTTAATGGGATGTGATAAAGGCGACCTGGCTACAGAAAAAAATAGTTTCTATGTCTACAAACATTCATCTAAACTGAGAAAAGCAGAGAGTTTTGTTCAGTGCTTATAACTCATCTTCTGCTAATTTCCCAAAGCACATTAAGTTCTTCCAAAGAAATCCATCTGCACTGAACATATGACATCTTGAGGTTAATCAAGATTATTTGCAATTGATCCTCACAGGGGAAGGAAGACCTTACAGAAAAATATTTGTCTACGATCAGCATCCTCAGGCAAACAGTTGAATTTGAGTTATACAGGTAAAAATACTAGTTGATACTTCCTACTTATTAAGTTTACATTTGTATTTAATGGAATATTGCTGTCATTCAGGGTTTCAGAGAGGCCAATGATCTCTGACTTGATCAGTCCTGAAAAAAAAATTAAATAGAACGTAACCCAAGTAATGCTGCAAGGCAACAGACATTCACAGTTCATTGCTTCCATTTCTTACCCTTTCCTCAGCCATCTGTCCTCCCAGCTCCATTAAAACCACTCTTCCAACACTGTATTTAAGCATAGAAAACCACATCTTGTATTTTTCAGCTAGGAAAATAGTGATTCAATACCAGTATCTCTCCATTTTCAGAGAATTAAAGAAATAAATTTTTAAAAAGCATGGGAACGCATGACAAAGTATAGAATCATTTTGAAACCAGAAGATCTTTCACTACCTTTGCTAAGGTTCTACAAGATGAAACATAGCCTGGGGTAAAACAAAGACTATAAATGCATTCTTTCTAGATAATCAAAAAATTCATGTTTGAACTTGTCTTAGATCTGGCAACTCTTCAGAAAAGACTCTAGACAATTGACAGCAAGTTTGAAAATTAGAATCATCTGTTTCCAGTGTTTTTAGAAGTTTCACTTGTGTATTGCTCACTGTAGATTTTTCTTCTGGTTCACACTGAAATTTGGGAACACAGTAAGAGTAGAAGGATAAGAACTAAATGGCCATAGTTGCATGAAAAAAAAATTAAGGAATTTATGTAGTGTCTCAAGCAGTTTATAGACAAGATCTCTGAACTTAATGGTCTCAAAAGGTAATGAAGGTGTACGCTAGGTCAGAAACCAAACAGCCTGTAATACTACTTTTGCAGCTGGACTTGCTTTTGGCCTTTTCAGCAGCTCTCTCTTGCTCCACTGTTTTTTGAATGCTTCCACACCTACTCTGTGGGGCAGACATTAGCCTTGTAACAAAGCTTTTTGGCAGTTCACTTCTATATTAATCTGGAAAATAGACTCCCAATTTAATTAAGCTTTCTCACAGCAACTGAACAGTACCTCAAGAATTTCATAGCGCAAGGGCATAAAGGAAAAACAACTAGCTTTCAATACCAAAATCAAGTTCCAGGCATACATTTCTCAGGCACCTAAGAAAAACAAAACAGATGAGACAAATTTTCACAAAGGCTAAGACACCAGTGCTTTTCTGCTTTATGTAGATTTTAAAGATACCACACATCATCTGTTTGCACAACTACCTTTAAAAGTCTTTCTACACTACATGTCTGGGCTCTGAACAGCTTTCATTTTACAATTAACTGCAGCCAGCCTCACTGGCAGCTATGTCACTTCTTACATAATTAGTAAGAACTAAAGTGCAAGGTACCCTTTAAAATTAGAGTAGGCTCATATCTGTATTTGATAAAGGTGTTTTGCATTTGGGACTAGCAGAGGACTTCACTTGAGACCCAACCATACAGGATTTAGTTACTGTTCTGTCACTGAAAGACAGAACCATATTAAGTTCTGCTGATGATTCTGACTAGAGCTGCATTAGCTAGGAGCAGTTTAGTAGAGAAAAGGAGATGATATTGAAGATCCATTGGCTACATATTTTAAACCATGACCAGTTTGTTTATTGCAACCCAGAATGCAATAAACAGGGATGACCTAGAGAGTATT